>NC_091778.1:52928030-53231060 GCF_029378745.1 Bos indicus
GCCAGTGGTGGCTGCAGGGGGTGGCGGGGTGGTGCCAAGGGTGGGGCCGCCCAGGCTGGGGCGGCGGTCCCGTGCTTGCCCCTGAGTCCGGGTAGTCAGCGGGCAGCCCTCAGGGCACCGGCTCTGTGGGACCTGAACTCTCCTGATATGCATTCTCAGGCGGAGAGGAGTACCATCCTGCCAGGACCCAGTAGCAAAGAAAAGACGGTGCCTGGGAGAGGCTGCCTGGAACCTGCAGAGGGAACGCGGGGACTGCAGACTGCTGGCCATTTTCACTCTGTGAGAAAACTGCTCGCTGTGATGCTGATTTTCAAAGGGCCCTATGACATGCTTTTCGAGAAAATGGAGATACAACTCAGCATAAAATCACCCATTTTAAAGTCAACAATCCTGTCCACTTTAGTGGCGTTTAGTGCTCTCACACTGTTGTGCAACCACTGCTCTAACTGGTCCTGAAACCGCTTGATCACCCCGAGGGGTCCCACGGCTCCCTCCCCCAGCCCCGGCCGTCTCTGTGGTCATCTCACATCAGTGGAATCACGTGACGTGTGACCTCTGGCGCCTGGCATCCTTCACTCAGTGTCTGAGGAGCATCTGTGCTGTCACGTGGCCCGTGCTTCACTCCTCACGGCTCAGGAACATTCCTACGTGGGGAGGACTTTTTGTGCATCCAGTCACCGGTGGTCGATAGATGGTTGTTACCGCCTTTGGGTGGCCGTGGGGAGTGTGGCTATGAAGAGGCACGGACAAGTTTGGAACACCGGTTTCCAGTCCACTTTAGGAGCGGAGTTGCTGGTCACAAGGTCGTTTTATGTTCAGTTTTCTGAGGAACCACCAAGCTGTTCTCCTAGCGGCTGCATCATTTTATGCTCTCATCAGCAGTGCACAAGGATTCCACTTCCTCCACATCCTCATCAACCACTGTTATTTTCTGTTTGTTATTATTATTTTTTTAAATTCTAGCCCCGTCTTATTGGGTGCAACGTAGTGCTCATCGTGGTTTTGACTTGAATTTCCCCAATCCCTAATTGAATGTCTTTTCATGTGGATAACATTCTGTTTATTTTGTACTTATTTATTTTTACTTTTAAATAAGTACAAAATAAACAGAAAAGTGAAGAGGAACTAAAAAGCCTCTTGATGAAAGTGAAAGAGGAGAGTGAAAAAGTTGGCTTAAAGCTCAACATTCAGAAAACGAAGATCATGGCATCTGGTCCCATCACTTCATGGGAAATAGATGGGGAAACAGTGTAAACAGTGTCAGACTTAATTTTTGGGGGCTCCAAAATCACTGCAGATGATGACTTCACCCATGAAATTAAAAGACTCTTACTACTTGGAAGGAAAGTTACGACCAACCTAGATAGCATATTCAAAAGCAGAGATATTACTTTGCCAACAAAGGTCCGTCTAGTCAAGGCTATGGTTTAGCCAGTGGTCATGTATGGATGTGAGAGTTGGACTGTGAAGAAAGCTGAGTGCTGAAGAATTGATGCTTTTGAACTGTGGTATTGGAGAAGACTCTTGAGAGTGCCTTGGACTGCAAGGAGATCCAACCAGTCCATTCTGAAGGAGATCAGCCCTGGGATTTCTTTGGAAGGAATGATGCTAAAGCTGAAACTCCAGTACTTTGGCCACCTCATGCGAAGAGTTGACTCATTGGAAAAGACCCTGATGCTGGGAGGGATTGGGGGCAGGAGGAAAAGGGGACGACAGAGGGTGAGATGGCTGGATGGCATCACTGACTCAATGGATGTGAATCTGAGTGAACTCCGGGAGTTGGTGATGGACAGGGAGGCCTGGCGTGCTGTGATTCATGGGGTTGCAAAGAGTCAGACACGACTGAGCGACTGAATGATTTTTACTTTTTATGTTCTTAAAACAATTTTTTTTGGAGTTAGTGGCCTTACAACATTGTGTTACTTTGTTATGGTTTTGTCACTCAGTTACAGCCTACTCTTCCGCAGCCTCCAGGGACTGACGCCTGACAGGCTCCTCTGTCCATGGGATTTCCCCAGATAAGAATCCTGGAGTGGGCTGCCATTTCCTTGACCAGAGGATCTTTCCGACCCAGGGATGGGACCCATGTCTCCTGCCTTGCAGGCGGATTCTTTACCACTGAGCCACCTGGAAAGCTTCTGTACAGCAAAGTGAATTAGTTGTATGCACACATATACCCACTGTTTTTAGATTTCCTTCCCACTGAGGTCACCACAGATCGCTGAATAGAGTTCCCTGTGATAAACAGGAGGTTCTCATAAGTTATCTAGATTATATAAAGTAGTATATATATTGGCATCATTTTTAAAAGGAACCAGGCTTTTGAAGAATTTCAGCAGCTTTACCTCAGAACTCCGTCAGGGGTGAGCCTGGGAGGGGCTCCCCCGAGTCAGCTGTGTCTTCCAACCGGGCCGAGTTCCAGAAGCTGCAAGCCCCACCAAAACTACTTCTATGAGTTGAGCAATTCCTGCATGCCTTTAAGATGAAACCCGCGGTGTGATGAGGGTAGAGCGTGGATTGAGGGCTCCTGAGCAGACCCGTATCAGAGAGGTCTGTAAGAAGGCCCTATAGCCCCCACCCTTGGCCATGTGGAGTGAGTGGAAGTCCTGACAGGCTGCCTGCAGATGCCTTGGGTGGGAGCCCAGACCGTCCACGATCCTGGCAGGACTGTGATGCCAGGTGGTGGCCTAGAGCCAGGGAGTCAGGCCCAGAAACCTGCCAAGGCCTCTGACCACCAGCCCCCAGGACAGGAGGGGCGAGACTGGGCATTCATCAGCCTCATCGCGCTGGGGCATGGGCTGTGAGGGGCTTTCCCAAGGCCACAAAGCTGGGCAGGAGGACTCAGAGCTGCCCAACCTGGGGCACAGGCAGCTACACCTGCCGGTCCTGGTGGGCAAGAGCCTCAGCGACTTCAGCAGAAATGGGCTTTGTTGAAAGGAGATCAGGTAGATTACTGGTTGAAACCCTGGAGAGCCACCTGAGCCAGGCCTGGCCTGAGGACCACCTTCCTATCAAACAGGCTTTGCTGGCCCAGCAAACCTGACCCTGGGCTGCTGCTGTCACTGCCCCCTCTGCTCACCGCACCCCCACGCCAGGCACCACAGCTCTCCCTGTCTCTCTAGGCCCCTCCCATCCTCTGGTGGCCCCAAACCCCCATACTGAGGGGCCCCCAAACCGGGAAGGGGATCTGACACCTGCTGTGCCAACAACTGACTCCTGAAACCCTCCCTCCTCTGTCCTCTAGCCCTGCACCCTACAGAGCTCCCAAGATCACACTTGAGGACACGCACATCAGACTCAGGCAAATGTTTTTAACTCTGGAGACCCCTAGAGGCCCTGACCTCCCTCAATAAGCCCCAGTCTTCCTTGAGCTGCTCATCAAAGGGAGCCTGAGCCTGAAGGTTTCCTGTGAAGGGCTGGCAGTATCGACAGGCCTAAGAATCAAATAATTTCTCAAGGGACTTCCCTGGTGGTCCAGTGGTTAAGAATCCATCTTGCAATGCCGGGGACTCGGGTTCGATCCCTGGCCGGGGAACTAAGATCCCACGTGCCAAGGAGCGACGAAACCCGAGGCACAACTATTGAGCGTGCCACAACTAGTGCGTCTGCGCGCTGCGATGAAGATCCTGAGTGGTGCAACTGGGATCCAACGCAGCCACAGACATAAATATTAAAAAATCAATTTAGCAAAAAGAGCACAAGGAACAGTCGCAGACTGAGGCACCCCTAGGGTCCCAGAGCGGCAGGAACCGACCGTGACTGCTATTCGCTCCACGTGCTGCTCCAGGCACCTCTCCATAGCTCACAAGGTTGATTCCATTCAGACCCTCACTTGCTGGTGAGGGAACTGTGGCCCCGGGAAGGAATTTCCCTGGAGAGGGGGCTGACTGAGCCACCAGGCGGGGAGTCAAGAGGTTGCCTCCTGCTCCCCTGGGGCCCCAGAGGGAGCATGGCACAGGGCCCCTGCCTGCAGGCCCGCCCCTCGATCATCCCACCTCCTGGTGCAACTCAGGTTTTCCCCTTAAACCCAGACGGCTTCCCAGTTCGTATCTCGTGCCCAGACCTCTCTCCTGGGCTCCAGCTCTGACCACCTGCCCAGCATGCCCCCTCCAGGCCTCCTTTGCGGACCCGGTCCAGGTCCCGTGCCATGATTCTCTTGCTTTACTGTCCCCCACCCATCCCCAACACCCTCAGCTTTGTGCTCCTAATTCTCCAATCCAGTTCTCCACACCCACCACCCACTCCTCCACCCTAGGCCCTGGCGCTGGTTCCTCCCAATCCCCACATCCCTCTGATCTGTACGAACTGGTCCCTATACTGCAGCCCCAAGAGGCTGACCCCGTCCCCGTGGTATTGTGGTGCCAGCCCATAGCATTCTCCTCCCTGGGGAAGAGAATGAGACCCTCAAGCAGCCCCTGAACTCCCACCTCATGGCCCCCTCCCCCAGGGCCACAAGGATGACTTGGGACGCCTGTGTGGTCCTCAGCCCTTGGCCTCCTCACACTAGGCTGCTCACTGGCTCCCCCAGAAAGCAGGCACACAGGGGAGGGGGCAGAGAAGGGGGCCTATGACCTGGGTAGGAAGGTTCAATCCCCATGGGCACCCTTCGCAGGTAGTTACCATTAACTAACTTGGTATACTAACTTGGTACACTTCTGGTGCCAAACGCAGCTTCACTTATTAGCTGAAACATTGAAATGCAGCCTAAATTGCCCAGGATGAAGTGTGAACTGCTCACATCTGCCTGGACAGGGAAGTGTGGAGTGTGCAGACTCTTAAACGTTGGTTTACATAGACTCCGTTTCTCCATCTTTTAATCTACTTTCTCCATCATTTCCTCTATTTAGAAAAATGTCCTGTTTCCAGATCTATCCGAGTTCTTGTCTGCTAAACCAGTGCTCAGATAACCTGTGGACTTGCTGCCACTGACGGGTTTTTTCCTCTTGGCTTTCGGTCACCTGGGTCTCTGAATCAGTGCTGGTGTCATGTGCTGAGGAAGATGGGTGGGGCTTCCCTGGTGGTCTGGTGGTTGAGAATCTGTCTTGCAATGCAGGGGACATGGGTTTGATCCCTGGTTGCAGAACTAAGATCCCACATGCCGCGGAGCAACTAAGCCCATGCACCGGCACGCCGCTACTGAGCGCGAGCACCACAACTAGAGTCAGTGCCTCCCACTGGAAGATCCGGCACGATGCAGCGAGGACCCCGAGTGCTGCCACTAAGACCCAATGTGGCCAGATATTAGTAAATAAATATTCAAAGACAGTGGGAGCAACAGAGTGGGGGTCAGCCGACTACAGCCCAGTGGCCAGATACCTGTTTCTGTGAAGTTTTATTGCCATGTCCACAGCCATGTCCATTTGTTTACACAGCGTCGACATGGAGACAGCAGAGTTCAGTAAGTCAGAAATCATACCTCCTGAGACATTTACTATCTGGCTCTTTAAGGAAAAGTCTGGCAACCCCTCCTCTAGACAACGTTGTGCTCCAGCACAACAAAGGACAGGAGACAACCTCCCAGAGGTTCCCACACTAGCTCTTTAATTAGCATCCTCACACATTCCTGAATCTGTCAGTCTTAAAGGGAAGATCAGCCCTCAAGTCTCCATTCTTTTTATGATTAGACAGCTTTTAAATCTTAAATTCTGTCCGTAAACCCAGCACGAGCCAACGCTTGGCAAGCAGTGTGCGCAGATGGTCAGCTATCGTTCCGCGGTCCTGCCCCTCTGTGGAATCTTAAACCCGCTTGTTTCCATTGCTTCTGCAGTTCTCTGACACATTTAAAGAGATGATGTATATATTTTGTCTGGCTTCTCTAGTTCTTAGTGGGAGCCCTGATTTACCACACACTACTTCTTCCCGCTTGGGAAGTTTGTTTCCCGTGTTTAAACGTCAGTTTCCAGTTGTTTGTTGCTAGTAAATGGAAATATGTATTGAATTTTGCACAGTGACCTGGTATTCTGTGGCCCTGCTAAATGTAATGATTAGTTCTAGTGGATTTCTTACAGATTCTTTGGGATTCTGCATTTTATCTCTTTTCTTTGCTTATTACATGGACTAGGACTTCCAATGTGATGTTGAATAGAAGTGGTTAGAGTAGTCCTCTTTGCCTCATTCTCAGTCTTGCGGGGGAAAGCATGCCGTCTTTTACCATGAAGTGTGACGTTAGCCACAGAGTTCTTGTAAATGACTTTTATAAAGTTTAAGAAGTTCCCTTTAATTTGTAGTTTGCTAAGAGTTTTTAAAATTCTTTTCCTGCATTTACTGAGAAATCATAAGCTTTTTCTTCTCTAGTCTATTGATATGCTGAAATATACTGGTTAATATTTAAAGGTTGAGCTAAACTTTTATTTCCAAGATAAACCCCATGTGATTTATCCTGTAAAAAAACAGGCTATTCTAAGACAAAGGCCCCACTTTACATACTGCTGGGTTTCATTTGCTAATATTTTATTGAGGGTTTTGTATGTATGTTCATAAGGGATGGAGGATTCCCTGGAGGAAGGCATGGCAACCCACTCTGGTATTTGTGCCTGGAGAATCCCCATGGACAGAGAAGTCTGGGGTTGCAAAGAGTTGGTCGGACACGACTGACCAGCTAAGCACAGTTTAGTTTCTTTAAAAAGACATACGACTATTCATTTTATCTATGTATTCTTGCATAAGCTTTAGTAATTTGTGTCTTTCAACAAATTTTCCCATTTCATCTAAACTGTTGAATTTATGGGCATGAAATTGTAGTAATTCCTTAATATATATATATATTTTTTGACCATGCTATGTGGCTTGTGGGATCTTAGCTCCTCAACCAGGGATTGAATCCAGGCCCTCAGCAGGAAAAGTGTGGAGTTCTGACCACTGAACCAAAGGAAAATTCTTGCCTTAAAAATATTCTTTTGTTTTAAAGGATTTGTAGTGATGTTCCCTCTTTTATTCCTGATGTCATAATTTGTATCTTCTTTCTCCTCATCAGTCTAGCTCAAGGTTTGTCAAATTTACTGATCTTTTCAAATAATCAGTTTTTGCTTTTTTCTTTAGTGTTTCTGTGTTGTCATTTTCTTTGATTTCTGCTATTATTCCATTTGTTCTGACTACTTTAATTTGGTATTTTTCTAACTAATTAAAGTGAAAGTTTAGATGATTGGAGACTTTAAAAAAATAGATAAGCACAGTCCATAAATGCTGATTTGCTGTGTTTTCTTGTTGTGTAGTTCAAAGTATTTTCTAATTTCCCTTGTGATTTCCTTTTTTATTCATGATTTAATATTTGTGGATTTTCCAGATCTCTTTGTTACTGATTTCTAGAGTAATCCCACTATAGTCAAGAACATACTTTGTCTGATTTCAATTGTTTGAGATTTGTTAAAGTCCCAGAACATGGTATTTTGGCAAATGTTCCACACGTGCTTAAACAGAATATGTGCTCTGTTGTTGGGGGCAACATTCTATAAACATGAGTTAAGCTGGCTGATAAAATTGCTCAGGTTGACTGTACCCTTAATGATTTTCTGCTCTCACTTACTGAAGGAGGGGTGTCTAACCTTTAAGAGGCCATTTGTCCTTTAGTTCTATCAGTTTTTGCTTTCTGTATGTTGAAGTTCTATTGTTAGGCAAATATACAGTTAGGATTATCATGCCTTCTTTCATTTTTATGTAATTACCTCTAGTGATACTAACGTAACCACTCTATAGATTTTCTTTGAATAGTGTTTCCATAGTATGCTTTCCCCATTTCTCTACATTTAACTTATCTGTCTCCATATTTAAAGTGCGTTTCTTGCAGATAGCAAATTGTATTATTTTCTTTAAATTTCCAATTTGACCATCCTGTCTTTAGTTGGTGTGTTGGAGAAGGCAATGGCACCCCACTCCAGTACTCTTGCCTGGAAAATCCCATGGACGGGGGAGCCTGGTAGGCTGCAGTCCATGGGGTCGCTAAGAGTTGGACATGACTGAGCGACTTCCCTTTCACTTTTCACTTTCATGCATTGGAGAAGGAAATGGCAACCCACTCCAGTGTTCTTGCCTGGAGAATCCCAGGGACGGGGGAGCCTGATGGGCTGCCGTCTATGGGGTCGCACAGAGTCGGACACGACTGAAGTGACTTAGCAGCAGCAGCAGCAGCAGCAGATCGCTTACATTTAATGTAATTAAAGTAGATGAATTTTGGTCTACCATTTTATTGCTTTCTGTTCATTTCCTTTGGTCCACGTTCCTGATGCTTTCTGGATTATTTGAGAATCTTTTTAGTATTTCACTTTATTTTACCTACTGACCTTTATTAAGGCCCTATCTCTATTTTTTAATGATCATACTAAGGATTTTTATATACATGCCTATCCTTTGTTTATTTAGGTAGTGTTGTACCATTTCATTAAAATGTGGAGGCCTTACCCCCAAGTAATTTCCTCTATCTTCCCCCTTTGTGTTATAGTTGCTGCACCAATTACATTTACATATGTTGAAAATCCCATGAGGCAATGTTATAATTTTTGCTTTCAAGAGTCATACATGTTTTTTAAACCTTAAAGGGAAAAATTACCTTGTTTATTTACCCACATGTTTATCATTTCTGTTGTTCTCTTTTCATTTCCCATCTGGTGTCATTTCCCTGCAGCCTGAATAATTCAGTATTATAACCTGCATAGTAAATTCTCTTAGTTTGCCTTCATCTAAGAATGTCTTTATTTTCCCTTCATTCCTGAAGCATATTTTTGCCAAATGTTGAGCTCCCATTGACATTTCTATTCTTCGATACTTTAAAGACATTGTTTCATCATTTTCTAGCCTCTGTGGTTTCTGATTAGAAATCTGTAGTCCTTCAACTTCTTGTTACTCTGCAGGTAATGTTACATTTTTATCTGGCAGCTTTCAAGATTTTTTCTTTCCCTTTGATTTTTAGCAGTTTAATTATAATGTGACTTGGCCTGTTTTTCTTTGAATTTATCCTTTTTGGGGATTATCACATTTTTTGAATTTGTAAACTGATGTCCTTCATCAATGTGGGAAATTTTCCTCCATTATTTCTTCAAATGTTTTTTTCCTGCGGTAATCTCTTTCTCTGCTCCTTCTGGGATTTTGAAAACACATGTTAGATGTTAGTCCTTTTGATATTGTCCCAAAAGTTCCTGAGGTCCCCCCCCCCAACACACCCCCACCCTAATCTTTTCTTTGTTCTCCAAATTGGATGATTTCTGTTGCTCTGTCTTTAAGATCACGGAGTCGTTCCTTAGTCATCTGCTTTCTCAGATATCTGGCATTTTTTTCAGTTCTAAAGTTTTCAATTTGTTTATTTAGTTTCTGCTTTTCAGCTGAGACATTCTATCTTCCCATCTTCAGAGGTATGTCTGACCCTACCTTATATGATCAGTCATAATAACCACTTTAAGATTTCTGTCTGATAATTCCGCCACCTGGATCACCTTGGAGCTGACCTCTGTTGACTGTCTCTCTCCTCGCATAATTTGGGTTTGTAAACTGGATATTTTGACTGTTATGTTGTGCAGACTCTGGGTCTGTTACAATCCTCTGGAGAACTTTGCCCTGACTCAGGAGCCCATCAGCCTGGTGCATTCAGACCACAAGCTCTGCTCGCCTTCAGTGGCCAGTGGTTCCACTCTAAGTTCAGTTATCAAAAGCTTTCTGTGCCGCTCTGGGTCTTTCCCGTGCCCGTGTCGCCTGGAGGTGAGCCCACGACCTGCACTGGTTTATCCAGAGCCAGGCCCCTTTCTCCAACTCTCTCCTCTCCAGGACCCCTGCACTTTCTAGAACTTGGCTCCTCTGTCAAGAGTTCCTCTTGCCAGAAAGACAGAGTTCTACCAGAGTTTTGGTCTGGTGTTGCTGTGTGGTCCTGCAGCTGAGGCCACCTGAGGCAAAAAGGAAAGGGAAAATAAAATGGGAAGGCTCTCCCTACACGGGTTACAGCGGCAAGTCTGAACTTGCCTTCACAATGCACCTGCTTTGGTTCACTCTGCAGAGGCCTTAGGGAGCTTTTTTTTTTAAAACTTGAGTTTTCAGTTGTTATAGTGACAGACAAGGGCTGAAGTGGGCTTATGCTACCGTAACAGAGCTGGCCCCTCCATATATTACTTTAAAACAGTAGAAAAATAATCTGGAGATGATGCAGTTAATCCAAAACAATTGGTTTGTAAACATTTCCACTTTGCTTAAAGATTCAGCATTACCTATTATTCAGAGATTCACTATGTCCAAGCTCCCCTGCCGGTCAAGCGCCACATAGCCAGATTTAAAGTGTGTTCGTGGGCATGGCGGGAACACACCTCAACATAATAAAGGCCAAGGATGACAAACCCACAGCTAACATCATATCAACAGTGCAAAGCTGAAAGCATTTCCTCTAAGATCAGGAAAAAGACAAGGACACCCACTCTCACTACATTTATTCAACATAGTATTGGAAGTCCTAGTCACAACAATCAGAGAAGAAAAAGAAATAAAAGGAATCAAAATTAGAAAGGAAGACGTAAAACTGTTGCTGTTTACAGATGACATGATACTGTATGCAGAAAACGCTAAAGACGCCACCAGGAAACTACTAGAGTTCATCAATGTATTAGAGAGTTGCAGGATACAAAGTTAATGTACAGAAATCTGTGCACTTATATATACCCAGCAAAATATCAGAAAGGGAAATTAAGGAAACAATCTCATTTGCCATCCCATCAAAAAGAATAAAATACCAAGAAATAAACCTACCTAAGGAGGCCAAGAGACCTGTACTGTGAAAACTCTAAGATGTTGATGAAAGAAATCGAAGACAACACCAACAGATGGAAACATATATCATGTTCTTAAATTGGAACAGGGCATAGCAGCACTATTTACAAAAACCAAGACATGGAAGCAACCCAAATGTTCACTGACAGATAAATGGATAAAGAAAATGTGGTGTGTGTGTGTGTGTGTGTGTGTGTATAATGGAATATTACTCAGCTATAAAAAAGAATAAAATACTGCCATTTGCAGCAACATGGACGGACCTAGAGACTGTCACACTCAGTGAAGTCAGACAAGGTCAGTCATGTGATATCACTTGTATCTGGAATCTAAAAAATAAAACAATTGAACTTATTTACCAAAGACAGACTTGTTGGTAGAAAACAAACTTATGGTTACTGAAGAGGAAAGTGGCAGGGTGAGATAAATTAGGAGCCTGAGATTAACATACACATACTACTATATATAAAACAAGAGAAGAAAACGACAATCCACTCCAGTATTCTTGCCTGGGAAATCCCATGGACAGAAGAACCTGGCGGGCTATAGTCCATGGGGTCACAAAAGAGTCAGACACAACCGAGCAACTAGACACCAACATATATAAAACAGATAAGAACAAGGTCCTCCTGTACAGCACAGGGAACTCTACTCAGTATCTTGTAACAATCTATAATGTGAAAGACTCTGAAAGAGAATACATACATACACATATATTGAAATGACTTTGCTGTACACCTGAAACCAAACCAACACAACATTGTAAGCCAACGACACTTCAATTAAAAAAAAGTGTGTTTGCGATCCCTCACTTCCCTTCATGCCAGTACGCTGAGGGCAGGCAAAGCAAGAGGTGCAGGATGAGCTCCAGGTCACCACGTCCCCAAGAGTCTGTCCAGTTGGTGGTACGGGCGTGTGCGACGCACCTCAGTGTGTCAGACGAACAGTCCATGGAGAACGGGGCTTTCCTCCAGGACACCACCCTTGGAATAAGGAAGCGGCCACTTGCTCTTGTACAGACCCATGTGTTCTCTACACAATCTACAGCTCAACGTGTGTTATATGTTACTGACTTGGAACTAATGGAGAGAAAATAAGACGAGTATATTTTTATATTATTTACTTAAAGAAATGTTTCCTAAGAAGTGAAGTAAGGGAAAACTACAGTACTAACGTGACACTGTGCTTAGAAACATATTGTTTCACACGTGGCTTGGTGGCTCAGGTGGCAAAGAATCTGTGGGAGACCTGGGTTTGATCCCTGGGCAGGGAAGATCCCCTGGAGAAGGGAATGGCAACTCAGTCCACTACTCTTGCTTGGAGAATTCCATGGACAGAGGAGCCTGGCAGGCTACAGTTCGTAGAGTTGCAAAGAGTCAGACATGACTGAGTGACTAACACTTTAAACACATGAGGAGGACAATATATAAAGAAAGACGTACGGAGACCCTCCCCCAGCCTGCAGATGTCACCAGGAAAGACACATTCCTCATATAGCTCACATTCCTCATAGGATTCCTCATACAGGAATCCTGCAGATAGCTGCAATCTGCCTGTGGAATCAGTGAGCACTTGGGAAATGCTGATCACCACGACTCTAACCCAGTTATGGTGACGCCTGTTACATGACCAGGTCAGCATTCAGGAGGCTAGGACACCACAGCAAACGCGTCAGATCTGTCTCTGCCCTTCTCTGGGGCACTTTGCTTAAGCAGAACATTCAGAATCTAGCCTTTTCTTGCTGACTTGGGCAGCACGGTAAACATAAGCTGGGGAGGGGATGGCGGCAGCCCACTAAGATACCCTACTGGTGAAACCTAAGGGTCTATCGAGGATTTGGTAGCTGCACCCATGGTTCCCCTGCAGAGTTCGCAGGCAAAGTCCCCAGATCGCCTTCAAATGCCTCACCGCCCCACGAGGGTTTAACCTATCAGCCCACACAGTGGCCTTTATGGGACTTCACGTGCCCTCTGTTAACACACTGTCGGGGGCTTTGGCTACCACTGGAGCCATCGCTGTGAGTGTTGCTCACTCTCTTGCTGCCCCTCCCAGTGGAGTCACAGCACAGGAGATCTTTTCCCTCTGCTGCTGTGGAGGCAGTACTCAGTGCCCGCCTGGGGGCAAACCCACTCGCAGCGATGCCGCTGTCAAGCTCACATTTCACGACGGAATCCACAGAAACATCACGAAGACTGACGAGAACGGTGAAGGCCTAGTGGGTCAGGTGTTGCCTGGCCCGTCAGCCCCACCACCCGCCTGGCTCAAAAAAAAAAAAGACGATGAAAAGAGAAAGGTAGGAAAGAACCACCAGGAAAGAAAAAAGAAACGGATTGGATTTTGTTCCAAAATTTTGTAAGGATTTTGTTCTTCCTGTTTTTTCGGAGGGATGGGAATGGAATAGAAACACATAAAATGAAGACATCCATTTCTCTTCAATACTGTCCTGGAGGGACAGCCAGGAAAATTAAGGCAAGAAAGTGAACTAAAAGGCATCCAGGTTGGGAAGAAGTAAAAATATCTCTATTTGTCATGACATGATCTTGCATATTGAAAATCCTAAGGGTTCCACCAAAAACCTACTAGAACTAATATATAAGTTCAGCATACCAAAAAAAAAACCCACAAAACTATTGTGTTTTTATACACTTGTTAACCCGAATAACCTGAAATTGAAATTAAGGAAAAAACCTCTTTACAATAGCATCAAAAAGAATAAAATAATAATAAACAAGTGTAAAACTTATATGTTGAAAACTACAAAATTTTTTGAAAGGAATTAATGAATAAATGAAAATATACCTGTGTTCATGGATCATAAGACTTAATATTTCTAAGATGGGAGCACTCCCCAAACTGATCTACAGATCCAAAAAAATTCCCATCAAAATCTCACCTGACTTATCAGAAATTAAAAGGCTGATCCTAAAATTCATATGGAAATTCAAGGGACCCAGAATAGTAAACCCAATTCTGAAAAAGAACAAAGTTAGAGGATTCACACTTACAATTTTGAAACTTGCTACAAAGCTACAATAAGGGCATAGTGGTAGACATAGACAAATAGGGTAGAATTGAGTGGCTGGAAAAAAACTCTCACATTTGGTCAATTGATATTTGACAAAGGTGTCAAGGATTCAACGGGGGAAATAACTGTCTTTTCAAATGGTACTGAAATAACTGGAAAAGAGTCAGTCAACTTCCACATTAAAGGAAGACAAATGTGTTCATCTTCTTAAAAAACCACTTCTAAAAAAAAAAAATCCAAGTGTAAAAGAATGAAGTTGGACTCCCAACCAAATACATATAAAAAAATTAACTCAAAATCGGTCAAAGATCTAAGTGTAAGAGCTAAACTATTAAACTCTTAAAAGAAAATGCAGAAATAAATCTTCATGACCCTAGATTAGGTAATGGTATCTTAGATATGACCCCAAAAGCCCAAGCAACAAAAGAAAAAATAAACTGGATTTCATCAGGATTAAAAAACACTTGTGTTTGAAAGGATACTATTAAACATGTAAAAAGAAAATCCATAGAACAGGAGGAAATTTTTGCAAATCTTACGTCTGATCAGAGTGTAGGATTAAGAATATATAAAAGAGGGACATGCCTGGGGATCCAGCGGTTAAGAGGCAGTTTCACTGCCACGGACCCAGGCTCGATCACTGGTCGGGAACTAAGGTCCCACGAGCAATGTGGTGCAGGAAAAAACAATATATAAAGAACTCTTGTAACTCAATAATTAAAAAAAAACAAATCCAATTAAAATATGGGTAAAAAGATCTAAACAGACATTTCTCCCAAGAAGAGGTACAAATGGCCACTAAGCACAAGAAAAGATGCTCAACATCATCGGTCATTATGAAAATACAAATCAAAACCATGCTGAGATAACACTTGAGGATGGCTATAATGAAAAAAAACAAGAACGAGCTAGGGCTAGGCAGGACGTGGGCAGAGTAGAGCCCTCACATCTGCTGCTGGGGGTAAAGATGGTACAGCCACTTAGGAAAACAAGCATTGCTTCCTCCAACGGCCAAACGTAAGAGTCATTACATGACCCAGAGTGAAATCACTCTAGGTTTATACCCAAGAGAAATGTCTACACAAAAATGTGTACAGAAATATTCACAGGAGCATCATTCATAAAAGTGAATAAATGGAAAGAACGCAAATGTTCATCAGGTGCTGCACAGATAAGATGTGGTCCATCTATACACAATGGAACATTACTCAACCACAAAAAGAAATGAAGTACTGATACACACTACAACATGGATGAACCTCAAAAACACCACACTTAGAAGCCAGACCGG
Source organism: Bos indicus (assembly GCF_029378745.1). Taxonomy (NCBI): domain Eukaryota; kingdom Metazoa; phylum Chordata; class Mammalia; order Artiodactyla; family Bovidae; genus Bos; species Bos indicus. The sequence goes on from NC_091778.1 coordinate 52,943,084, forward strand.
AGAAGGCAACAGCACCCTACTCCAGTACTCTTGCCTGGAAAATCCCATGGACGGAAGAGCCTTAAAGGCTGCAATCCATGGGGTCGCCGAGGGCCAGACACGACTGAGCAACTTCACTTTCACTTTTCACTTTCATGCACTGAAGAAGGAAATGGCAACCCACTCCAGTGTTCTTGCCTGGAGAATCCCAGGGACGGGGGAGCCTGGTGGGCTGCCGTCTATGGGGTCGCCCAGAGTCGGAAACGACTGAACTGACTTAGCAGCTTAGCAGCAAGCCAGACACAAGGTCGTTCATCGTGTGACTCCATTTATGTGCAGTGTCCAGAATGGGCAAATGCAGAGAGGCAGAAAGCCGATCAGTGGCTGCCAGGGGCTGGGGGGGAGGAGAGCGGGGAAGAGGGCACTAGTTAGAGGGCACAGGGTTTCCTCAGAGATGATGGGACTGTTCTAAAGCTGACTGTGGTGATGGCTGCACCACTCTGGGAGCGTAATACAAATGACTGAACTGCACACTCAGTGAAGTTTTTACCACAAAAAACCCACAAAGCGCAGCCCACTCTTCGCGGGTCACAGTGCCGAGTGCCTCCCATCCACAGCACAGCTCCCGTGGTCCTCATTCCCTGCGCCCTTACTCTTTTGAGCTCATTTCAGAACTCTGGCTTCTTAAGGAGCACTTACGCCGCAAGCCAGATGAGAGGACAGAGTCCTCACACCCATTAAATGTCTTCCCTAGATTAGCGTGCGCCTCCCTCAGGTACAGGTGTGAAAGAACACATCTGCCTTCTGACACTAGTCCAGGACTCCTCAGGGACAAGGTGGCGAGTGGCGAGAGCAGCCCCAGAGGCCCCCAGCCCCCAGCCTGAGACCTGGTCCTTGGGGAGGCCTGGGCACCAGTGATTGGGCGGGCCTGTGTGTGGGAAGTCACTCTGTAAAGCTGGGGTTCAGGGGGTGGGGAAATTGACTAAGGGAGAAAGATCCAGAGTGTTCCCACTTTCTGAGTGCCCCAGACACATAGCCTCAAGGATGCTGGGGATCAAGGAAAGCGTGAGGCGCATGCCAAGGTGGCAGCTGTCCCGGCTAAGGGGCGTTAAGTGTCCACAGAGGAGGCCAAGGCTGGGTGTCGAGGCTTTGCCTGGGGCCACAGGCCAGCTCCACCCGGGTCCAGGCCCAGCTCTACCTGCTGACCTGCTGCCCCAACCCCAGTGGCTAAGCATCAGCAGAGATGGAAGGCGTGGTGGGGTCTCCTGCTGAGTCATCTGGCTCCGTGCCTCTTCTGGGAAGGCAAAGGCCCTGTGTTGTCATGACAGTTCTCTGACATCCCCAAGTTCTCTACATGAGCAGGCAGGGGGGCACCAGGAGATCCCATGGGGCAGCAGTGGGTAGGTGGCAGGGCAACCCTGTCCCAGGAGTACCCTCACCCAGCCCGAGGTGCCCTCTGACCCCCAATTCCCCATCCCTTGCTTTCCTACTTTCCACATTGCCTGATGACAAACATGCCTCCAGCCAAATGGTCCCACTGCCTGGGTCCTTTTCCCTACTGTCCTGCTCTCTTTTCTGGATGCCAGGCTTGCCGGCTTCCTAGGAAGTCCCCTTTGTGGTCAAATGGGCCTCGTGGCTCCCCCTTAACGCCTCTCCCACCCACCAGGCACGGCGGCTCTCAGGCCCTCTGTGGGTGGTTCGCTTTGGCCTCCCCTTCTCCAACCCCCCCACCAGGCCCCACTGAGCTTGGGCAGGATACCAGCTCTGCCCCCCGATTTTGCACCCTACCGTGACTGACTTGTCACGGTCAGGGTCAGGGTCAGGGTCACACAGTTGGTGCTTTAAGACCAAGGCTCAGCGCTTAGCAGGAGGATGTCTCATCCTGGCAGGAGGGACTCCCCTGACCCAACACCTACATGGGGGGCCTAAGAGCCAGGCGACCTCCAAGGCTGGAGCCCCGGAGTCAGCTGGGTTTCAGAGCAGGGCTTCCCTGTGTCCACTGGATAAATTTTTACAAAGAAAAAGGCAGTTTGCTAGGTACGTGACATCTTGCATGTTGGTGGTGAAAGGATGGGGCTTCTCTTGTCGTTCCAGACAAGGGGACCTCTTGAGCAGTCCAGGAGGCTGGTCATGACCTTCCCAGTGGTTCCCACGGAGCCGAGCCACACACGCCCACAGGCAAGTTCTCCAAGCGCTCACCAGGCGGGGGTCAGAGCCCAAAGGCCCACCACAGAGCCCCCGGTGATGAAACCGTCAAGGAGGTGGGGAATCGCACCAACGGCGGCCCTCACAGACCTCCCTGAGTTCTGCGTGCTAGGAGACAGAGGGAAAGGGAAGGGGTCCACCCTGCTGGGGTGAGGAAGGGCAGTCTGGAGGGGCCGGCCCTCCTTGCACACCCTCCCCTGGCCTGGGACCCACTGCTGCAGAGGGGACAGGTCACTGGGGGCAGGAGGGGCAGGGTCTGCTTCCTTTCTCTATCAGAACTGTCTGCAGGATCCCCACAGTTCCAAAACCAAGTGGGCGGGGCCCAACAGACAGACTGGCACTGGCCAAACCAGTTTCTGGCAAAATCCTGAAACTGGCTGGCAGAGAGCCCCCTCCTGGCTGAGGCAGGCATTGCACCTGGTAAGCGTGCTTTCACATGAAGACTGTCCCCTCAAAACCGGGGTCTCTAGCTCCTCTTGAAGAACCCCAGACCTGGCAACTTGTCTTCACCCTACTGTGCCCTCTGAGTGGAGGGCATGGAGGTCCCCTGAGGCAGAACACCCACCTCTCCCTCCTTGCTGGTGCCTGCTTGCTCCCTGGGGCATCTGGCCTCCCACCCTAGACACAAGACTCTAACCCAGACCCCCTCACCCTGGAGACACTAAACTGCACAACCTCCCGGCCACCTGCCATGGGAGGGACACGAAGGGTCTCTCCCTTTGAAAGAAGAGAAACCACTAGCATCCCTTTTAAGGGAGGAAGGGCCAGAGTACCACCCTGCACCTTGCTGCAGAGGTGACTGCCAGAGCCCAGAGCCCCGGCCTGCTTTCCACCCACAGCTGGGCAGGGCTAGAAGCGCACCAGCTCCTGAGTCCCCAGGCCCCGTGTGGCACTGACCAACCAAGTGTCCTGAAGTATCCCGGGAGGGTCAAGGGGCCATGTGCCAGGACCAGAGACAGGAGCCACACTAACTCCGCCAGGCCCTTCCACAGACCCCAGTCCACGAGGCGGCAGGCTGTATGGGCATCAGCTTTAATATGGGGCTGGCCTGTCTGGGGGCTAGGAGGGTCCACTTTGTTTTCTTGTTGGGAGCGAAATCTCAATGAGATTGTCTTAATTCCAAAACGAATCGTGAATTAGGGAAGGCATTTCCATCCTTCCCAGTCTCTGCTTGGCTGCTGACAGCTCGGGAAGCCTTGGCTGGACCTGCTGGCCATCCTGGAATGTCCGTCCTGGCAGGACTGGGCCTCGGTGTAAGGCCCCAGAGAGGGGGGTGCGGGCAGAGCTCCGAGAGTCAGCAATCCAGCAGGCATGTGCCCCTCCTGATCCACCACCCCCAAACGCCAACACACAAGCAGAGAGGTTTACACCCCCAAATCTGCATGGAAAGTAGGCATATCAGGGAGCCAGACTGAGCCAAGGATCCCTTAGCCAAAGCCCTCGTGAGCTAATGAGAGCAGCAGGAAGAAGGGGAAGGGTGGGGCGGGGTCTGAGGTGCCTTGAACGGAAGACAGCGCTGTGGAGACACTGGCTCGTGGAGCCTCACGATCCGGGTCGGGCGGTGTGACCAGCACCAGGAGCGTCGAGCCTGGCTGTGGCCTGTGGGAAGCACAGCTTCAGAAGCTGCGTTTGGCTGGAGGATCTGAATGTTGCCATTTAATCCAGAAATGAGAGCAGGACAGCAGGGCCAGGGCAACGCTCCGCAGAGTCAACCCGACTGGGAGCCCTGTGTGTGCTGCGCCGCTCCGTCAGCACCTGGCCTGCCTGGCCTGGCGCCCGCCTCCTGGGAGCCCGGTCAGGGCTGGCCACGCACCCAAACTGCGGGCCCCAGTCCTCCAAAGTCCCCGAGAGTCCCATGCGAGAGGGCTGCATTACGAGGCTGCCACCAGTTCTGCCTGCCTGGGCCTGGCTTTGACGGGGACTTTCTCTGTGGAGGAAACAGAGAGATGTCTGTGGCGTACAGAACACCCCACAGGCAGGAACTTCCCGAAAAGGACAAGAGGCGGCAAGGAGCCAGTTCAGGGCTCGGTGCTCTGGGAGGAACGGGTGCAGCTCCAGGGAAGGCGAGGCATACACAGAAGCCGGGGGGCTGGCAGAGAGCAGGCACTGGGCGCGGGCACTCGGGACAGCGCAGCGGCAGGCGTGCACCCTCCCACGGACCCCAGAGGGAGGCCAAGGAGCAGCGAGCCGAAGAGGAATCACGAAGGCGGATTTCTGAAGGTGCTAGCGATGCCCCACGGAAGGTCGTCCCAGTGACGAATCAAGGACGCTGGTCCTGGGCTGGACCCGGAAGAGCCCGCACAGCTAAATGTGCCCTTTCCTGATGCTTTGGGACTCGCCTCTCTAAATGGGGTTTGGCTCTTATGAGGCTACCCAAACCCCTCAGAGGTCTGGGCCCAACCCCAGGGCGAGGCTGCACTCTGCATGAGGTGGTGCCATCGAGCACCCAGCAGGGAGGTGGGACCTGAACCTCACCAAGGAGGAAGGGCAGGGCCCAGCGGCCGGGAGATCATGATTTGCTCTAGGAGGCACCGTTCTCCAAAGGACATAACAAGGCGGGTACCTGGGATCTTCTCAGGAAGGGGCTCTGAAGGAACCGCTGGCAGCTCTATCTGTTCCTGCGGGAGACAGAGGGTAAAGGCCGTGAGACACTCCCGCCCCATCCTTGTCCCGGGAAGGACAGCATCCCGTCCACCTGGCTGCTCTCAGCGGAGTTTAGACGGCACGTGACGCCGCAGCATGCACACCCTTGGCTTCTGGCGTTTCTGTCACTCAGATCGGTGGCCACAAAAGGTGGCTGCTCCCAATGACCCGGAGCCTGAGGGGTTCCCCGCCCAGAGTTCTGTTCTGAGTCTGGGCTGAGGGCTTTGCAGCAGGCGCCCAGGCAGGTCAGGGGCCACGGTGGTGCCCCAGCTTGGTGTGGTGGTGCCCGGGTTGGTTCCTGGGTACGGAACCACAGAGCACGGGTCTGCCTCTCGGGGCTTGGGAGGTGAGTCAGTGGGCAGGTGCACGTGGGGCCCCTCAGGCGGCGAGCAACAGCGCTCAGGACCTGCTTTCCTGTGGCCAATGGCCAGCGGGGTGGCAGGCTGGTGGGCACGGCGTGAATATGGCTCGCTGAGGCAGAGGCCCCCAGAGATGGAGACGTCCTCTGAGGAAGCAGACTCAGGGTCTGAAGAGACGGCTGACCAGTTAGAGGGCTCCAGGCCGACACGTGGCAGTGACAGCGAGAGACCCACCACAAGAGGGAAAGAGCACCCGTTTGATCTAAACCCCACCACTGCCCACTGGAGAGAAAGGGGCCGAGGGAGCTAGGCGAGCCAGCCTTTCGCCTGTGCACCGGGCTCACTCTCAGACTTGCCACAACTGGTGGGCAACCTGCAAAACGTTCTTTCCAGGCCAGTCCCGCCCTGTGGCCAGCCAGGCGACGGGGAGAAGGGGCTTCGGCTTAGAACAAATGCCAACTGTCTTAAGGAATAAGTAAAACCAGCTGTAAAACCAGGGCTGTGGGCTCAAGAGAAACTCAAGGCAGGTGCTTGCGGAGGCCAGTGAGCAGAGGCCTCCTGGAGGCCCCTCCACCGGAGCCTGCGTCAGTCCCGGCGCTCCTGTTACCTGAGTGATGGCGTCCAGCTCCTCCAGGATGGCATCTTCATCCTCCTGAGTGAAGCTTCCTGCCAACAGCTCATCTATTTGCTGCAAAAGGAGGAGCAAAGGTGAAGAACATGGCTGGGCCAGGGGTGGGGGTCGAGGTGCCCCCTCACGGAGGAAGGAGACAGCCCCGGCCCAAGGCTGCTCTCCCTTGAACGAAGGCAGGCAGCCCCGTGTGGCGTGGGAAGGCCTGGCCCTCACGGGCAGGGCTGGCCGCTGGCCACCACACTCCCTGGCTGCCAGACAGCGGCCCCGACATGGCAACACGTACCCGCTGGTAGTCCACGGCCTCCTGCGTCTCGTCCAGTATCCGCTCCACCTCCTCTATGGACATCACCTGATTGGTTACAAGTTTTTGAGTCTTGTCAGTGAAGCATGTGACAGAACCCCCTTCGTGAAGCCCACCTGCATTGGCAGCTCACACAGCCTTGCCCCTCTGTTCTTGTTTAAAGGAAGCCACGCCAAGTGGGATATGGTTATTTATGTCCATAAGTAACAGCTTTGGTTATTTATGTCCCCGGTAGGGCCTGTCTACACAGGCATGGAGCTGTTAGACCAGTCTTTTCAGAAGCCTCAGCTGACCTTCTCAGACCCCTACTGGCCCTTCTCAGTGGACCTTCTGGCACCCAGATCAACCCTAGCAGTAGTAACAAATATAAAGTTTTCTCTGGCCACATGACTTGATTTGTTTTGGGTTCAAAGCAACACCTTTGCTTGACTGGTCCCCACACTGGACATTCAGAAAGGCAACGTAACCTCAGCTCTCTGCCCAGCCCCACCTACCATCCACTCATCGGGAACGAGATGAGGTGAGGCTGGGGCGTGGCCTCTCTGCACCTCACTTCTCCTTTCACCATCCACCTCTGTGCTGCTTCCTGAGACAGGGCTCTGTTCACCTCCTCCAGGGAGTCCTCTGATTAGTTCACCACACCCCTCCCCGACTCTGAAGAGGCTATCCCTCTGGTCACGCTTAGAATCTCTGGATCCAAGTTGTAGCTGGAGTCCCTATTCTCGGGTCAATATTCCTGAGCTTGTCTGTCTTACTAAATGGTCAGCCTCTCCTCGTAATGACTGACTTTCCCTCGTGCCCAACGGCCTGGGTGCAGCTGTGGCCTCAGGGACAAGCCCCCTCCTTGGTCCACTAGGCTCCCCCTCCTCTCTGCCCCCAGCCTGCCAAGACTTACCTGGTGCATCTTATTCAGACACTCATTTCCAATCTTCAGCCCCTCGATCACTTTCATTTCAATCTGGGTGAACTCAATACTCTGGACCTGAGGAGGAGACCTGTGTAGTCAGAGGCCCGCCTTCTCTGCCGCCTCACGCAGACCCACGATGGGAGTTAGGACCACACTGTCCCCAAGACTGACGTTCTCTGGCCTCCTCTTCCCTGTCCTTTCCTGGTGCCCTGACCACCAGCTGGGCGGGACTGAGAGGGCCTGGGAAGAATCTCTTATCAGACTGCTTATAACAGCAAAACTGTTAGTAAATGAGCACAACCCGAGCGCTGCGCCCTGAACCCAGGTTGCCTGGGAGCCTCCTGCAGATCTTAACACCTCTTCAGTCACTGGGGCAGAACCGGCCCCCTATCCCCACCACCCAGAAGCGGCCTAGCCCCCCAACCACAATCCTGCAGCAGCCAAACTGCCCCAGACCCTTAAGAATATCAGGCTCCCAGTAAAGCTTCTCCTTTGCCTCCAGGCCTGACCCATTCCATAGCCTCTGGCTGAGGGTCCAGGAAAGGAAAATGGTGGGTTTCAGTTCTCTGAGGGGCCTCTGGCCTGCATTGCCCAAACCCGACCCCCACTAGGCCTACCATGGTCTCCAGGCTGGTGATCTGGTTTTCTGTCTTGTCCAGGAGCTGCTCCCGGTATCGCTTCTTCTTGAGCAGCAGCTTGGCCCGTCTGCAAAGGGGACCCAGCAGTCACAGCCTTTGGATGTCCTGGCCCAGCACCGACCAGCCTCCCCGGCCTACCCCACGCCCTGCTCTAGGCTGACGGGGGATGGCTTCCTTCCCCCGCACACTGGCCCCACCCCACTCACTCCTTCCTGCCGTCACGCAGGAGCTGCCGGGCGATCTCCCGCTCCCGCTCCAGCTGCTGGGTGATCCTCTTCTGGTACTGCTTCAGCTTGTCCCGCTGCTGCTTCAGTTGCTGTTGGGAGAGCAGGCCTTGTGTTGGCACGGGCCCACGCAGCGCTAGACACTCGGTGGGCTACCTAGTGCCCAGGAGAGCAGGCACAGAGACTGCCAGGGACACCGTAGGGCCCCCCACAGGCCAGGCTGCCCCAGCTGCCACCCATGGAAGCGCATCCTCTGAAACAGAGCTCTCCATGGGGACCAGTTTGCCCTCCAGGGCACGTGGTGCACTCCCTGGAGACATTCCTGGCTGGCCCACTGGGGATGCCACTGGCATCTAGGGGGTGGAGGCCCAGGATGAGGCTGGATATCCTACAAGCCCCCAGGATCCCCCCAACCCCAGACAGCAAGGAGTGTAAGCACTGGTCAGGGAGTGTGGCCACCACCTCCAAGGTGCAGGGACAACACAAAATCATTGGTGAGGGCCACCTGAGTGCCACCAGCCCAGTCCAGCAGTAGCTGGAGACGGGGCCTTCCCTTCCAGCTTCACCCACCCTGGGGATGTCAGCCATATGCCGTCAGCTCCACTACACGTGGGTGGACAACAGACAGCGCATTGAGGCAATGGGTTCACATGACTCCCGAAGCACCGGGCACCCTGGAGTCCTGTCCCAAAAAGGACGCAGGGCCATTTACATGCCTTAGCCTCTCCTTCCCTGTTTCAGGTCATTTACGTTTCTTCCAAATTCTGTCATTTCAGGTGACGGTGACGGTGAGCACCTGCAAGCGTGTGGCCCTTCTCCGACGGAAGATGACGTCTTCAGGGTCGGTTACCAGGAGTGAGTTAAGTGAGTCAAGGGTGTGCACATCTTTTGGACTCAACATGGTGAGAAATTAGCCTCCGGCATGGACATGGTCTAAAGCGGCCGCTCCATAGCTCCCTTCTTAGAGGCCGTCTGTCCCAGTGCACTCTGTGGTTGGTGGCTCAGGGCAGCCACATGTCCTGTCCACGCTGACATGAGAGATGTCCGCTGACAATGAGACATCACCCCATAGCCAGCCTACCAGCCGGGCTCAACTCTGACTTGCTTCTCTTCCATAGGGGCTGAGCACCCACTCTGCAGGCGGCGGACAAAGTGTCAGGCAAGAGCCAGAGGGAGGCAGGTGTGGCCAGGCCGCCCCTTTGTAAAACAAGAAGTCTCAGCAGAAGGTCCCGGGGCAGCTCAAGGTTCCTCAGCTCAGCTTTTCATCCTCAGAAAACGTCAGGCAATAGTTTGTTCTGTGGTGTGCCAACTGAGTTGTTCCTGTCACGACCCCACCGATGTGTATCCTTGGCAACAGAAAGGAGAGCTTCCGGGGCTTCCTGCTCAGCCAGAGGCCCAGAAGCCCAGGATGGAGGCCAGCACACGTTGGGGACCGGACCGCAACCACAATAAAAACCCAACGACAGCTGATCTTCTCCAGTGACAAACACACCTCTTTTTCAAGGGGAACTTCAGTTAAAAGGTTTTATAACTTCTGGTTTCAGAAACCACAGTAAAACCACGCCCCCCCCCAAAAAAAAACAACCTGCCACTTGAGTTAGTTTCTTTCTTAGTACCAAAAAGTATGTACTTCCTGCAGAACATTAGAAAAGAAAGCGAAGGTAGATTCCACTCACATTCTAGGCTCTCTCTCCTTCCTGACACACTTTTCTTAAAAAAATGGGTTATTCTCAACACGTCGTTTCACTTAACATACCACACGATTCTTTCCCTAGAAACTAACTTTCATATCAGTGCTCTCCAGAAAAAGACGCTGGAATCCACAGGTAGAAACAGAAACATCACCATCATCTGAAACTTTCGAGGGCCATGAGTGGCCTGGAGACAAGGGCAGCCCACAAGCTCGGGGCCAATGGCTCGTTCCTCAGGGGCCGCACAGATTCTAAGTTTGACAAGGACTGGGACAGGTGTTGAGTCCAGCCTGAGTCCTAAGCACACAGAACACGACCGTCCCACAATGAGCGCGTTTGCTTAGATCCCCAGTTCTGGGAGCAGCAATGAGGCCCCACTGCCAGATCATCCCCTCCCCACGACCTCCCACCTGAGTCGGCCACGCAGGCTCCGAGCCCGCACCGGGCCGGGGCTGGGGCTGGAGTTTAGAACCCCCACCCGCAGGCGCGGACTCGCCCACGGACAAGGTACAACCACGAGACAGTACAACGAGGGCCCCGCCTCCCGAAGCACAGCTCAGCCACACCCGGACCACCTACACCCGCAGCGACAGGATTCGCTCAGACTCGCTGGGAACCGGGCCCGGACATGCTCCCCAAGGGGAGCCCACTGCGCATCGCCCCAGACGGGCTCCGAGGCTGCAGCCCGGGCGTGAGGCTGGGCGGCCAGAGGGACTGGACCCTTTGGAGAAGCGGAGCGCAGCCTGCCGCCGCCCAGCCTCGGTTTCCCCGTACGGTCCGGGGGAATCCGGCCCGCGCCCACCCGCCTGCAGGGCCCGGCATCTCACCAGGATCGCCTTGTCCTGCTCCGTGACCCGGCTCTGTTTCTTACGGCCGAACAGGTTGCCCATGGCGGCCGGCCCGGCCCGTGCCCCGCCGCCCTGCCCGGTCGGACCCGTGCCCCGTGCCACACGGCCACCGTAGTCCGGGCCCAACCCACCCCGCTACGGCGGCCGCGCGGGACCTGGCGCCGCAGAACGCGGAACACGGCCGTCTGCGGACGGAAGCCCCGCCCAGATAAGGGGCTGGACCTGCAGTGGGCGGGGCTCAGGGACCCTGGCTTGTGCGGTTCAGGTGCATTTCCAGAAGGCCCCACCTGCTTGGTCTTCAAGACTAGAAGTTCCATCTCCCACTACGGTGGGAACCCTGCAGGGTGACCGCGTGGACCGTCTCCCAGGTCAGAGATCTTGTTCACAAATCACTGCCCCGCCGGCTCGGATGCACAAAATGCTGCATTTAGTGATGTTACAACCCTGATCTCTAGTGTCCACTGAACTGCCAACGAGGCAGCGTGCCCCACCGGTTCTGTCGTCCGGGCAGGTGGCCAGTCCCCAGGGGAGCCCATCTTCTGGTTCCGTGGTCCCGGAAGAAGCCTCCATGGGGCATCAGGGATATAGGTTGGGGTGCCACCCACACCTCCAGCCCTGGCTTCCACTCGTGTGTCTTGGCTGGCATGAGGGGTCACAGTACTCAGCCCGGTTTGGTCGCCCAGGCTGAGCCCGCAGCCAAGTCTGCATGGGCCCCACCAACTTTCTAGCAGTCCTGGGCAGGTGGGGTCATAAGATGAGGTGTCCCATGGCACATACCCAGCGCTCACCCCTTTCTGTGAAATGAACTCCTTGATCAGAAGCCGAGTTGCATGGACACCACTAATGGCTTCCAAGTCCACAACAGTGCAGCTGGCAGAAGCCTCCTAGAGTGGGCGGAGACAAATCCATATCCAGAGTATCTATTCCAGCAGCAGTCCGTGGAGAGGGCTGTGTGGGGAGGAGTCAGCATCCCTTGCTCTCTGGATAGATGCGCCTTCTTGTCAGGGGAGTTCTTATCCCCCATCAGCTGGGCCATTCAGCTGGCGTCCCACAGAGCAGAGATGAGCCTTCCCTGCTGACTCTGCCTAAGTGCGGAGCCGGGGCAGGGGGAGGTTGTTAGGCAGCAGCAGTACCTGGCACAATGGTTCAGGCACTGGGGGGGAGGTTTGCCAGGCATACTACATAGACCCCTTCATGAGGAACCCATTCTCCCTTCTGTTCAGTCCTGGAACTGGGTGAGAGGTCATGATTCTCCTCTAAGGTCCTTCCCATCAGATCTCTATCTCCCAGATCTGGCTCGTTTCTTAATGATCCATTGAAGCTTTCTGAGACTGTCCAGCTTCTGCAGTTGGCCAGTGTCAAGGGCTCTCTGGAACCGTGCATTGTGACTACTGCATGGGTTTGCTGCCTTTTCCAGTGACCTGCCTATGCGAACTCTGAGCCTTGCGCCTCCTGGTTCTCAGGAGAAATCAGGGCCCCTGTTTTGACGGCAGCGCTTCTACTGTCTTCCCTGGCCTGCAGACTTTGGAGGACTTTTCAAGAGCCTGAGGTCCTCACTAAGGAATTTCTTGGGGCCTCTGTCCAGTGCCTGTGCCTTGAGGACACAAGGAGCTCAGTGAGTGAGTTGCACCTGATGAATTCATGTCAAGTCCTTATCTGTCCCAGCCCTTGGAGTCCTTCGTCTGTATTGTGCCAAGGGAGTCCTGGTATCTCAGCTAGGCCATACTAAGTCCAAGTACAGATGAAAGCTACAGTGCGGCCCAGAGTCTCAGGCACTCATACCCTGTCCAGCTCGCCCAGTGTTGGCTGCCATGCGCACCTGTGAGGTCTCCCCAAGACTCCAGTGTGAGTCAGCAATTTCTTGGAATTCTTGGGATGTGCCCCCACCTTCCCTGGAGTCAGCTGGGCTCTCACTGCAGTTATGGATCTGGAGGCAACATGGGGTTACTGGGTGGGGTCTTGAGGAGAATCAGTCTCCTCTCAGCAGGTCTCCCCCTACCTGCTTGGGGTGGGGTCTTCATGAGCAGGGGGTGGGAAGGACACTTCAGATGGGGAGCAGGGTCGCTTCTGCTGGCAGGCAAGGCTTGATGTGATTATGAGGGGGTCAAGATCAGCCCACTCAACTCTCTCCATCTGACTCTTTCACACTGACCTGGTGAGGCTGAGAATTCAATTTATGTTGTAAGCCCTACAACCCGCAGAATAGAACTGGGGGAATAATATCCAGACACAACAGTCCTGCTACAAGAAATAAGATTTTCTTTTATAGTAGTCCTACACATTTTCTGCTTTTCGGACTCTATCTTGAACTGAGAATTTAAAGCCCCTTGCTTGTCATTTTTTAAAATGAAATCTTCCCAGTGTGGTCAGAAATCACTCGCATGCCCCATAGCCCTGATTTCCCCCAGGACGGTGCTTTGCAGCTGCTTGGACTCCCAGAATCTGGCTTTCAGGAAGTGCTTCCTTCCAGGTCATCGCATAAAAGTGTGTGGCGACAGCAGGCCTCCACTACCTGTGTCCTATTTGCCACAGGCTGTGGTAGTCTGCTCTGGCTGCCGTGACAAATTACCACAGGCTGGGCCTCTTAGGCAACAGAAATGCATTGTCTCACGGTCTGCAGGCTGGAAGTCTGAGTTCAAGATGTCACAGGGATGGCTCCATCTGAGGCTGTGAGGGAGAATCTCCAACTTTCTGTTGGTTGTCGGCAAGCCGTAGCATGGAGAAGCATCACTGGACTTTTCCTCCATCTTCACGTAGCCTCCGTGTGTGCCCATCTGTGTCCAAGTTTCCCCTTTATGAGGACACCAGTCTTGTTGGATCAGGACTGACATGAATGACCTCAATTAATGTGTTCACCTCTGTAGAGACCCTCTCTCCAAATCAGGGCATAGTCTGAGGTGTTTGGGATTAGGACTGCAACATCTGAATTTTAGGGGGACACACAGGTCAGTCCATGACGTAATAATGAGATCATCACTGCATACAATCAAGTTTGGGTCTCTGTCTTCCACGGTCTCTCTCCGGGACTGACTTCTGGCCCTAACTATGCATCATGGGAACCTCTGTAAATAGGCACCTCTCTGGGCGTTTCAAGCAGGAAGACGTCTATTACAGAGAATCAGTGATTCAAAGTCAGGGTAGCAGGAAAGAAGGCCAGGGGTCCCGTCACTGGGTCTTGGGGAAGAGGGAGCTTTCTTAGACTTGAAAAGAAACTCAGGGCCCAGTGACACCCCACCCCACCCCCATTCTGCCTCATAACTACCAAAGCCCAGTCAGCCGTCCCTGCACCTCTGCCACCATCCACAGCTTGGAACACTTCCTACCGGAGGAAACTAACCTGGGAGCCCGATGGGAGGACCTCTAGGGAAGGTGACAATGGGGTAGCCCTTACCTGACGCGCAGACCCAGGGAGCAGGTAGCGTGCAAGTGCAGCCTTGTGGGCTGGCCTGCCGTGTGTGCACAGGCGTCAACAGGGTCTTGCAGGCCTGCGGATGGCGGCCCAAGGAGCACGTGGCAGGAACCTCCACCAACTCCGACGGCCATGAACGATTAGCGCAGGAAGCCATCCGGGACCCCTTGCCCCTCGTCGCTCTGCGGCTCACATTCGCCATCCACCTCCTCTAACCACCGTCTCCAACCACCCGCTCCCTCCAACTTTTAGGCCTACCGATCAGTCTCCGCTGGGTGCCCACCTTCCCAGACTGCCAAGCGTCACTCCCAGATAAGGGCTCTGATTGGTTCCCTACAAGCCAATCAACTGTGGCCTTGCTGGTGTCATATCCTCGCCGGAGCCAATCCGCAGAGGGGAGGGTGGGCGCTCGCGGGCAGAGTGGAGGGAATTTCCTCTAAAACAGGCACTTTTTGAGGCCACTAAACACCAGGGTTCTGGGATAAAGCTTCACATGAGAACAAGAGTCATTCTGATGCCTGGTCGGTCCAGGACACATGGGGAGGATGAACTAGGGGGCTGGCCAGCGGTACACGTGCAGCATGTTGAGAGCTGTCAGGGTCGTGGTCAAGGGTCCCTAGGGTTAGGGGTCCTGGGGGGTCAGACTATGGAGGCGGTGACAGAGCAGCAGAGAACACGGGATTAGCCAAGGAATCTTCTGGAAGAAGTCAGAAGGATTCAGGCCAAGTCCCAGGCGTTGGGTGTGAGCCCAGGAAATAGTACTGAAGACACAGATGAGGTGTTGGTAGGACCAGCTTCATGGACGCTACGTGGGCACAGAAGATGAGGCATCCCAGGTCAGTGCCGGTAGAAGCCCCTAGGCGTGTGTCCTGGGACGGGGGACGTCCTGGGGAAGGCGGGAAGTCAGAGGGGCTGCATGGAGGGCTGAGGAGAAAGTGCTTGCCTGCTGGTAACCCTTGGGGGACCCATGAGTGGGGACGCTGGGTCGCGGCGGGTCAGAGGTTGAGACGGCTCTTGAGGGCTTGAGAGCAGATAAGACGCGGGGCCAAGGAGAGGGGTGCAGGGCCGCGGAGGCGTCCACCCTTCTTGGAAGCCTAGCGCCTGACCCTCAGCCAAGCTGCGTCCGGGTAAGAGCGAGCCCCGCGGCGGCCACGCGGTGGCGCTGCAGGACAACCTGGAAGCCGTAGGACACCTGGGCCAGGAATGTGGGCTGGCTCCCCAGGAGGTGGCGGCACCGGTACCTGTCCTCAAGCACTCCACATCCCAGCACTGGACACTTAGGCACCCCCACACCTAGAACCCTGCGCTTTGCACCCCACACCGGGTACTTGCTCCCAGACACAAGCCCCTTGTACCCCAGCACCTGTCACCCCACACTCAGCATCTCAGACACCTCACCCTGTGGGGGCGGCATCCCGCCCGCATCCTAGCACCTCCCCAGCCCACAGCCAGCACTGGTGCAAGTCCACCCCTTGCACCGGTGGGGGAGGTGCAGGAAGGTGGGTCCAAGAACAGCCCGCGAGGTCAGGGGGAGGATCTGCCATGGGTCTGCCCTAGCTTGGAGAAGCCACATTCTTTGAGCTATTTTGCAGATACTGAAAAGCCCACTAGGTGGGAAAAGTTAACTGTATACTGCCCACAAGCATGTAGACACCAGACCCACTGGAACCAGAAGATGGGTGATGTTGACTCCCAATTACCTACCAACCAATCAGAAGAATGCCCATGAGCTGATCGGGTACCCCACAACCCCTCTTCCTCACCCGGTCTTTAAAAAACCTTTCCCTGAAAGCCTGTAGGGAGTTTGGGCCTCTTAAACACTAGCTGCCTGGGATTCTCTGCTTGGCACCTGCTGCCACACTTGTTTTTACCATTACTTGGTGTCAATAGTTCGACTTTACTGTGTGCGGGAAACAGACCCAAGTTTGCCTCTTTGGAGAAATGTCTGTTTAAGTCCTTTGCCCAGTTTTGAACTATTTGTTTGTCCTTTGGTGAGTTGTGAGAGCTCTTTATGAGTTCTGGATATCAAATCCTTAAACTCTTATCAGACATATGACTTGCAAATATTTTCTCTGAAATCTTTTTCTGCAGATTTTTTTTACATCCTTGTCTTTTGATGCACAAAAAGACATTTTTATGAAGTCCAGTTTATCTAGTTTTTCTTGTGTCAAGCTTCTGGTGTCAAATCTAAGATCTGTTGCCAAGGTCATGAAAATTTACCTCTATTTCCTGCCCCTCCTCCTTAGGAGTTTTAAAGTTTTAGCTCCTGTATTTATGCCATTGATTGATTGTGAGTTAGTTTTTGTATGTGGTGTAAGGTAAGGGTCCACCTTTTGTGTGTAAATATCCAGCTGTCACAGCACCATTTGTTAAAAGACTATTCTTTCCCTACTGAGTGGTCTTGTCACCTTGTTTGAGAACCAGTTGCCCCTAGATGTTTGGGTTTATCCGGGGCTCTCTATTCTGTTCTATGCTAGAACCACTGTAGAATGAGTACTGTAACTTGGTACTAAGGTTTGAATCAGGGAAGTAGAAAGACTCCAACCTTTTATCTTTCAAAGTTGTTTTGGTGACCCTTGTAATTCCATATGCATTTGAAGTTTGATCGGTCCAATTCTGCAAAGGGTCTTTAGGATCTTCTAGGACCTGCACTGAATCTGTAGATTGCTTTGGGGAATACTGCCGTTTAATAATATTGTCAATCCGTGAATACAGAATGTCTGTTTATTCAGGTCCTCTGTAATTACTTTTAGCAATGATTTGTTGTTTGGTGTACAATCTTTCATCTCCTTTACTGCATTTATGCCTAGGTATTTAATTCTTTTTGATGCTTTTGTAAATGGAATTGGCCTGTTAATTGCTTTTTCCAGTTGTTCAATGCTAGTGTGTCATTTGTTTCTTTCTCCAGTGCAAAAAGTTCCAGTAAAGAGCAAAAAAAGACAGGAAACCCCACGTGGGTTTTGCCTGGGCTTTGGTTGTTGCTGGCAGCTGCCACCTTCCCTGTGGAGCTGGGATCACTCCCTCCACAGGCTGCAGGGGCGGGAGTCCCACACGTGGCTGGGTTCCCTCACAGAATAGCCCCCAGGCCATTCCTCCTGCAAAGCAGGGCCCTGTGGGTGCTGGTGACAAGTTCTGGGCTGCCCCCCATCACCTCCAGTCCCTCCCTTGCAGTTGGGGGCCTCTTTGGGAGCTCCCTTGCCTTGTATCTGACAGGGAGGGCTCTGCTGCCCCAGAACCTGTACCCACCTCACCCCCCTCCTCTCTGCCCCCTGGTGCCTGCTGTACACTTGGGTAGAGCATCTCCTCTTTCATGGCCTTCCCTCCTTCAACCAGTGGCAGCCCCTGGATCGGTGAACTGGACGCCTCACCTGGATTCCTGATCCTCAGCTGCTCGTCCCAGCTGCACTCTTTTCGGTGCATGTGGGCCTGGCGGGGGTCTCAGGATGTGCCTGCTGGCTGTCCCTTTAGGGGACACAACTGGGCCCATCCCAGTTGCCACCCTCCCTCTGGTCCGCTTTCCCTCAACTGTTCTCATCCTACCCCATCTTCATCTGCCCCAGGCCAGGAGGCACTGGCCAGTTTTCTGGCCATGTGGACCCTCAGCCAGCTTGTACAACTGAACCCGAGAAGCAGGACAACCTTGAGAGGCCAATCCCTCTGACCTCTTCCCAGAGGACCCCTGTAGAAACCCAAAGATGGAGACAGTGGCCAGCCGGCCTTATGGTGCACCCAGCCCTTGTCTGTAATTGTTTTCCCAAACTTGTTCTGTAGGCCCCGCGTCCTGAGACTGAATCACTACCACCCACCTGCATGCACATGCTTGACTGTGTCGCCCAGGTGAACACACCTTTGCTGGGAATTCCTGGTGCCTCCTACGTGCTGAAGCGTGGTGTCTGCGTGGGGTTGAGGACAAGCCTACGGCCAAGTCTCAGGTGGTCCTGTGCCGAAAGCCGCTGAGCCAGGAGGGACCCACAGAGCTGAGCCTCCCTGAGCTGGTCCTCCTGATAACACCTCCCCACCCTTTCTCTCCTCAGCTGGACGGCTGTCCCTGCATGGCCACCTAGGACAGTCGTCCTTGGCTCCTGGCTGGCAAGCTGACACTGGCCCCGCGGTGCTGGTGGGCTCTTTTCCGGCTCCTTCACTGCAGCCATTCAGAGCTGGTGCGTGGAGGGTGTAGCCCTGGGTCTGGCGCCCTCCTGTGGTAGCTCCAGCCACATGCCCATCTTTCATTTTTATGAGCACTTGATTTGTATTCAAATCCCGGTGACAGGATAACTGATGCTAATGGGGAAAATATTACTCTCGCTGCTGAAGCGTGCCAGGTGCAGCTGAGTAAGTGCTGGGTATCCTTCTTGTTTTAAACAAACTGTAATTTAATTCAGGAGTTCCAGCTGCTCAGACCCCAGGTTTCCATGGCAACAGTTTCCCTCCCCTCTTTGGAGTGGGTGCTGTACTGGGGAATCCACCCGCTTCCCCACAGTCTCCCTCATGTGCCAAGGCCTCAGAGCCTCCTCCTGCGGGTCTCCCCAGGGACGGAGAGGCAGCTGGCTCAGAATGCACAGAGGGGCCCTTCCCTGCTTCTCAAGAGCAGGGATGGATGTCTTGCTTCCCATTTCAGTGACCCCTCACCTCCTCTTAGGCCACCCCTGGCATTTGGGGGCTCTGCTTGGTAGGGGACTTATAGACAGAGAGTGGTCAGCAGAATCAAGTCTATCAAAGAGGCCCACATCCTTGTCCTGGGAGCTGTGAACCTCTTAGGTCATGTGGCAAAGGGGATTAAAGCTGCCAATCAGCAACTCGGATGTGGAGAGATTGTCCTGGATTATTCAGTGGGGCTGTGTCATCACAGGGTCCTTGAAAGTGGGGGGTGGAGTCAGAGTCCGAGTCAGAGTGATGCCCTGTGAGAAAGACTCCAGCTGCACTGCTGGCTCGGAAGGAGGAGCAAGGGGCCGTGAGCCAAGGGATGAGGGCAGATTCTAGAAGCTGGAAAGGGGGAAAAGTGATTCTTCTCCCGAAGGAACCTGCCCAACTCCTTGGTTCTAGGTCCGGCGTGGGGCTCTCCAGGCCCAGGAGGGTGAGTCTGTCCTGGCTGACATGTTTGGGGTGATTTGTTGCAGCTGCCCTGAGGGCTGACACAGGGGCTTCCCGGGTCTGGGCCCAGAGGGTGGCTGGTCCGCCTCATTCCTGAGTCCTGGCTCCTCTCTTTCCTGTGTGCCCCCACAACCGTGCCCGTCACAGCCTGCCTGGCCTCCTCAGGGGCTGGCCTCTCGTCCTCGGCCGGGTCGGCCCCACCCAGTCTAGTGAACCCGGTTCAATTCCTGTCGCTCCTTCGGCACCAGTGTGCATGGCTGGCTCCCAGTGCTGCCCACTTTCCCACTCACCACACCCTGTCTGCTGAGTGAGGTTCCATCTTGAGGCCACGAGGTCAGGATGCCGGGTGGGACCCCGGTTCCTGCTCCCACCCACCCAGTGGGTATGGCTCTGGGTGAGTTACTTCACGCCTGGGGCTCCATTTCCTGTCATCAGGGCGACAAGAGCTGGGACCCAAGCTGCTTCTAGGGACTGGGACCCCTAAGGCGTGAGGTGCATTTAAGGGGCTGGGACCCCTCAGGCCAACTGTTGGCGTGTCAGTGGAACATGGGCTCCAGGCCCCACAGGGGAGCCAACCCTGGACCACTAGGTGGGCCCGAGGAGTCACAGGAGGACCTTTCAGGCTGGGATCAGAGGGGATGCTGGCTAAGGAAGGAATCGGGGTCCCCAAGCCACAGGATGAGGGTGGGAAGACGGATCCCCAGGACAGAACCCAGACGCAGCCTTCTGGCTTCTAACTGTAGGTGGTAAGTAAAAAAGACACAGGAAGTGGCAGAGGGATTCCCTCTGGGAGCCTGGGCTCACAGGCAGAGTGGGGTGACCCCAAATCTAGGGCCTTCTCTTGGGCCAACTGTCCAAGCCACAAGGCTGGGGCTGTGCCCGAGGGGGCCAAGGGCCGGGAACCACCACCTTGTACCTGGAGCCCCGAGGGCACGGAGGACTTGCCTTAAAGGACAGCGCCTCCAGCCAGCCCTCTGCGTATTTATCTTTTATTAACAGTTTATCCTTCTTGCTTTTTGTGTTACAATTCCATGTTTCATCAAAGTCTTTCAGTTCTCATTTTGATAAAATAAATAGAGATAAATGAACCCTTAGGTCGCACTCTCTCGAGCCTCTGTAACTTCATGATTGAATTTTCGCATCAGACCTGTGAAGACAGCCCCACTGGGGCCCCCGCGCTTCGCCTGGGGATAGTTTTGTCTCAAAACAAACAGAACCACACATGAGCTCAAAATGTGGAGTGGAACTGCTCTGTGAAATCGGCTGTGGGCAGTCAGCTCGGCATCTGTGGGTAGAGCTCAGCTTCTGGAAGGTTCCCAAGTCGCCGTGTCTGGAGCACTGGGTGAGCTGAGCTTTCTGTGGCCTTCCCTACCCGCACGCCGCTCACTCACCCAGCACGCGGTGGACACCGTCCTGGAACTTTCTTGGGGGAGCAGTCACGTCCAGCTCCTGGCCCAGCCCTGTGCCCTGTCCAGCCCCCGCAGGTCCACAGCACGGCTCTTCCTCACATTCCCACTATTATTGGCCTCTTACCGGCAGAATTAACTAAGCCAGCTCACTCCTCTATCTTTGAATAATCCTGATTCCCAAGGAAAATGGAAAAAATGATTTTCAAAATATCATCATCGTGGTTGTGTCTTGCATTCCAGGCATGGCTGCTCAGGGCCCCTCCACAGATACGTGCATGCAACAGACACGCGTGAAGCTGCCGCCTACCTGGGAGCCCTCCTGTGTCCCTTGCAGGTGTGAGCTGCCCCCATGTGTGTGGGGACAGAGGGGTGGGGCGGCACCGTTCAGCCCTGGATACTTGGGGCTGGGCGGCCCCTCCACGTGTGCTCATGTGACGCATGTGGGGCACGGGTGGGGAGGCCAGGGTTCCCTGCACCGGCCGGGAAAGAGCAGCACTTGAGAGAAACAAGCCCTGTGGCCCAAGGGACCTGCCTCTCCTTCCAAACCAGAGCCCCTCCTGCCGACACTCAGACGGGAGGCCTGCCTGTGGGGAGGGGTACGCTCGGGCTCTGGGGTTTGGCCAGACGGCCTGGGGTGACAACCAGCGGGTGGCAGGCCACCTCCATCTGTCCTTCACTCAGTCTCAAGCCTCCACCTCAGCCAGTGGCCTCGGACCACCCCAGGAGCCCACGCCGGCAGGGACGCAGCCCCAGGAGCTGGCTTCCGTCTGGTTTGGAGACTAATGCTCGCATCGCTTGGAAAATAAAGCAAGTGTGTTACCCCCTTAAACCTCAGACGACAACAGGACGGGGGGGGACTGGAACGTACAGGGCCGTGTCCTCCGTCCGGGAGCCGTGTCTCAGCAGAGCAGCCACCGTCACACCAAGGACTCCAGCAGAGCCCCCTTCTCTGGGCTCCTGGGCATGACAGCGAAGACAGACAGACAGACAGTGCGGGCCCTTGCGAGCCCTCAGCAGCTGGTTCGGGCCAGTGTTCAGGGCAGCGTGGTTGGGTCCCCTATGTACACGGCGGCCTGTGGGGAGGGGCCGCTATCTGACACGCTTCTCCACCGAGTACACGGAGATGTAGTAGTCATTGCTGCCCACGGCCAGGTGCGGCTGCGGGAGGGAGGAGAGAGCAGGGGGTGAGCGGCTGGCGGGGGTGTGTAGGCCAGGCCTGGTCACCTCAACTCCGCCCGCAAGGCCAGCGTGGAAATGACGGGCTCCTGGGCCACACAGCTCGTGCAGATTCCTCACCTCCGCCCTGTCACAGGGAACCCGCCCGCTCCGCACACCGCCCATGTTTTTCTTTCCAGCATGGCTCCCCAGGGACAGCTCTGGGAACCTCATGCCATGCGTTTTGGCAGAGAGCCACATGCCAGGCTCCTGGGGAGCCTCGCGCTGCACACAGGCAGGTAGGGAGAATCCTAATTTACAACACAGCAGCCCCCAGCCGCACGGCTGACTGTAATTTAGGACGGTGCTGTCACCCGGGTCATGGGGTCTGGGCTGCTCCTACCCCAGTGGACTTTTCAAGGGGAGCTTTCTCTGGGTCTGGGGTCTATGCAGGGGCCAGAGGGGTCGCGAAGAGCGGGGCTACTTCATGTCTTCCCTGAGTGACAGGGAATTTGACACTGCTTCCAGAGGGAGTGCAGTCTGGGGGCTATGGCCCCTGGAGATCCTAGGGTGGCCGACTGCAGTGAGGGGCGGGGGCCTCTGCCTGCCGCTGCTAGCACCTCCCCATGCCCCCCGAACCCCCAGCCCTTGATGGGGGCAGAGACACAGACCCAGTGTGGGTGGAAGGCCAGGCAGCTGATGGCACCGACCCGCTGGCCCATGAAGCCGTCGTAGTACTTGATATGGTTGATCAGCTCTCCGCTGCCGTTGTAGATGGCGGTGAACTGGTTCATGGAGCCACTGCATAGGAGAAGGCCTGGCGGTCAGCGCGGGGAGTGGGTGTGTCCATGGGGAGAGGGGGCTCCTCTCTGGTCACCCCCATGAGGGGGCCTGAGCCTCAAGGGCTGTGAGGCCAGGCAGGTGAGGAGCAGCAAAGGGGCCCCACACTCAGTCCCTCCACCCAGCTCTCCTCCACAGGTGTGGGGGTGGGTCATGGTGCCTGCTGTTTACACAGGGCCCGGGAGCTGTCTGGGCAGCGCGGGAAGGGGCAGAGAAGAGGCAGCACCTACCACGCAATCAGGTTTGCCTGGGGGTGGATGTCGAGCGCTGTCAGCCCCTTCACGATCTGCATGACGTTCACAGACTCCGGCAGCCGAGGGTCAAAGAAGCGCACATCCCCGTTGACGCTGCGGGAGTGGGTCGTGGTGATGCTGGGTGGGCATACTGGGGCCCCAGGATGCACCACGTGCAGTCAGGGGCCGTCCACATGTGCTATTCAAGGCCACGGTCCCCTGGACCCTCAGAGTGTCCAGGGAGGCCCCTGGATGGCACATGCACCCACCCCACTGACTCTGGCGCCAGGCCCGCTGCTGAGCCCCGGGGACCCCTCCCTACAGGCAGAAAAGGCCTAGCCGCTGAGGCACACAGCAGGGTGAGCAAAGACCTGGGGGAGGCTGTGAGTTATTTGTTCATTTCCGGCCGGATATTAGATTTTGCATAGCAGGGAATGTGGTGATGGGTGGGAGGGGAAGATAGGAGGTCACCTCTTCCTGCCCTGGGCCTGGCAGGCAGCGTTTTGAGAGCTGTGCTCTGTTTCCACATTACAAACAAAGGAAGAGCATCTCTTTGGAGAAATGGTGATTTTGTGATAGTAAATTACATTTGCTGTCCCTTTAACGGGCAAATAAATATCCGCCGCTCTCAGCACAGGATTTACCAGGCAGCAGGAATAGATTTATGGGCAGACGATGGATCTGCACGGTGATCCTGGCACATGCCTGGCAGATGCTGCTGATGCGGAGAGGCTGTGCCCCGGTTGCCTCGTTCACCCCTCTCTCCTGCCGCCCACAGGACGCCCGCAGGCCAGGCTCTCCAGCGGGAGGACCTGCTGTCCCTGCCCTGGTGCTGGCCCTGACCTTTCTGGCCAGTCCCAGAGCAGAAGTTAATTACTACCCTGAAATGCCATATTTCCCAGCTGTTTAAATACCAAGGACATATTTTAGATGGAGGGAAAATAATGTTTTTACAGCAAAATGTCTCATGAATATTCCACGCTCATTACCTGACGCTCATGATGTGGCCCTCGGGGTGCTTCTGGAGGTAGGCCTTCACCACCCAGGCCGTGTGCTCCCGGTAGGTCATGACGCGGCTGGAGGGGAGGAAGGAGGGGTCAGGGCCCTGGCACAGCTGTGGCGTCCCTGACGCTCCGAGGCATCAAGACGGGAGGCAGAGTGGACTTTGTTTTGAGCAGAGGGAACCAGGCACTTATGTAAAGTGTCCACGGTCCGCCCATGCCCTGAGGTCAGCCCTCACTGTCTCAAGTTCGCCGCGAATGACTGAGTGATCCCGCACCACTGGCATGCCCCTCCATGGGCACCTCAGGCCATGCTGGGGCCTCTGCAGGCGGGGTGGCTGTCATGCCCTCTTGGGGCCCCAGGCACTGCCAGCCCCCCTACTAGGACTTCACATTGCATCTCCCTGTAGGTTTGAGGGCTGGGACTGAGAACCCCAGACTGTAAAGCTGTTGAAACAGAGGGACACGGGCTTTCCTGGAAGCCTGGTATGGTCCATGACTGGCAGCGGGATTGGGATGCACGTGATGGGGAGGTGGGGTCAGAGTGTGACCCCCGGGAAGGGTCCAGGACACAGTCACACTCAGCACACACAGGTCTCTGCCCAGGGGTGCGCAGCAGCCCCCGTGTATCTGTCTCAGACCTCAGGCCAAAGAGGAGGTCTGGGGACCCCAGCGCCTCCCTCCCGGCCGCTCTGTGACCCTCAGCTCTTGTCCATTTGCCAGGTCACTGCCTGCCCAGGGAGGCTTCTTACAATAAGTCTGATTGACATTTGATTCACATACGTAAGAGTCTCCTGTAAGCATGTATTCACTGATTTGACACGTTTTTACAGCTGTGTGACCATCACACAATTTTAGAATATTTTCATCACCCCAGAAAGGAACCTTGCTCCCCCACTTCCATGATGGCTGCTTCTGGTGGGCAGTGTAGGTTTTCGGTGGGGACTCTCCTGCAGAGACCTGCAGGGACCATGAGAACCAGGGGCTGCCTTGGGCCCACTCGTCATCCAAGCCTCAGGCCCAAACTCCTGCCGGACTGGCTGGCGCCCCTGCTGGCTGCATGGGTCCATACTGGTCCTCCCGGCTGCTCCCAGCCCTGCACCCTCAGAGCCTCACTCTCTTCCTGCTGGTGTCACTGATGGGGTTCACCTGTGCTCAGGCCCAGCTCAGCCCCGTCCCCTGTCCTGTCCCCTCCCCCGAGGATCCCGTTAGCTCCTGTGGCTGCACACGGGCCCACCTGCTGCTCCCCATTCCATGGGACAAGGTGGGTGTTCAGTAAACATCACTTTGGAGCCCGGGCCTGTGGTCCCGTGGGCTCTGTCATTTACCAGCTCTGTGTGACAAGCATCTGGACCTCCATGCTCACCGGCCCACACGGGGCATGGGGCAGGGCCCCTGGGGGCCTCAGCCCAGGGCAGAGTGGCGGTGCCCAGAGCAGCCACGACCATGTGAACATGTGTGGCCCAGTGTCCACAAGTGTCCCTAACGCCATCTCCTCAGCTGTTCATGAGTTTGACCTGGGAGGCAGCAGCCTTATCTGTGTTCAGGGGGGAATGGAGACTGGGAAGGCAGCGCCTCGCCGAGATGTCCCCCCTCAGCCTGTGTTCAGAACAGCCCGTCCACGGCTGGTGGGAAGCTGTGCTCCTCCACGCGCTGGGGGGTGAGGCACTGGGGGAAGTGGCCGTCTGGCCCTGGGGGCTCGCTCCCCCTGAGCCCAGGAGATGGAGGGATAGGCGAGGCCCAGTTACCATTCGCTGAGCGCCATCCTCCTGTCATAGACGCGGATGGAGCCGTCGCCGAGCCCGGCCACAATGAGGGAGCGGTGGGAGTCGCAGGAGAGGCTCGTCACGCAGCTGTCGGCGCCCGTGGGGATGTCCTAGGGCCGACACAGACCCGTCAAGCACCCTGGGGTCAGGGCCCCGCCCGCACCAGCCGCCGGAGGAGCTGGGCCCAGAGGGAGTCAGGCTCCATCTGCCCGAGTTACAGCCCGGGACCCCGAGGCCCGCAGCCCAGAGGACACAGCCGTAAACACCTCTGTGCCCATTAAACTTTCCAACGTCTCCCCTTCTCCTAAGAAGGAGGATGAAGCACATTTCGGCAGGAGGAATCTTCGTCAGCTCCCTCTTAAACCTCCTGATTAGTTCAGGGAAGGGTCCAGGAGGAATCCTGCCACCCATAAACCATCCCCTCGCCTCTCCTCCTGGCAGCTGTAAAAGCTGGAGAAGGGCAGGAGGTGTGATGAACGCTCAGCAGAAAAGAGCAGCAGACAAAAAAACGGGCCCCAAGAGGGGGAAAAGTGCTTTTCCAATCAGAAGTTGTTTGCAGCTCGGGCGCACACTAGGAAGAAATCCAACAGGGAAGGAAACCAAATCATCGTACCCGTTTAAAAGGTAGGAAGCAGCCTGATTGGGCCTGCTTTCCTCTGTCCCCCACCTCTGGGGACACCGCCTGCTCAGAGCACTTCCATAGACCCTCATTCTTGGCCCTTGACCTTGAGGGCGAGTGGAGCTGGGGAGGACAGCGGGGTCTGTGCACACTGGCCCGCTGCGCCCCCAGGGAAGCCCCGCAAGGGACAGTGTGCTCACCTGCACCTTCATCTCTCGGTCTGTGTCCCAGATCCGGATGATCCGCACGTCTCCCGAGCTCATGAGGAGGCCGGTCTCCTGCTCCCAGTCCACCACCATCCCAGCTCCTGGAGAGATACCGATAGGCACCAGTGTCACCAAGGGAGCCTGGTCTGGGCAGTTGCTCAAGCAGCTGGTGCCAACCCATAGGGTGGGTCTCCAACCCCACACAAGCTTGAGGTTGGGGTGACAATTCAGAGCCTTCTCCATATCTCTGCTGTTTTCAGGCATCTGCCAGAGGGAGAGCAGGATCTCAGGGCTGTTTGTCCAAGATGCCCACCTTCCAGGACACCTGGCCATGACTGGCAGGTCTGGAGACTTGAGAAAGGGTGTCAGAGGCACACAGGTCTGAGTCCTCTGGGTCCTGCAGTTCCCTGCGGGTGAACAGCTTCGTGGCTGCCCCTCATGGAGGCAGGGGGCTGACCACAGACGATCAGTGGTGAATGAATCAAGGGGTAGCCCTTTCCTCAGACTGGGCGGGGTTAGGGGGGGCACGGTGAGAACCTTCAGCCTCCCGAAGGGCAGCACTGATCTCACAGGAGGGACTCTAAAATAAGATTTAAAATGTTTACTTGTATTTCAAACATACAGAAAAAACACAACAGAAATCCCTGAACACACCACTCAGATCTAAGAGTTGCTAATATCTTTTTTTTTTTTTTTTGAGTTGCTAATATCTTGTCATTTTTACTTTTTTTTTTCTTGAAAAGAAATGAAATTTAAGACAATAAAAGCCTCACTTGCCTGCCCTTTCCCCAGATGAACTTCCCCCCTGCTGCAGACATCCTCCCAGGCCTGCCTCTGTGCATTCCAATGCAGGGCCATGTGTCCAAAACCACAAAATGCATCTCTTACATCTCAAAAGTTGCCGATTTAAACTGGGAGTATATTTTCTGGCAACTTGTGTTTTTTCTGTAAGGTTATATGGTGAGGTTTCACCCAAACCTATGAACGCAGATCTGGCTAATTCGTATAAATTTGTGGGTAACACGCTCTTGGAGAATGAGCCCTTCACGTCTGTGATCCCCTGAGTTTGTAAGCCATGCCACCCTGACAACGTTTCCATGCTCCCTGTGTGGAAGGAGGCGGTGGAAGCACCAGGAGGGGGACATGTCCATCTGTGCTTCAACTTCCCCAGGAACGGCCATCCACTCCCAGAGCGGGTACCGGCCTGCAGTCTCAGAAGAAGTGGACACAGGGTGTGGTTTCCCTAAATCCTGGTCAGCATTGGTGTGTGAAGCCTGAATACCTTTAAATAATTAAAAAACTTATTTATTTCTATTTTTGGCTGTGCTGGGTCTTTGGTGCGGTGCAGGCTTTTCTCTAGTAGCAGAGAGCGGGGCTACTCTCCAATTGTAGCGTGTGGGTTTCTCACTGCGGTGGCGTCCCTCACTGTGGAGCACAGGCTCTAGGCTGTATGGGCTTCAGCAGTTGGGGCAAGCAGGCTCTGTAGTCGCAGTTCTGGGCTCGAGAGCACAGGCTCAGTAGTTGTGGTGCACGGCCTTCGTTGCTCCAAGGCATGTGGGATCTTTCCGTATCAGCTATCGAACCTGTGTCTCTTGCATTGGCAGGTGGATTCTTTACCACTGAATCACCAGGGAAGGCCCCTGCGTATGTTTTTATATTCTGACACTGATGGTTTAACTCATATACTGCAAATGTCCTTTCCTATTCTGTCACTGACATAGCTTCATGTATGTTTTCTTTGGTCACACCAAAGTCTAAACTGAAGTCACCGTGCTTTTTCATACATCTGTCTCTGCTTCTCGTGGCAGCAGCTCCTGTGTTTGCCTCTGTGGTTTTCCCTTCTCTCTCTGTGGGTGCCCACTCTTCTCCCAAATTCCTGAGCTGGAGGGCATGATTCTCATATGTTCCCTTCAGGCTACAGAGTTCCATCCAAGTGCCTAATCTCCTCTTGAACCCCAGACTCTCATTTGTACACATCACTTCAGGTTCCTGCTCAGATCTGAGTCCCTTGACCCTTGCTCCAGAGACTCCCAGTGGCCTCCCAACTGGGCTCCCATTCTGCCCAAAAGGGACCAGCTTGGTCCTCTTACCTGGACCCTGTGCCTGGAACGCCCCTCTCCTGACATCCACACAACCCCTCCATATTGTGCTCAGTCACCTTCTCAACCACGCGAGGCTATGATGTCTCCGTTCCAGAGGCATCCCCTCCCACATCCCCTGCCCCGTCCTTCCTGTTTTGCCCGCAGCTGTTGTGTCTACTCTGCAGAAATGTCACCTCCCCACAACAAATGGACCAGCCTTTGTTTCACCTTTTAGAATGCAGTCTCTCCACTGCAACAGCCCTGACCTCAGGCAGGAGGAAACACCCCAAAGTACTGTAAAGGTTTCCACAGGTGACAAGGCTGCAGGTATGGCAGATGAAACGGTATGACATGTGAGTCCCACTTCTGTCCGGGAAAGCCCAGGTCACACTGCGACCAGTCAGCCTACAAGCAGAGCCTGAAACCAGGCCACTGCTTCCCCTCATGATGTGCCTGGTGGGCATTACGTGAATGAATCACAGAGGATGCACCCACCCAGGACCGGACTTTGGGCACCAGGTCACTGCAGAGGCTCACAGACTCCTAAATCCATGGACCACTGCTGGGGTGGCCCGTGTTCTCAGGCATGCTTAACAGTCTGCTGGGAGCTCCGTGTTGGCCCTGAGGGGTTTTCAGGAGCAGTGTAATTAAGGAGCGGTCCTCCATTGAGAGCATGGGGCCAAGTGACATCTGGGATGCTCTGGGATCATGGGAACAAGTGCGGAGAATCCGGGGGGACCACACAAGGACTGGGAGGAGTCTCAGCCCCAAGCCTACGCAGGAAGCAGAGAGGAGGCTGTGGGCATTCCCAATGGAGCAAGAAGGCCCACTTGGCCTTCAGATGAAGCAGTGGCAGCTTCCTTCTCGCTGCATCTCCTTCATGGTGGATTCAGAGCTGGTAGGAGCCCTGTGTTAGGGCTCAGCCCAGTGACTTCATTTCACCTGGATCCTTCTCTCAAAACAGTTGCCCTCTGAGTGCTGGGGGTGAGGACTCCAGCACATGAATTTGGGGAGATAGAGCCCCCATCCAGGCCCCATGTCCCCATCTGCACGGAGGCACGGGAACGTGTGTCCGTGCAGCCGTCATATGATCTGGAGACACAGGTTACATGAGCTCTGAATCCCGTTTCAAATCTGGACTCTCTGATGTGGACTATTGAGCTTCACATTCTGGTTTAAACTAGTTCTAAAGCATGGTGAAGCCAGCAGAGGTAAGAAACGGGTTTCCTAGGGTTTTCCCGAGTGCTGTGCATGTTGGGGAGGCAAGTGCCCTGCATGTGCAGACAATTCTGGGCAAGGCTGTTTTCTGAGCTGGGCCTGTTTGTGGAAGCTGTGTCTCCTAAGACAGTGAGCTCCTATCCGTGGAAGAGTCTCAGACCAATGTAAAAACTGTTGGGATAAAAACAACAGTCTGCTCACATCCTGACCCACCTCTAGGAAGGTTCCTCTTCCTGCACCTCCTGGCCCCCACCTCATTCTCCTGCAGGTCTGGGGCCTTGGTTGGTCCTCCGGCCCACATCTGAATGTAATCACTGGCTTTCCTCCTTGAGACCTTTCCCAGCCAAGCCTGTGTCTCGACCTCTAGACACAGTGGAGGAGAGATGATCTGACTCATCACGAGTTGGGAGAAGATGGTAAAAAAAGGTGACACTCTTCCTTGATGTGTTGAATACAAGGAACAAAACTGATGGCTGTGATTTAAGTAAAACTCATAAGATAGGAACATCATGATCTTGAACTAGAGTGCAGATTCCCATCACTCTGTTCCTGGGGAGCATGGCCTCAGCAGCGTTCCCCTCCTTCCCCTTGCCCAGAGAAGTGACAGTGGCGGGGAGAGCCCCAGCCCCTGGTCCCCTGGCCCTTTCCTGTTTTTCAGGAGCAGGCAAGCTGCTCTGGGCTTCCCTCCAGAGGGTCCCTCCTCCTGGTCCATGCCGCTGCATTGAGGACACCAAGGGTGGTTAATGAACGGAGGCTGCGCGTGTGCTGCAGACTTTCTCCTGCTGGGCGGGCACCCTGAGCGCTCAAGAGCACAGTCCCTCTAGTGTGATGTTGCTCTCACTGCCCAGGAGCCAGGGGTGAGGTGGCCCTCGCCAGGAGGCAGAGATTCTTAGCTGACTTTATTCTGGATACGAGCCCTGCTCACATGTTCCTCTCCAAAAGCTGGCCGAAGAGGGGATTTCTTCATTAAAATATAGGCACATTGTGCAGGGAGGGTTGGAGAATAGCAAGCTCGAACGTGTAAGTCAGGGACCAGGCAGAACCCAGGCCCAGTAGACAATGAGAAGAAGAAACACGTTGTTTCAGAGGCTTGAGTCTCTGCGATGTCCATGATCAGCCCTCCAGGCTCAGCGGCCAGTCCAGACTGACCTCTAAGGACCCCCCAGTCTGGAATATGCCTTTGAGAACCAACACAGGGATCTGACCTCTGAGAGTGATGGTTCTAGAACTCCAAAGGAGGAAGGGCAGGTCCCCACTCCACCAGCACATGTGAAAACCTCAGACCTGTGGGATGGTGACCCCCACTGCCTCCCCAGGGATGCAGACGCAGCACCTCCCCATGAGGTAAGGCCTCTCTCAGAGCCTGTGAACACTTCTAGACACCTGGCAGGTTCAGAGGCTCAGGACTGGGCTGGCAACAGAAAGCTGGGCTATTCAGGGGCAAATGACTTCACCTAAACCTCTGTTTCTCACTTAGGGAGATGGCCCAGGACACTTGGCAGCTGTGAAGGATCAGAGCAGACCTGTGCAGGTGCTCCCTGTCAGTGGGGCTGGGCACACGTGTCCTGGGCAAGGAGGGAACTGTCATTCCCTGTGGCCCGTGTGCCTGCCCTGCGGGCCCACGGGAGCCACCACCCGGCCTTGCGTTCTGGCTCCAGCCTTGAGAGGGCCTCCCGCTAAGATTCGATTCCGGATGCCTGTGACGCCAGAGGAGGTGTGCAGGTGGGAGAGAAGGGCAGCTGTGACCCTCCCAGCCCCAACAGCTACCCCAGCACTCTGTGGCTGGTGCCCTGCTTGCTGCCCAGCTCACTGCCCAGCTGCTCCAGGTGACGAATACCAACAACTGACCGAGGCCCAAGGTTTACATCCAGTTCACACGCGGGTGCTGGATGATCTGTTCCCTGTCCTCTGGGGTCACTGCTGCCCTCCACGCAGGTGACAGCCAGGGGTCTGGGCTGCTCTCCTCCAGGTGCCCCAGGGAAAGGCTGTGAAAGGCGTTCCCTGGTTTCTCTTCAGGGTTTTGGGGCAAGTGACCCTGTCACTCCTCTGAGGCCCTTTCTGAGAGAACCCCTCCTGGTTACCGCCACTGCTATCACTTGGTGGGAAGCGGAGGAGTGAAGATGGAGTCAGTCCTGGGTTTTCTCCATTTTTCCTTCATTTTGAACTTTTTACTACAAGAGTCCTTTGTAAAATATCAAACTGTGAGTTTGTACGTTTGTAAGGACATCTTGTTCTTAGCTCCTTCTCCATCCCTCCAGTTCTGGTGGCACGAGGGACCCTGTCAGACCCGTGGCCACCACTGCCTTCCTCCAAGGAACCCTTGTGGAGAGACGGAGAGGTCACCACAGGGTTGGTCACACTCTAAACTCAGATGCTGCAAGTTAAAGGTCAAGAATTCTATCTGCTGCCAGGATTCATAAGGCTCCATCTCTTTACAATTTACCCCACTAGTGAAATCGGGAGAGAAAAGGACTCATTTCGGGCATGTGTATTTTAAGTTTGCCAACCCAGTGTGTGCATAGGCAACTGCAGATGGGCGTTTTGGTAACTATCAAATTTATACATGGATTTTCAGATGGAAACAGATGCTTTAGGAAACTCTGCATTCTTTGGAGAAATGTCTATTTAGTTCTTTGGCCCAATATATGGAATTTAGAAATATGATAACAATAACTCTGTGTACGAGACAGCAAAAGAGACACTGATGTATGGAACAGTCTTATGGACTCTGTGGGAGAGGGAGAGGGTGGGAAGATTTGGGAGAATGGCATTGAAACATGTAAAATATCATGTATGAAACGAGATGCCAGTCCAGGTTCAATGCACGATACTGGATGCTTGGGGCTAGTGCACTGGGACAACTCAGAGGGATGGTATGGGGAGGGAGGAGGGAGGAGGGTTCAGGATGGGGAGCACATGTATACCTGTGATGGATTCATTTTGATATTTGGCAAAACTAATACAATTATGTAAAGTTTAAAAATAAAATAAAATTAAAAAAAAAAAAAAGAAACTCTGCATTCAATTCTGAGAAATATTCTCTTTGAAGAAATTTGGTGGGAACACAAATCTCACTTTGGAATGACATCTATCTCTGTCCTAATGGAATCGTGAGACGTCTTCCCTGGGAGCCTGAGAGCTGCGCCATCCTTACTCTAGCAGATGTAGACTGGGATTATTCCCGTTCCAAGGCTGCTGTGAAGGTGGCATGGAGCACGGAACTGAACTGTCCTCGAGCCAGTCCAGAGTGAGGCCACTACGGAGGCTGGGAGGCGCGACCACGAGGCCTCGGCTCCCAGGGACAGGCCTGTCTATGGCTCTCACTGAGGTCTCTTTCCAGAGCTGCATGCAGCCACCTCATTCATCCCATGAGATCTGAGTGCTCAACAAATGAGGTCTTTTGTATCAGAGGAGAGTATGCAGATGAAGGAATAAGAAAAACCACAGCCCTGACCCTCTGCCGCCTGAGAGCACGGTGGGCAAAAGAATGTTGTTGCGCAGAGCAGAGGAGCCGGCTCCCGCCCAGCCCTCACTGATAAGGGGAAGGCACTCACCTCCCTGCTTATTGTGGTCAAGAAAGATTGAGACCTTTCGGGCCAGACCTGTGAGGAAACAGGGATTATGGGCTTGATGCAAGGGGAAGCCAGCCAGCCAGAGCCAAATCAGCCAGAATTAAACACACCACAGAGTCAGGGAGCACCATGAAGGAAACGGGGGGGGGGATGGGGGTGCAGACAGTGGCCCGGGCCACGGCTGCAGTTGGAAGACAAGGGCCAAAGTACCTACGAACTTGAAAACTCAACAACTGGAGGTTTTAGCTAAAAAAAGACTCAAGATGGGAAATCAGAAGGTGCTGAGACTCAAGGGAAACGTGGCCTGACATGCGTGGCACTTCCAGCGAGGGGCAGTTAATGGCCAGTCACACACACGGTTAGTGTGGCCCAACTGGCAGGAGCTGACCCACTGGCCACGGCCGGAGGAGCAGAGGTAACCCTCTGTCTAGGTCCTGAGTGAGGACGGCTCTTCATTCACGAGGCCCTGGTTTGGTGAGGAGGCCTCTGGGGAATGGTGCTTATGTCCAGGTGACTATGGGCACCTTGGCCTGACGATGGGTGGTACCACCACAGGTTCTATTTCAGAACATGGCTCACTCAGCTCCAGGGGATGGCCAGGGACCCAGACTGACTTCAGTTCTCCTGACTGCAGGGGATCCCCATGAGGGGAGTGTCCCCAGGTTAACTGCACGAGCATGCACAGGAGCATACGTGTTCACATGTGCACATGCATGCATGCGTGTTCATGCCTGGGTACACATGTACACAGTGAGTCAGCGGCATGCTAAGATGACGCGGAGGCCCTGCACGTTTCACACAACTTCCAAAAGGCAGGGGTAGGGCTCCTGCAAGAAACAGTCTCTTTAGTCCCAAACCACTGGTTCAGATCTTTGCAAACAGGCTGCCACGACAGCGACCCGGTGAGTGAGTTCTGAGCTGGACAGCACACAGGAGAACCTCACAGGCAGAGTTTCCCCACTGCTCAGGAGGCGCCAAGTCCTCCCTCCCAAGTGCCTTACATGCCAGTGTTCACAGATGAGACCCCCATGACCTCTGGAGCTGAAGGACAAGGTGGGCTGGGCCTTGCAGGGTGCAGAGCTGTGTAGGATCCCCTGTCACAGGTGCGTGGAGGAGTTGATGATGGCAACCCCTCCCCTCAGGGTGCCTCATCCCCACAACACAGCTCAAGGCTGCCTGGGACCCGAGACCAGGCGGAGGACCTCCCTGTGCAGCACAGGGAGTTTCACATGCCCGGGAGGTAATCCAGAGCAGGAAGTGGGGGCTGTTGCTTCTGCCTGACAAGGTCCCGGGGGACCACAGCCAGGACTCTGAAGGGCCTCACGCTGCAGGGGGGCCCCCAGATGCTGATAAGCAATGGCCTTAGAAGCTGCTAGTTCTCCCCTCAGAATCACGACCAACAGCTCTGTGATTGTTGTCAGAGGCCAAGATGAGTGAAGAGAAAGATAGCAGGTACTGATGGGCAGAAGGCACCCAGAAGTTGGCAGAGGGGCCAGAAATTCACCAGCCTCGCCCCTTGGTTACTGAGCTTGAGCTCCTGAAATGGAAATTATAATTGGGGTCTCTCTGGCCCTGCTGGGGTTGCAGTCCCTGTGCTGCAGAGGGAAGCTGTGGAGGCTGGAGGGTGCAGGGGTCTCTGGTTCTCAGGGCGCCCCTCCCGGGCCCTGCCACACACAAGCCCGACCTGTCCTGACCCTTTAAAGCAGCTGGCCCCCAGGTGCCCTGCCCCTTCTACCTCCCACTCCTCCAGAAAGAACGAGAAGTAACATTTTCCTTTTTGCTAAGTTCACTGCTGCCCGGTCAGACGAACTCTGGCTTAGCTGCTGAGGAGTGCCCGCTCCAAGACCCCCTCACCCCTCCTGCTGACAAAGACTTGGAGGTAAGACCCTCACCAGCCCTCACCAACAACGCCTGTCCTGGGAGATTTCTGAGACCCAGGAAAGGGGGCGGGTCCAGT
Source organism: Bos indicus (assembly GCF_029378745.1). Classification (NCBI taxonomy): domain Eukaryota; kingdom Metazoa; phylum Chordata; class Mammalia; order Artiodactyla; family Bovidae; genus Bos; species Bos indicus. The sequence goes on from NC_091778.1 coordinate 52,978,067, forward strand.
AGGAAGGAGTCTGTAGGAAACACACGTCCGTCTACATCAGTGGAACCCACTCACAAGGAAGGGCTGCAGCGCACACCTGGGCCAGGAGCGGCTCCCCACACGCAGGTGACGTCTGGGGGGACAGTGCAGGGGTGCCCCAGGGCTGTGCTGCTGTCAGCTCAGCTAGACCCCGTCACCCCACCTGCATGTTGACTCCTGGACAGGCAGCTCCTCTCACCTTCACTGGAGCAAAGGCAAGCGACGCTGTGGGCAAATAAACCACAGATACATCATTTGGGGGTGGCAGGTATTTGGGGGCTACAGGTAGGTGGACCGTTGTAAAAGGAAAAGGCTAGACAACAGCGTATTCACTGGGCCGCAAGTGGGCTCCCCACCTTCCCATCCTCTGGCCCAGCTGGAAGCCTGACCCTGCTCTCTACCAGCTCCTGCCTTCCCCACACAGGGGTCTGCGAACGGCTGGAGCCTGGGACAGGTTGCCTGCTGGGATGGCAGCAGGAAGCTAAGGACTGAAGACCATGACTCAACTTGCCCAGCATATCCTGCAATGTGAGGGTGAGCACCTGAGGACCACGGGGAGGCCGTCAGCCACCTGCTCTGCTGGAGCCTCAGCACAGGCCTAGGGTGGGGCCGGTGGCTGAGCGGGTGGAAGGTGGGGGCGCTGCAGGGCAGAGAACAGGAAAAAGCAAGAGAGAGATGGAGGGACCCTGTGATGGCAGCTGTCATCCATGGGAGCACAGGACCGGGCTCACAGGAGCCAAGGCAACAAAAAAACGGCTGTGTTGGGGCTTGTGGGATTTGATACACAACTACTTTGTCTCTGAAGAAAATGTAAAACACTTAAAATATTAACATATAAGGAAGTGTCTGCTGTGGAGCTGGCCGTGCCCCTGAGGGCACTTAGATGGAGGAGAGAGAAGCAGCCACGCAAGCACCTGATTGCTTCTCAAGGCCACGGAGAGACCCCAGGTGGGTGGAGGGGGGTGGGGTGATGAACAGCAAGCCGCTCTTGCCTCCATCTGGCAGGGGCTTTGCAATCACACTGGAGGGTGGCTCTGGAAATCCAGACCGATGGCCACATAAACGCTCACACAGTGAGCGCCAGGCTGAGGGGCGCAGACCTCCCGATAATGGGCCTGGACCCAGAGACTGGCAGGTGGTGTGGGTGTCTCTCAGCCTGGCTGTGGCATGGCCGTGCCCACCAACAGGCAGCACACAGAGTGGGGTCTGGTGGACACTGCAGCCACACCTCCTTCAGCCCAGAGCGGGCAGGCGGTGCACTGGCCTCTGCCGAGGACCAGACGCTACCAGGGTGCCTGCTGTGTGCTCCTCACTGAGAGCGGATTATTCTGGGTATGAGGGGCACAGGATGCAGCCCCAGACCCTGCTGTGCCCATGCTCTCACAATCAACACACGCTTCAAGCCAAGGGCAGGGGCTGCGGGCTGCTCAGAACTCGGCAAGAGACACACACACACACACACACACACACACACACACACACACCCTCCCCTTCACCTCGCTGCAAGCAGAGTCTCCCAAGAGGGAAGCTGGTTGTGTCGGGACTCAGGGGCTCCGAGTGGACCGACTTCCTGCAGGACCCCAGGAGCACCCACCTCGGGTGGTGGGCAGCATGTCCGAGAGTCCCTGCCAGGCTGTCACCATTTCTGGGTTCTTTTCCAAATCAGCAAAGTTCTTCCAGACCCTGATGGCACCGTCATCTTGGGGAGAGGAGAAAGGAGATTAAAACGCAGGCCTGGCTGCTCTGGGAAGGGGAGGAGGCCCCTTTCTTGGGGGTGCCGGAGGACACAGGCTGCTCAGGCCCACACCAGGCAGCCTGAGGGACAGACGGTTCTCTCATCTGGGGAGGAGCCACACACAGGCAGTGTGAGACCTCTTCCGACCTGACTTGGGGCTTCAGGGTGGAGCCCCCACCTCAGCGTTCCCGATTTCCCCCACCACCGCGGGCGTCATCTGCCAAGAAGAGCTGGTCTCTCTCACAGGGACAGGGCCTCTCTCCTCACCCCATCACATGACTCAGGAGACCGGTGGGACGCCCCTCCCCGCCTCTCCAGCCCCAGGACGGGGCAGAGGTCCCAGTGTTCTCCAGCAGATGGGCACCAGGTGGGCCTGAGTGTGGGGCCACCACCTGTCTGCTGGTCTGTCTGTCCTTCCTTCCTTCCTCCTGGTGTTGCTGTTCCCAGGACCCTGTTCTCTGGCCTCACTAGCCCGTCATGGACAACCTGGCCTTGAGCTGCAGAGGGAGTTCAAGGTCACCTGGGGACACACTGGGGAACTCGCGTCGAGCAGAGTCCCTGGCTCTGCCATCTGCTGATCCGCCCCAATCTCTGCTGAGACGTGACGTCTCCCTGCTCTAGAACTTAGGCCTCATGCTGCTTCTCCACTGGGACCTGACTCCCAAAGGGCCCTTGGTCCCTCTGCCATGTCTGCTGTTTCCAAGGAATCACCTCTCTGCATCCTCTTTGAAGCTCAGATAGGCTCATTGTGACCCGTTGTCAAATGCCCCGCAGACCCTACTGGCTCCCGCACCACTGTGGGGTTTGTCTTCCCCTCCCTGCCTGAGGCCTGCTGGGGGGCTGCCTTGGGGCTGGGGCTGGACTCTGTTTTCCTGGGGAGGGCTGCCAGCAGGACCTCTCCCCCTAGGTGTGCCTGTCATGATGGTGGCCTCCACTTGGGACTGGTCAGTCCCCTTTATCAAAAGAAACAACTGAGGTCACAGGCACCTTGCTGCCAATTTGTGCTGGGGCCCTGCACCTGTCCCCTGCCACCTCTGCATCAGGGTTTAGGTCCCCACCATGGGAACCTACTCACCTGTGGCTGTGAGCAGGAGGGAGCAATCCTGGCCATTCAGATACTCCATGGCCGTGACCCTCGTGTACCGAGGGTTTCCGTTGTGGAAATAATCCAGCTTCTCCCCTTTCTCCCAGTCCCAAAAGCTTCAGGGAATAAGAGAGAAATACGGTGAGTGATCAGGGAGGAACAAATGAAAGCCACAAGGAAATACCACCTGACACCCAGCAGGTCAGCCACCAGCAAACACAGAGAAGGACAAGTGTCGTCAGAATGTGGAGAAACTGGAACCCTGTGCCCTACTGGTAGCAATGTGAGATGGTGCAGCCGCCACGCAGAGCAAGAGCGGTTCCTCAAGATGACTGAACACTGAAGTACTACGTGTCCAGGATCCCACCTCTGTGTACATATTCAAGAGATGTGCACCCAGGTCATAGCGTGTCACTCATAATAGCCAAAGGATGGAGGCAACCCAAGTGCCCACTGATGGATGAAGGAGGAGACAAAGTGTGATCCACACACTTGGACCACTATTCCATCTTAAAAGGGAAGGAAGTTCTGACACCTGCTACAGCACGAATGAACCTTGCGGATGCTATGTTAAGTGAAATAAGCCAATCACAAAAGGACAAATACTAGATGATTCCACTCATTTGAGGTTCCCAGAACAGACAAATTCCCAGAGACAGAAAGTTGAGTGGTGGATGCTGGGCCTGGGGAGTGGGGAGGGGGAGTCAGTGTTTAATGGGGACACAGTTTCAGCTTGGGGTGATGAAAAAGTCCTGGAGGTGGACGGTGGTGACGGCTGCCCAACAAGGTGAAAGCACTCAATGCCACTAAACTGCAAGCTTAAAAGCGGAGAAGACAGTAAATTTTATGCTATGTATAAAAAAGGAGAAGAATAAGTAATAGGTAAGAATTCTGTCCATTTTATCAGCTATAAAAATAATCGTCCCCATGGTCTCTCCCATCAAGTGTGCACTTTCTCAGCGACATAAGGGCAACAGTCGCTATGAGTTAAAGTGGTGTCTTGTTACTGACGCTTTCCCTTTGCACACTTGCTGCCCTTGCACCTAAGCGGGTCCCTAACATGCCCTGTCACTGGGGGGTCCTAACGAGCCCCTGTGCTCTGCTCTCTGTTCATTGCACAGGAACAGCCCCATCTTAGTGCCTGAAGCTCCGGTCCTGGCCCACATGTAACTGTGGTCAGGCCTCTGGAGCGCCCGTGGTAACGTGGCCAAGTGCAGCCCTGGGAGGGTGTGGGCAGCACCAGGAGGAGAGACATCTGCCGGCAAGTTCTCTAGCCCCCACCCCCGAAGCAGCCCAGAGGCTTGGGGTGAGGCACTTCCACGCCTGGACGGGGCAGGGGGTGTCCTGCCCACACCCCCTGGGGCTACTTGTTCTCCACCTGAAAGGCCAGCCCCATAAGTACCCCCATACCAGATGCTGTCTTTGTCAGCGACGGCCACGCATGGTGTAAAGGGGTGAAACTTGACCACGGAGGGGACGCCAGGGTTCCTGTTCAGAAATATCTGGTCGTCCAGCCTTGTGATACCTGCCGAGGGAAACACAGGACGATGGGCCTCAATTTGCAGTAAACGTCACTGCCGTGTTTTGCCAAGGCTGACGCCAGCCGCTCGTATCTGGGGGGTTGGGAGGGGCCCAGAGGGAAGCAGGAGGCAGAGTGTGGGCGGGCTCCTGAGGGTGGGGCTGCCTCCGTGCAGACAGGCTGGCATCCGACTCACGCTTACGATAGCCCGTCGGCAATATTCAGAGCAGTGCACGCAGGTTAAGGTTTTCTGAAAAGAATGTCACAGATTTTGGAATAAAGTTCAGTAAGGCGGCGATTCGGAACTCAGACCCAAGACTAAAGCTTTGGTTTGGCCATCACTGTCCGTAACCCAGCCAACTCCTGTGTGGAGGCGAGGGCCTCCAGTATGGAAAGGCGGGAACCTTGAAATGACGGAAAGACAGCTGATCAAGAGTCACACAGAGGACGTGAATGGGGATCTGCTCCCCAGGCCCCAACACAGGTACCTGGGAAAAACTGCTATGGCCCTGAAGGAGCTCTAGAAGAGCAACGAAAAGAGGATACCAGTGTGGGGAGCATCAGATGGGTTCCCACATGTTATCTGCAGAAGGATGTAGGCTCATGCAGAGGAGCCAGGCGTGTGGCCCCTGTACCTGCCCGTCGTGGAGGGCAAGCAGCCCCCACAACACTCAGCCCTGGGGTCACCCCCTCCTTGGCCACTGGAAGCTGGTCTTGGGTGACACAGAGGAGAGCGACTGTGGCGCTCGTGCTTCGTGAACCTGGCACCTGCTGGGTGAGCTGCTATCACCCACGATTTCAGGCTTTTTCGCCTCCCTTTGCTAAAAAAGCTAACACTGAAAACCACTCAATCATCAGGATGGGGTTAAACTAACAGGCAAACAGGCCTGGGAACGTTTAACTATTGCCCAGAGATGCCCTCCCCCTCAGCCATGGGTTCCCCAGGGAGGGCGTGTAATTTGACCCAGGAAAGATGAAGGGACACCCAGGTCCTGAGTCACTGCAGGCATTCTGCACGCACGCACAGATCTGGGCACGATGGTGAGGTTGCAGCATCACGGGGGCTGGCTGGAGGGGTCACAGATAAGGGAGGCGGCATTAACTTTCCCAGCTCATCTCCGGGGGCCTCGCGGACTCGTCTAATGACTTTGCTGGGCCCGTAGGCGATAGTCCACGATTCACATCCTTCCCAGCACATGGCTGGCCTCAGATGAAACCACCACTTCACAGAGTCCAGGCTCTGAGCGCTACAGGCAGTGCAGGAGGCTGTGGCCTTGCTAGCGGCCCTGCCCTCTCTGCCCACGTCTGCCGGCGGTGAGGCTCTTGCCTGCAAGCTCACTTGCCAAGGTCTCCAGCAGCTCAGCAGTTCCTTTCGGTGTGTGTCAGACAAACAGATCTTTTCCCCACAAAGACTGGAAAAGAGAACCCCTGACCCTAATTTACAAAGATGATTTTTTTCTTTTCTGTCTGCAAAACCTGGTTGGTTCTCAAATGACCGGCTCTAATTTCACTCCCTGTGCAATGCTGACCGAAACACCACCAGCCAAGTGTGGCCTTTACTGCCTTCAGATGTTCGCTGTGTGCGGCAGACTGGCTCCCAGGCCGCCTGTGGGTACAGGGAAACCAATTTGTCCTGCTGTCCCCTTTGGTAGGCCTGGGGTCTAAAGAACCACAGACTTCCAAGAAAATAGGTCCTTGACACCATAATTCAAAGAACTCCTATCAAGCTGGGCGGCTCAAGCTCTCCTGGAAAAACTGGCAGACTTTGAATTCTACATCCCTGGGGGCTTTACATCTAGAATGCGCCTTCACAGAGGTGAGTTACAAACAACCAAGATTGGTTTTAGCAGAAGTGACCCTGCATTAATGGAATGTGACCCTAGCATCTCAATGAGAGCACTGTGAATGCGCTCGAAGTGCTTCTGAAACAGCATTGCTTCTGGAAGTGCTTGGGGGGCACCAGGCCTGGGCAGGTGGGCCAGGGATGAGATCCCGCCTCCAGGCTGCCTGCAGGTAGGGATGGGCTCATGGGTCCTCAGCCGCAACTTTAAATAGTAACCCATAATACAAAAAAATTCTCTGGTGGTCCAGTGGCTAAGACTCCATGCTCCCAATGTGGGGGGCCCAGGTTCAATCCCTGTTCAGGGAACTAGATCCCACATGCTATACGCCACAACTAAAAAGATCCTGCTTGCTGCAAGTGAAACCTTGCATAGCCAAATAAATAAATAAATTTTAAAAAATTAAAAAAAAAAGTAACCCTTAATAATCAAGGGAATTTGACACCACAGGGAGAGAAGGTCATGAAAATAATTCCACAAAAGTGTGAGGAGTCTGCTTATCTACTCTGTGCAGCACCCAGGGAGCATCATCCACTGCCCAAAGCTGGCCCAGCAACAAGGACTCAGGCAGAGCTGGAAGACCAGCCCACCCACAGCTGTGGGATTGAGTTGGCTCCTGAGCCCTGGGGGCTGTACTGCTGGGAAAGAGGGAGGCGAAGGCTTGTCCCTGGGTGGGGGAGCTGCCCAGTGCTCTGGCCCTGTCCTAACCACAGGGTGGAGCCCCTTGGCTGCCCCCTCCCACCTGGCCTCAGTGCCTGAGGGTAGGGGGCTGCTGCAGCTGACATAAGGGGGACCCATGACACAGCAGCCCTCCCTGTGGCAGCCCACGTCCCCGCACTGGTGAGGTGGGGTGGGGCTGGAGGGTATGCAAAGTGGGGAGTTAGGGTACCTGTTGGCAAATTTAGTAAAAGGTTTGGTCAAAATGTGACTGATATACAGGCTTGGGGTAATAGGGAGCAATTATCTGGGGGCCATGTGGGGTCCAGGCAAATACAACCAGGGCCTGAGGTTTGTCTTCTGTCCCCATGGTGAGGACACAGGCCACCCTGCTGTGGACCCCAAGGCTGCAGAGGGCTTGCTCCCTTCTCTCTGGAAATGACAAAAGGCAGAAGCCACGACTGTCTCAGAGGCCGCCAGTCAGACAGGAGCTTCCTTGGACGATGATCCCAGAGAGCCTCCCTGTCTCCCTGGGGACAAGGCCTTCCTGGGCAGGTGAGTGGTGCCCCACGGTGGCACCCCTTCCTCCCTGGAGCATCTCCGCCAGCCTCATTCCTTGCCCGCACCAGGGCAAGTGGGGGCCGGCTCACTGCCCGCGGTGGCCCCTGGGGACACCCCTTACCCTTCTGGATGAGCTGTTGTGCCTGCTTCCGGACACGGGTGTTCCGCAGAAACCGCCACTCCCGCTCCTTGCGGATCTGACTCTCCAGGTCATGCTCTTCCGGAATCTCCAACAATTAAAAAAAAGAAAATTAAGACAATTATTTCCAAATGAGAGGGTTCCCCCTCTGCAGGTGCAGAAGAAACCTGGTTCTCTGGTCGGTCCAGTGCCCAACAGCAGTCAGAGCAGACCCTTACAGTCAGAGGGTGGTCACCAAGCTCCCGAACCTGCTTCCCTCCCTGTGCTGGGGGCATTGCACCCTGCTGACAGCTGGGTGTGGAGATTCTGGGACCCGGGACCGGGACCTGGGACCCGGGGGAGGGCTGGCTGGCTTGGGGACATGGAGCAGAGACTTAGGAAGCCCCTGCCTCTGACAGCCCAACCGTAGAGGCCAGAAGCTGTCACACTCTGACAGGGCAGCGAGGGGGCTGCTTTCAAAGCAGACAGAATTTGAGGGGGAGGTGCAGGGATAAGGGCCAGGTGTTTCCTGCAGGAGGGGACATAACGGGCTCTGCTGTGCTGGACACTAGATTGACTCCTTTGTACCCTTAAATGCAAAATCAGAAAAAGATGTGGTGTGCTCAGAGAGGTTTGCTTTTATTCTGATGCCAAAGGGAAACGAAGCCTCTGGTTAGAAGATGAACGCACTCATGAGAAGTGACAGAGGGCAGCAGGCACGGTAGTGCTGCCCCCTGGGGCCGGAGAGGCAGCCTGGGCCTGAGGGCGGGGCCTTCTCACCCCTGGCGGGCAGGAGCTACTGCCCGCCAGGCTCCACCTAACACAGCAAAGGGGCAAAGCTGGCATCAGATTCCATGTGGGTGGAGAGTGAGGAAGGAGCTTCGACCCTATGCCTGGGAACTTCTGCCTTCCTTCATCAGCTTCTGCATATGAAGTATGTGGAAGCTGGAACAGTCCCCTTTCCTGGATAAGGGCCCTTCTTGCTTCATGGCATGTGGGTCATGTCTAGGAGAGGGCCACACTTAGCAAACAGTAAGTTAGGATTTAAGTTTACTATATTCAGAACATAATCATTTGTTGTGTAAAAACGATGTATCTCCTTCGTCATACAGTCAACTTGCCTAACTCCGGTTGCCTGCTTGAGAACTCAGACCTGTAAAGTTCTCAGATATAAAAGGAATCAAATAAACTTGGAAAAACCCTACTTCCTCTTGGCTGAGAGCTAACCTGCCTTGTACTCAGCCAGGTAACACTGCACAGGCAGAGGGAGCCCATATTCAATATTTTAAAAGTCATCTTCTCTGCTGGAGAAAGCATCAGGATGACGAATGGTGAACGTGGTCACGTGTACGTGCCTGTGTGTGTGCAAGCACAGCTGAGAATATGGGAAGCAGTTATTACACGAAATGGTCACGGAGCACTTTTGTGTCTTCTTAAATGCTCCGTGTTATCTCTGATCACAAACAAACAACCCGAAACCTCATCTCATCCCTGTGCACAGACCAGAGGGGTCTGTGTTCCAGGATTTCACTGCTACAGTCCTGTCTTTTTTCTCTTAAAAATCACAAACCCACAGCCAGCAAAACAGCAAAGATATCCTGACACGGAGACAACAGAAGAAAAGTCACCTAGAGCCTCCAGAGCAGTTAGTGTTGTAGACATAACCCCACGAAGGCACTTGGGATAGATGGTGGGTTTTTACCAGCTGGTTTTGTTTCATGACAATCCAGAGATTACTGGAAAAGAAATTACAGATAACCAATAACATAGAGTGATAAAAAGAAAACCTCCAGATGAAAAGAAGACAGAATCAGAATGAAGCTCTGGTTTCTGCAGGTTTAGAGGAAGGGTCTGGAAGCAGGGAGGGAGTGGGACAGACAGAAAGGAAGTTCTCCATGTGGTGAGGGCAGGCAGGAGGAAGGAAGGGGGCAGGAGGCAGCTGTGCGTGGGAGTGTGGCCACATGCGCCCTGGGGCCTCAGACAGACTGACCTCCACCGCACAGCCAGGCATCACTGCCCCGGGCTGAGTCCTAAGCAGCAGAGCACGGAGCTCTGGGGAGTGGCCCCGCTGAGCTCAGGAAGGACTTGCAGCATTGAACTGAACTGAACCGCAGCCCAGGAACCAGCGCACACACCGTCCTGGGGACAATCACCAAGAAGCACTAGGACAAGCGGGGGCGGGCAGCAGCGGGGCAGTGCGGGAGGTGTGGGTGGAGAGAGACGGGGAAAGGGAGAGAGCAGAGGCTGCGAGAAGCAGCAGGCGTCAGCCGGCCGGGAGGGATGAGGACGGATGGAGGGGACCAGACTGTTTCCTGCTCAGCTCTTCTTAATCATCTGCTCAGTTGCCTGCCCCTCCCCTTACCTCGTGGCTCTGCAGGTTGAATAGAAGCTTCTGAGTAAACAGAAGCCCAGACCTAGACGGTGCTGAGCTTTCCTCCTGGCAGAGCTGGAGGGACGTGGGTGAGGCTAATAGTGTTACATGATTAGGATCATGACACGCTGAGGATTCCTAACACCTGGCTTCTCCTCAGACAAAAACCAATTATGATGCTGAAACCTCCTGAGGCCTCCCGTGGAGCCGACAGCTGAAGGCTGGTGACGGCATCCCCCTTGTTCCTTAACTGTCACTGGGGCAGCCTGGGCTTGGGAACAAAGGGAGACCAGAGGGTCTCAGAAGCCTGATGGCGGGCCTTGCCAGGTAAGCAGGTCCTCATATGATGAACTTGTGAAACACAGGGCACACCCTCAATGCCTCTGAATTTAAAGGGGTTCAAGTGTATGGGATAAAATCCACAACAGGCACGTGGCTATCAGGACTGAAGCTCGACCCCTGGAAGGCTCGTGAGGTCATGGAAGTCCCCACCAAAGAGCTTCCTGGGTTCCCACCAGAAACAAATCGAGTTCTGCGGTGGGACAGAGACCTTGTTTAACAACAAACCACCCTCCCCAAACAATGACGGAGTCAGCAGTGCCGGGAGGGAGCGCACTGGCTGTGGGCTGACTGGTCTCCGCTGGGCATGACGTCTAAAGAGTTACCAAGCTGAAGGCCACTGACCGCTAAGGAAGAAGCTCTGAAGGGCAGATCGGAATTCACTGTAGGTTCTGATACCTAAGTACAGGCATTTTTATCATGTGACCACACCTCACAAAGCATCAGGGTGACTGAGATGCAATTCACATGCGGTAAATCTCACCCTTTGGGGCCCAGTTCTGAGTTCTGACAGGCCCCACGGTCATGTAACCACGCACAATAGACATGTAGAATAGTTCCTTCACCCCAAACTGCTAGATGCCCTCTGTAGCCTGGCCTTTCCCCCAGTCCAAGTCCAGCACCACCTCTGTTTTCCATCGCTGTAGCTTTGCCTTTTCCAGATGCCGTATAAATGAACTGTACAGTTTAAGTCTGGCTTCTTTCACTGAGTGTAACGCAGCTGAATTTCATCCATAGTGTGTATGCTTCAGTTTATTTAGAAAACATTTGGTGAATTAGTATTTCATCATATGAAATATTCTAGCAGTTTATTCACCCGGTGAAGGATATCTGGGTTGTTCCCAGTTCCTGGTAATTATGAATAAAGCCACTGTAAATATTCAAGTACAGGCTTTTGAATGAACAGAAGTTTTCATTTCTCCTGGGTGAATATCTAGGAGTAGGATTGCTGGGCTCTATGGTTAAGTATGTGTTTAATTTATGAGAAAGGGCCAAATGTTTCCAAAGTGCTTGCAATATTCTGCCTTTGCACCAGCAAAGTATGAAAGTTTCAGCTGCTCTGCATCCTTTGCCAGTACTTGGTATTGACAGATTTGAAAATTTTAGCCCTTCTAACAGATGTGCAGTATCTATTTCATTGTGGTAACTCGACTTCCCTTGTGAATAACTGCTGTGACGCTACACATCTTTTCTCAAGTTTATTCGCTGCCTGGGTACTTTTTATGGTAAAGTGTCTGCAGATCTTTAGCCCATTGTTTTTAACGGGGCCACTTGTTTCCTGATCATGGAATTTTGAGTATTCCTTATATATACTGGATACAAGATTTGTATGTGTTTTTTAATTTTCTTTTGGTTTGTGGCTCATGATTTCATGTTCCTAACAGGATTACTCAAAGAGCAGTTATCGATTTATGGTGAAGAGCAATCTGCCACTTTTTCTTGTGTGGCCTGTGCTCTTTGTGCCTTATTAAAGAAACTACTGCCTAACCCAAGGTCAGAAAGATTTTCTTCCAGAATTTTCATGGTTCCAAGCTTCACATTTAAGGAGTGAGTTATTGTACAAGGTGTGAGTGAGTGACTGAATTTCTACTTTTGGCAAATGGGTGTCCAATTACCATGGTGCCACTCCGCTGGAAAGACACATTCCTTTCATTGAACTGAACAGTTCTCATACCTCCATGGAAAATCAATGGGATGTACTGATGTGACTATTTCTGGACTCTGTTCTGTCCCGTTGATCCATGTGTCTGTCCTCTCACCAATTCCACGTCTTGATTATTTAACTTTATGGTGAATCTCGAAATCAGGCAACAAAAGTCCTCCAACTTTGTTCTATTTCAAAATTGTTTTGGTTACTTCAGTTTCTTTGCTTTTCCTCATAAATTGTAGAAGAGGCTTGTTGATTAAAAAGAGAAAGCCAGGAGGGAGGTCCAAGAGGGACGGCACATATGGCTGATTCATGTTGATATATGGCAGAAACCAACACAATATTATAAAGCAGTTATCCTCCAATTAAAATAAATAAATTTTAAAAAAGAAAAGAAAAGGTCTATTGGGATTTGGATTCAGACTACATTGCTCTATATACATCAGTTTAGGGAGAACTGACATCTGAATTTCATAGTCTTTCAACCCATGAATGTGGTCTTCACTGATTTAAGTCTTCTCTGATTTTTTTCATCAATGTTTTTCATTTTTCACCATTTGGATTTTGCTTTTTTTTTTTTTTTAGATTTGTAGCTAAGTTAAGTACTTCATGATTTTTTTTTTGATGTTATTGTAATTTCTGATCATTCATACAGAAATAAACAGATTTTTGTATAATGACCTTGTATCCTGCAGTCTTACTGAACTCACTTATTCTGGCAGCATCTTTCAGATTACTTAGGGTTTTCTATACATCCAATATTGTCTGTGAATAGAGTTTTATTTTACCCTTCCCATATGTACACATTTTCTTTTCTTGCCTTGCTGTCTAGGACCTCTGGGAGGATGCTGAATGGGAATGGTAAGATGAGACATCTTTGCCTCACATACACCTGGTTTTGGAGAAAAAGCACTGTCTTTTATCAGTGAAAATATGTTAACTGTAGGTTTTCTATAGGCACCCAGTATAAGAGTAAGGAAGTTTCCTTCTATTCCTAGTTGGCTAGGAGTTTTTATTTTGAATGGCTGTTGAATTCCATCAAATCCTTTTTCTGCAGCTACTGAGATGATCATATGGTTTTTCTTTAGTCTGTTGATACAGTTATAGGACTAATTTAAAAGTGCTGAATCAACTCTGCATTCTTGGGATAGAATCCACTTGGTCATCAGTGTAGAATCTATTTTATGTACTGCTGCATTTTATTTATGAATATTATGTTAAGGATTTTGGGTTCATGTCCATGAAGAATACTGGCTTGTAGATTTTTATTCTCTTAATGTCTTTGACTGGTTTTGGTAACAGAGTAATGCTGCCTCCATACAAAGAAATGGAAGTACAAGAAGTATTTGCTCTTATTTTTTTATAAAGCTCTTTTTGTAATTAAATGTTATATTTTAATCTGTCCTGAATTATGAAACAAACAATTGTTCTTTTTAAAAAATTCAAAGAGCTGGAAGTATATAATGTAAAAAGGACAGTCCCTTGCCCTGATTCCAGTCCTACCTTCTAGAAGTAACCACATTAAGAGTCACCTTCCAAGCTTCCTCTGATGCTTACACAAATCTATGGAACCACAACATCTGTGCACATATCTTGGACCATCGTGTTATGTGACCTACTATATCAAGGACATCCCATTAAGGCCTCACACAGAGATGAAGCTTACTGACTAATGTCTATGTCTACTACGCAGATGAATCATTTTTAACTGTCTCCTTACTAATATTCTCTTATTTGTTTTCAAACTTTTTGTTATTACAAATAATCTGTAACAGCATTTCTTGACACAAGTTATTACATATCCATGTACAGTAGTGGGTTTACGATCTGCTCCTCAGAGTGGGATTGCTGGTTTCTGTGCTGTGCTCAGTTGTGTCTGACTCTGCGATGCCATGGACTGTAACCGGGTTCCTGTCCGTGGAATTTTCCAGACAAGAATACTGGAGAGGGTTGCCATTTCTTTCTCCAACTGCTGGTTTCTAGGGCCTACCCATTTATAGCTTGGATAGCTACTACTGAACTGTCCTATACCAAGCTATTATTTCACCAGCCACCCATAGTGTGTGAGACTTTCTATTACCCTATACCCCCCGGTTAATCCATCCTCTTGCTAGAAATCAATCTTTGAAATTTACCAACCTGAGAATGAAAAAAGAATTCATATTATTTTTATAATCAGAACAAATTTCAGTATGCCTCTACTTTTTAAACACAAGACAGACCATTTTTAATATCCTGCCTAAAGTAAGATATGAACTCTGGAAACCAAACCATAGAAGAGAGAGGGGGTACCATCAATCAAAGGAGAACAGTCCAGAATGTAGTTCTTTTTGGTCACACAGACCTGTAAGAAATCTGACTGTGAACTGATAAAAAGTCAGCAAAAACTGTCATTACAGTCATGTTTTGAGTATTCAATCCCACTAACCATTAGTTGCACGTGACTGTAAATATTGGGCATAATTATGTTATCTGGTGAAAATGTAGTTTCCTATGCTTACCTCTGAAGTGATTTAGAGTTTGGGGTTCTTCTGTCCTTTCTGAGGTACAATCCTAGCCTTGAGCTATCTTTAATTTGCATATGAAACAGGGTAATAAAAAAGTTCCTAATGCATTTTATTGCACAAATGTGTCATTCAATGATTAATTAAATTAATAAAAGAAGGCACTTACGAATACCACCTGGAAAAAGTAATAAATTAAAAAAAAAGGCAATGAGATTAAACATATCCTCTTCTAAAGTTTGGAAAAGGTCTCTAATTAAAGTAAAAGAAATCACTTGAGTCCTAAGCACCCTAAGTTGTCAACAGGGATTACAGACAAAACTCACTGTAACAACTTCATTTTCAACCATAACACCTCGAGCTTGTCATTTCAAGCTACATCCAATGGGAGTTTGTTATCACAAACATGGTGAGTCAGAAAGAACATGCATGCAGCAACTGTTTTTCTGGCTCCTCTCGCGGGCTCCACAGTGAAAGCTGACTTCATCCTGTGGGGACCCTTCTCCCCTCATTGCACCGCAGGGTCCACTTTGGGAGCCAGCATGATGCACCGGGACAGACCACTGGGCTCACAGCCTCTGTCTCCTCCAGGCTAGCGACACGCGGGACCCTCCCCAGCGGGAATTCTCAGACACACTTCCAGCTAGAACACACACAGAGGAGCACAAAGGCAGGGGAACTTGCTGAAAAAAAGGGAGGCATGGCTCAGTCCCAGAGCAGATGCTGGCTGTGGGTTTGCACCTGAGTGAAACATGTAAACACATATGTAGGGGTCCCCACAAACGGCAGCCCTCGCCCAAGAAGCCTTCCTCCAAGGTCAGCTGATGTGTGCTCACAGAGGGCACCTGTGTTCTAAGTACCTGATGCCTAGGAAAGGAAAGCAGATCCTTAGGGGAAAAGTCAAGTTTGTGTCTATGTTCAAGAAAAATGTGTTTTGGATTACCTATGCCACTTCTTCCCACAGGAAGAACTGAGAATAGGCATGCCCAGAGACTTCGAGAATAGCAGCTCAGCGTCCTACCAAGCAGCTTCTGTGACTTACAGTCACTGCAGTTTCAGTGAGATGGTGGACCAGCCACCCAGAGTCTGTGTCGCTTGACCACACTTGCCTGAAGCAGAAGACTGTATCGTGGATTCTGAACGTCTGTTACTACTAGACTAGACTCACTCACTCAGACAGTACACACCACAGATCGAAAGGATGACTTGCTACCCATAGCACCAGCAACGATCCCTCTCCTGAGACAAATTCGTGTTTTCCCACTTTCTCCATCCTTAGCCAGAGAAGCCTGAGAGATCAGGGGGAGCAGGTCAACCCAGGTGTGGACAACACACTTGGTTGACTGTAACAGGCCTCAGTGATCTCTTGGGATCATTTCTTTAATGTATTTCCCCCTGATATAAAGGTGCATGCTCAGTCACTCAGTCATGTCCAACTCTTTGTGACCCCATGGACTGTAGCCTGTCAGGCTCTTCTGTCCAAGGAATTTTCCAGGCAAGAATACTGGAGTGGGTTGCCGTTTCCAGCTCCAGACTATAAAGGTACTGTGTGCTAAGTGTGGAAACTCTGTCCATCTCGTGGCCAGTTTATATCTTGTTTTTTTTTCCCTTTTAAGGAAATTTTGTTATGAGCATTTTCTTAAGTTACTAATTTAAAAGTTTTATTTTTCAGTAGCTCCAGTAGTATTATATCAAGTACTTCAACCTTCTTTAACCATTCTCCTCCTGCTGGACATTTACATGGATTCTAGTTTTTGCTACTGAGAGACTGCTTTTCCTTTATCACCTGCCTTAGGCACTGACAACCATTATTCTGTCTTGTAATTGGCAAAAGCCAGTATCACTACAGAGAAACAGGAAAGTAAGAGAAAAGCTCTAATACAGTCCAAACACTCTTCCTGGAAATTTCTTGGATATATAGCTCGATACACAAGTAAGAATAAGCTGCAGTTTTCAATTTTCCATTATCTATGAGGGGAAAAGAAGGTAAGGCAATGGCACCCTACTCCAGTACTCTTGCCTGGAAAATCCCATGGACGGAGGAGCCTGGTAGGCTGCAGTCCATGGAGTTGCTAAGAGCAGGACACGACTGAGCGACTTCACTTTCACTTTCTACTTTCATGCACTGGAGAAGGAAATGGCAACCCACTCCAGTGTTCTTGCCTGGAGAATCCCAGGGACGGGGGAGCCTGGTGGGCTGCCGTCTATGGGGTCACACAGAGTCAGACACGACTGAAGCGACTTAGCAGCAGTAGCAGCAGCATGAGGGGAAAGGAAGGTAAGAACGTGCTTTAGACCATCAAAGTCTAAAATGAGCCCCTGCAGTGCTCCCTGCAAAAAGATGGGCACCAAGATTCTGTTTTGATAGCACTGCCCTGTCTCACCCTGGCACCCTGAATGTGTGGCCCAAGTCTGTAGTAAAAGGACATGTCACATCATCAAACCTGGAAGGCAGTGTCCCAGAATAAGTCAGATTAGCCCTAGCTAGCTAGCTCAGTCTGACAGTCCCTGAAGCCGGGAGCACCGTAAGCCTGGGGAACTCCTGGGTGACCTTGCCAATCAAGACAAAATGACACATTTTATACTGGCAAGCTCAGAAAGGCAGGTAAGTGAAGTCAGTTTCTTTTGCTGTTTTTTTTGACCGTTAATTCCAGCTTCCATGACAGCAATCTGGTGTCCCCTTAACAGCCACGCTCGGTGGAATAGGAGGCCAGTGGGCACAATAGGGCCCTGTGCAGCCCTGTGCCTGCCCCACTCCATGACTCAGGGCCAGGCCTGCGCAATGGCATGTGGGCTGGTGGGAGTCACGGCCCCTGAGGGTCACAGTGAGCAAGCCAGTGGGGATCAGACCTTGAGCTCAGAGCAGAAGGGTTCAGACACCCAGGCCTGAGGCTGGGGCTCCGGAGGCCCGTGCTCGCTTGCTGAGGAGACGAGGGCAGTGCCGGCTGGGGAATTTTGGCTTTAAACCCTGAGAGCTGCTGATGCATGGCTACCTTCATGACAGGCTGGGCAAAGTACCGCGCGCTCCAGTCGCAGAACCCCGTCTGCATCGTGGCCGAGATGAAACTTTTGTGTCCGGCAGTATCATCTGGGTCGTCGGTGGTCTTTGGGGCGTTTGGAAAAGAGAGGAGAAGACAGAAACAGAGTTAGTCATGTCAACCCCAACCCTCTCTGTGAGCTTGAGACAGTCCCTTTCTGGAGACCAAGGCATAGGTGTCAATGGTCAGGTTTCTGAGGACAGTATCTCTATGGTCCCCTTACTTCTCTGTCCTGGTGACCAAGGAACCCTGACTGTCAAAACAGGGCTCTGAGTTTGTGCAAGAGACGGAGTGTCCCCCGGAAATGGCCAGGGTAGGCTAGGCTGCAGAGCCTGACACTGGTCCTCAGCACTGGGTCTAGGAGCCCCACACGGGGCCTCTGCCGCCTGGTCCCTGGGCTGTCGCTCCCACCGGGCCAGTCATACACGTAGGACCTTGGCCTGCCCTGTGGCTCCTGGACAAGGGCGCAGCAGAGCTCGGGCCATCTGGGACTTCTAAACATTAAAACTTAAAACACTTGGTGCTGCGGTGGGGTGGTGGGTCAGTTTGTTCCCTGTTGTAGAACCAATGTGGGCTGGGCTGGCGGGGCAGGGGTTGGCCTCACTGCACACGACAGGGCAGGAGAAGTGCCTCAGAGAGGAGTCTCTGCTACCCAGAGAGATGGGGTCAGCAATAAGGTCTTACCTCCTGCCTGCCAGGGGGAATTGCAGCGCTGCTGGGCCAGGACTCCCGGATTGTGGGTCAGCCACTCCTGCCTGGCTGACTCAGGCAGAGTCCAGCTGGGAGGCTAAACCTGGCAAAAGTGCCTGTGGCCATTTTTGTCCCTCGGCCATTGAGGCAAGGGAAGCAGGCGGCTCCGAAGCCAGGTGGGCGGGGCTAGCAGCCGGTGTGGACACCTGTCTACCCTCAACACCTGCTCCAGCTCCAAAGTCAGCCTGCAGGCTGCTGTGACCTTCCTATCAAAATCGCTGGTCACTGGTGAGCTGAGACGCGTCCTTGGTGTATCCAGAATGCCCTCTCTATATTGTGTCCACTTGGCCGGGACAGCAGCAAGCAGTATCGACAAGACCCAAGGCCCTAGCTTCCGAGTCCACCCTCGTATGTTTTCTTGCAAACAAAGGCGCCAGTTCCTCCCTCCCCTGAATAGCCTTGTTTAACTTAGCTGCAGAGACTACACCCGCCTATGGGGTGTAACTGAATGTTGAAGGAAGTTA
The DNA here is from genome assembly GCF_029378745.1 of Bos indicus. Classification (NCBI taxonomy): domain Eukaryota; kingdom Metazoa; phylum Chordata; class Mammalia; order Artiodactyla; family Bovidae; genus Bos; species Bos indicus. Next base: position 52,996,714 of record NC_091778.1, read on the forward strand.
GTGTTGAGAGCGACATCTGTACCTGGTCTGGGCCCTTATCGAACATCTTCCGCGTCCGGGGGAACTGGTGCGAGTGGGGTGTGTACTGTACCCCCACGGGGCCTGTGGCGCCCGGCCGGCCTGGAGGCAGGTCTCGGCTGACCGGCTGCTTGGCCACGTCGTTGGTCAGGCTGGAGCTGCTTGCGCTGGATGTTGGAGGGGAGCCTCTGCCGTCGGGGAAGAATAAACTGCATTTTACCCAGAGCCCATTCCTTTGACACCAAACCCCAAGCAACCTCCACTGATCCTGGGAATGGGCTGAGGGTCACCAGCTTGGAACAGCCTCATCACCTGACTTGCTGATGTGACTTCCAAACCTGAACTGCTGCTGCTGAATTAATGACCCCTTCCAGTTTCTAAGAACCATTCTAAGAACCATCCTCCTCTGAAAACCAGTGCAGCCAGAGGCAAGCTTGGTCTGGGCTGTGAGTCAGCCCTAGGAGGGTGCAGGGCACATGTGCCCCGCTAGGATCCAGTGCACAGCCCTGTGAACACTGATTTCGAGGAGGGTTCCAACCTGCTGGTCACTCGCTGGAAGACATGACCCTCTGATAAAATCCTGAATGGAGTCAGGTTCAGTTCAGCTTTCTGAACAGTTGTGCAGATGAAGGCAGGAAAGGATTCTAGGAGGGGCTCAGATAAGTGAGAGAGAACCTGCAGACTTGGCAGGGCCGGGGAGGCTGTGTTGGGAACCTCCCCAGACCCTGGGGGGCGGGCTGCCTACCACTCACCCCGCCTGGTGGATGTGGATGCCTTTGTTGGTGGGGCTGGCAGGCGCCGACTGCGTGAGGGAGGAGGTGGTGAGGATGCGCTGAGGCCGGGCGTTCACTGTGGCCTGAAGGAGCAAAGGGACAAGTGAGGGGGTGGTCACTGTGACGACCTGAGGCTACAAGACAAGCAGAGGTTGGTGGCTGCTTTTGAGTGGCTTCAAAGTCACAGAAAAGGGCTTTTGGCTGAGGAAATCTCCCAGGAATGGAAGGTCCTGCTTGAAAATTTCCCCCGAAATGTCACCCTGTAGATAAAGTGATATTCTGTAGCTCTTCTGGAAGGTATTCACCTGCTCCAGTGAGGCTCCAGGGATGCATCCCCCGCGCCCATGTGACAAACACGGTGACTAAACTGCACCATGACTAATGAGGACTGGGCACGCTCAGGCTCCCACTGGGGCAGGAGCTCCCCTGGGAGGGACAGCTTCCTGGGCAGAGCTGGCACTCCGGAAGGAGCCCGCCCAGGCTTGGCCTCACCGTTCTTTTGTATTTCAGGGCAGGCTCAAAACAACCCCCTGGGGGCAGCACTTTTTGAATAGAGATGAGACCCAGATCTGTGCCCTGTCTCCCATGAGCACGTGTTCCAGGAGAACCCTGGACTGGCCACTCATGGAGGACCCTCCCATTCTGGATTATCCTCTTGGCAGTTATGAAGGCCATACCTTTGTTCAGCCCACAGGCAGAAAGTTATAGAAAACAAAACCACCAACATAAATCAATGTTTTCCAGATAAGCCTTCACTTTGAAATGAAAACAGTTAGAACTGGATCATAACCAGCCTATTAAAAGGCTGTTTTTTTGTTTTCTGAATTATAAAAGTTGTATTGTTCATGTTTGTTTTGCTCTGTTATTTACATTATTTGACCTACACACACATACACACACAACCCCAACAAAGCCTGAGAGCCAAACGATCCCTTAAGAAGTTTAAAAGAAGAAAAGAAATTTAAGCTAAGAAACTAGGTGCCTCCTCACAATTTCCAGGAAATCAGTGGGAGGTGATGGAGAAAGCCTCTGGATTGAAATGCAGACTTTAGCAGAATCCACGACCTTTCAAAGGCTCCCCAAGCCCAGAGGATCTGCTGTTGCCTGAGCTGCAGCCCGCAGAGCTATCTCCCCAGGGACCCCCATCCTGAAGGCCCCCATCCAAGGAGGCTCCAAAGGAAAGAAGGTGTGGGCTGGGAGTGACTGACTCAGCCTCCCTGCTCTTTCCGGGGGCGGAGGCGCACAACCCTGGCTTGTTCTCTCTCGGCCTTGAGGGCAAAGTAGACAGCCGAGCTTCTTCAGTGCACTTCACACTGAAGGCTGCCACACACAGCTCTAGTTTTGCATCTGTTCTAGAAATCCTGAGAGGTGGGCGTGCCACTGGCTGGGGAAGCCCTGTGACTGGTGATCGACTGTAGGGTTTCAGGCTTAGATGATGCTTCTTCGCCTAACGTTTCTCATTTGTGCAGCAAACATTCATTGCTGCAGAGCTGCAGCTATAAGCCTGAGTGGGCAGTGGTCACGCAGACCCACTTGTCTGTGGGCCTGGTGTGGACAGAGGCTGCTAAGGGAGCAGGTGTGGGAGATACCCTCCAGAGAGGCCCCTTTCTGGGCTGGTCGCAGCTGCCGTTTCACAGACAGCATACAGTCAGGAAAGGGTAACACAGAAACACCGGTGTGCCTGCTGGGTATCAGGTTTGGGCTGTTATGAAGGAGGATGGAGCGTGGGTCTTCAAGACCCCAGGACCCTGCTGGGAGCATCACTGACTGTGGGCACACTTGCCCATGGCTCTCAGGGTGTTGAGATGCCCTGTCATTTTCCCCTCCATGATGCTGGACTGGAGTCACTGGACCAGCAGATGGGCTTGATGAAGGCCCAAGTCAAGTGCTGAGTCCAGAAGAGGAAGGGCAATGGCAGGAGGTCACGGTCACAGCTACAGGCCAACTCTTCAGAGGGCAGCAAACATCTTGTTAACAGTCAGATTCTAGCTCAGATGTATCCTCTTAGCCCAATGCAAACAGAAATGATTTGCAGGGACACACACACGTGTGCACACACGAGCTCCACCTGTGCTCCCTGCCCCCTGCAGTTAACGGGGGCAGTCTCGGTCATGGGAGCCTGGGCCCGCAGTAAGACGCTCCCTGCCCCCCTGCAGTTAACGGGGGCAGTCTCGGTCACGGGAGCCTGGGCCCGCAGAAAGACGCCTGCTTTGTCTCCAGCTCTGAGCACTTTCTTACTCTGCAGATCTTCTCCCAGAAACATGTTGCCTCACAAGAACTTGGGAAAGTCTAATTCAGGGCAAACACCCTACAGAGATGAGGGTGACGAGGACAGGATTTCCTAACTGGATCCTGACATAGGCTTCAGGACACCAACGGAGGCTTTTGGCTGCTCTCTCTTGGGGGAGGGAGTGTTTCACAGGAGTCCCTGTTAACTGCACACCAAGGATCTGGATTCGTGTGTGAGGAAGTGACTTCCCAAAGGATGGTTCACAGTTAATTCTGGGCTAACTCGAGGCAGAGGACCTGGAAGCCAGAGCACTGAGAATGGACATCTGTGAAACACACGACTCTATCTAGAAAGGAATTTTTCTGTAAACCAAACTTCCTAGATAAATAACGTAAACTTTCTTTTTGGACTCTAAGTCCCAGGTAGAATTCACTTCAAGCAACGGTGGTGACTGTGATGAACTGGCCGGTAGTTGGCAGAGCCCCCACTCCTGGGGGCCTGGGCTCCCTCAATCCTCGGCATCGCAGGAGAATCAGCATCAGTGAGGTCAGGACTGGGCATGGCGGGGAGGCTTCATTTTCACAGAGGCCCACTTGAGTCCCACTATGCCTTCTGCCGGGACTGCCTTCCTTTCCTCTATTTCTCATGACTGTACTTCCTCCCTCTCTCGGGCACGGACCCTAATATGCTGTAAGAAACATGTATTTTAGAAAAGTTTAATTTTGAATCAATCCTATTCTTAGTTGAAAAAGGAGATGATTGGACTATTTCTCAGTTTTGTATTACAGAATGAAAAAACTTAATTCACTGGCCTCTTTTCTATAGACACGGAGAAGACTCCCCACTCCCAGGATGGAACAGCATTCACGTGCCTCTGTGGCTAGTCATGCAGTAGGATGATGAAGAAAGTGGGCGAGGGGCTCACTGGGGTCAAGGGGAGGTCCGTGTGAAATAAACCACCCAGTGATCCCGAGAGGACCAACAGTAATGCCCAGAACTTTTGCATGAGGCTGGCAGTGCCCACAGGCAGGAAGTGCAGTGAACACTTGGACCTGGGAGTCTCTGCTTCCAGAGACTTCATGTGACCACAGGCCCAGGATAAACCTAGGATGTGCTCCTGCCATATCCTCACTGTTCCTTCAAGGAAGAAGATGAGCTTGGCTGCTACAGCAGTTTAAAACTGGGTACATGACAAGGCTGTGTTATTACTACTTGTGATGCTACCAGGAGCTGAAATAGCAGCCACAGACAAAAAAGGAAAAGACAGAACTTCACCAGTGAAGAAAAATGTTGGTGAAGGAATCGAACACCAAACAAATATGGTGTCGGCAGGAGGCCAGGTGCTGCAGGAGGTTGGGCTAACGCCAGTGAGGTGGCAGCAAATGGGACGGCTTGATAACCAGTTTAGAAAGAAAAACGGACCAGGAGTGAAGCTGCGAGTAACATTGTGAGCCACTTGTGTTCAGGTAGCTGGCAGCCTGTGGATGACCCCTGGATGGTGATTAGGGTCGGATAAGGATGGAGACACAGCAAGTAAACTGTGACAAGGGACGATAGTTCCCTGTACTCTTCTTGCAACTTGTCTGTAAGCCTAAAATTTAATCAAAAAGTTATAAAAATCTTCAGAAATGCTATAATGAGTGACTTCTTGATGGCATTCATTATTGCTGCGTCCTATCATTCTATTCACGAAAAGACTGTGCTGTGCATTGTGCTAAGTCGCTTCAGTCGTGTCTGACCCTTTGCGACCGTATGGACTGTAGCCTGCCAGGCTCCTCTTTCCCTGGGATTCTCCAGGCAAGAATACTGGAGCGGGTTGCCATACCCAGCTGGGAAGAAAGAAACAGCTGTTTTCGGACACTGGGTACTGCAGGCTTGTGGTTTCTGAGAGAAGGGAACTCATTGCCCAGCTCCTGGCCTGCAGGCAGTTCCCGCAGACCTGGCTGTGGTAGGGGAGGGCACGCAGATAGCCTGGCAGTGCGGCAAGCAGAGGGGACAGACAGGAGCAGCATGGGAACTGGGGTGGATGGAATCTGCAGGGCAGAGAGGAGAGGGCTTCCAGGGTCTATAGGGTAGGCTCCTTGAATCTGTGATTACTTTTGCTTGAGGGCGGGGTGAAAATCCATAAGGGTGGGGAAAGAAGCACTGAAAAGTCAAGTAATTCCCAGAGCTCACAAGAAGAACTGGGAGAGTTTACAGTCCCTAAAGAAGAAAGGACTAAAATCAATGACCTAAGCTTCCATTGTGAGAAACTAGAATCAGAAGAGAAAATTGAACAGGGTAAGCAGAAGAAATGAAGCAATAAAGCTAAAAGCTGGTATCAATACAATGGAGAATGAAAAACAACAGAGAAACACAGCTGACCCTCAGACAGCATGGATTTGAACTGCACGGGTCCACTTAAACACATGTTTTCCAATAAACACCCACTGTGGTAGTATACAATCCAGGGATGCAGAGATGTGGATGAGACAGGCTGCAGGGGGTCAGGGCTGGTGCCCCTAACCCCTGTGTTTGTGCAGGAGTCAACTGTACTAATGAAACCAAAAGCTGGTTCTTGGAAGAGTTTCCTTTCGTCAGAACGGTCATGAATAAGGGAAGTCGTACGATACCGGTGCTGGGAATGGAAGAGAGGGCGTTGCTACAGGGCACACACACATCCCCACCTGATGTGGGCAAGCAGAAGCACGGACACATGCCCCAACACATGCTACGTGCGCATGGAGTTCGTGAACCTCTGGATTCAAAACGCTTGTTTGAAGTTCTTAAGCCATGGTGAAGACCTGAACGTGCCTGAAGTTCTCTGCATGAATATTCATAACTGAAAACCAGGGTCTGGAGAGCTTCGTGAAGAGCGTCTTCACACCTACCTTGTAGGCAATGCTGTTGAGCACTTTCATAGCCAAGTCAGAAACATCTGGATAGGGGTCCGCAGCCAGATGCAGCAAGACTCTCCAAATTTGAGTGTAAACACTATTGAATGAAACTCCTGGGAAAGAGAAACAGGAGCTGTTTTAATAACAAGGAGCTGCCACTGTGTGCTTGGGAGGGTGGGCGGAGGCGGGGAGGCGCTTCTGGGATAGCTCCCTCTTCTGATGACCTAAGCATGTGCTGGGGGTGGACACTTAAAAGAGCTGGGAGTATAGCAAGTTCTGATTTTGCTATCTGCTAGGGAGCCTGAGATTCAGAAATTCCAGGTGCTGAGCAGGATTGATCACACAGTTTCACCTCTGGCGGCTAGATCTTTCTGAAAGGAAAAGTTAGAAAGGGGCAGGACTTCCTTGCAGGCCTGGATGAGGAAGACAGCCACATACCACTGCATCCTTTTTACTTGGAGGAAGCTGGACAATTGGTTTGTTGAAAAGAAAGTGCTTGTTCTTTAAAAGAGTAAAAGAGGATTTCAAACAAGCTGTGATCACATGTCATCCGACCGGCCAGCCCCTAGTTAGGAAGTCCCTCTAGTTATGAAGAATTTAAATACAAGAAGGGCCACTGGAGGACAGTGTTTCTTGATGGGCACCATTGTTCAAAGGGAATGAGTTTTATACGACATTCAAATCACAGAAGAGAGACTGGAAACAAAGGTTCAGAGTAAAGGTCAGTTTCTCTGTGTGCCCACGTCCATGCTTATGAACAAGTCCTGGCTTGCTGCGCCTGACACCTCGTTTGTAACGGGAGGCGGCATGGCCCCGGCCGCCTTTCCACAGGGACTGTGGTTCCTGTTTGCAGTGTGATGGAGCTGGAGGAGGCTGACCTCTCACTCGTGTGTGCAAGTGGCTTTGCTCTTCAGGTGACTACTACAGACAAACTACCTTCCAAGGAGCATTTACAAAAACTCTCAACACCTTATCCTTCCACCCTCGTGGGAAAAGGTGCCAACAGCTGCCATGGCCTCTGAATGATTCTGTAGGAGCACAGCTGCCTGCACAGGCTGACCTCTGACAGGCTGGGCTTGGGAGGCCTCTCCCACCACTCTGGCCATAGGACTTCATACTCGCTCTGCGCACGGACCCGATTCACAACGCCAGGGGGAACGAGGTGGAGCTCGTTCATGGACTGGCTCACTCAGTCAGGAGAAGTGGTCCACGGATGGGACGTTCCTACAAAGACCCCTCACGCTCAGCACAGCCACTGGGCAAACCTCTCTCCTGTTGTTTCTGAGCTCAGACTGACCAGGGCAGTAGCTTCCCTGTGTGACAGAGGCTGTGATGGGCACAGTAAATGTCCGCTTGACTACAGATGACAGACATGTGGTAACAGGGAGACCAGGAAAGGAAGGGAACAGTGGGGGCCAAGGGGCCCATGAGAACCTTAATCAAGGGGCCCCTGGCATGAACATGCAGAAGGAGTACAGGGTGGCACTGTGCACTGAGAAGGGGGTACCATTCACTTTATAAAATCTGTTTTTATTACTATCGTTAACTCTCTTGCAGAAGATTTTGACTTTGACAGCTCTCTGTTTTTGATTCAATTTGTTGTTGTTCAGTCGCTAAGTCATGTCTGACTCTTTGCGACCCCATGGACTGCAGCATTCCAGGCTGCCCGTGCTTCACTGTCTCCCAGAGTTTGTTCAGATTCATGTCCAATAGTGAATAACAAAAAATCTAATTTTTGTCACTGTCCTTGACCACAGTAAATAGTATATGATTTACTAGTAAAAACAGAACAGGAGCCTGGAATTGCCACCCCCTCGTCACTGCTCCCCTGGCGCTGACCACCCCATCTCAGCCTGTTTTGTGAACTGTCCTGGTTTTACACCTGCTGTCCCTAATGGGAAAATTCTGAGTTTGTGTGGCACAGAGCTCAGACCCCTCAAGTGCAGCCCCTGGGGGGATGGGAGAGTGGGGTGGGTGCTGCTGGGCTGAGTGAGCTCAGACAGGGGGCCGTGTCTGGTGCTCACCAAACTCCCCATGAGTGCTGAGAGCCTATTTTCAAGTCTAGACTAAAAGTAATAAAAGATCATAACTAATGGCTTTAGGATTTATTTTTCAGGGCAATGGCCACAACTTTCTAAATGGAACTGGTGTAGGAAAATGTGCTCACAGCTTTGTGGCCAACTCTGGGTCCCAGAATCCCTGGGGGTGGGCAGGGCAGCTTGGAGAAGGAAGGTGGAGCCTCTTAGAGGCAGGAGCTGTCACTTGTGACCTGTTGCCTGGGTCTTAGGGGTCACTGACCCTGACTTTGTATCGTAGGACTGGGCCGGGTGCCTCCCTGGGAATCAGCCCCCGGATCTGGAGCTTCTGCATTTCCCCTCTTCATAACCCTGACTGAGCCCCTCTGGGAGGATCCTGCCCACTTTGCTTACTTTTGCTTACTGGACGGAGCCCTGGGTAGATTGGGCAATGCATCTATACAACCCTTTCAGAAGGCTTCCCCAATCCCGTCTCACCTGGAGGACAAGGTGAGACACAAGCATGAGGCCTTCCCTCCCCGACTCTGGACATCAGAATGGGGTGAGGCTCAGAGAGGGAGAGACGGAGGGAGGGAGAGAGGGACAGAAGGGCGACGGGTGGACAGGTGAGGGAGAGCAGGGCAGGTGATGAAGGGAGGAGAGGCTGCCCACCACAAAGGAGAGCAAGAAATAGCAGCTTTACCAAACCTGTTGATTAAGACAGCAATGTCATGGCCTGATGTGATGCTGCGGGTTAAGTGTGTAACATGAAGGCACTTGTTGGGTCAGGGACCTCCTGAGACGCCACAGAAAGTCAGGGCGGAGAGGAATGGGCGACACTGCTGTATGGAGAGGTGGGTGCGGGAGGGGAGTAAATGCAGAGGTGCCCAGGCCCCACTCAGGGGCCAGCGGCTGGTCTGGGCGGTGCGTGCAGTGGGCGGGGCTATGGTGAAGGCCAGGCAGCTCTCAGTAGGAAGGCCTTGAGTGCTGGCCACAGCTTGGACTTTATAGGAAATGAGTTTCTGTGATGGTGTCAGCTGGATGGTGGTCTATGCAGAGCTGATGTTGGTGAGGGGTGGCCTGCTCTGCAGGGGTGGTGGGGAGCAAAAAGCCAATGCCTCGTCCTGGGGTGGGGGGCCCAGAAATGGAAAGAACTGACTGGGGACACACGTGGAGGTCGGGCTAAATGGCTGAGTGGGTGAGAAACACACAGAGGCAGACATCAAAGAAGATTTCAGAAGGTTGTGACACAGAGCCAGGTCCCAGTGCAGATTCACAGACGTCGGGCAGACATGCTCAGGCGTGTAGAGACACGTGCGATCAGCCTTTGCTGCAGTGGGGGGACAGCACTTCCCTCGGCAGGTGAGACCTCCAGCGCTCTGGAGACAGTGGGGGGAAGGGGAGCCTGGGAGGGGCTAGTTTTCTGGGGAAAGATGGGAATAAATGGATGTCCTAGGTTGCCATGGTTTTGAAAACCTCTTTTCCAATATTCAGTCAAAGAGGCTAAAGAGATTGCTAAAGAGATTGTTCTTTGGTTGAAATGAAAGAAAAAAATTGGCTTTAAACAGGCGAATGCTACCAGTAATGGGATTCTGTGTAGGTTATGAATTTTAAACACTTATGTAAGCACCGCGTTATCAGGTGGACGCCTGCTCTGGCCCCCCATTACTTCGTCTCCTTAGCACTCCTTCCAGCTCCAGCTCATTGTGAAACTTGCCCACTGAAGTTTTCAAAGATCTGAACCATATACAGATAAAATTCAGTTTTCTCTAGTAAAAAATGTTCAGGAACCAGGTTTTGTATGGAGGAAGGAATCAGTGACAAGGCTCTCAAGTCCCTGGAGGACACGGAATGTGGCTGGGGTGGGAGGGGTGGTCTGTGGCCTCCGACCTCTTGTGGCCTCAAATGAAACACCAACGCTTCACCCCCAAGCTAGCACTAAGGACAAAAGGATCCCCCTTTCCGGGGTGTACTGCAGTGGGCGGGGTGGTGGTAGCAACTAGCTCTGGACCCTACAGTCATCTATACTCTTACGGGCCCCAGAGAGAGGCGTCTTGTGGAATTAGTCCTGAGGGCTTTCTAGGGACAGCAGAGGACTGATCTCCTGGCTTCTGATGGCAAGCACATTTGGACTGCCCTGCCCCTTCACATCACGACACTGGTGAGTCAGAAACATCGAACACTGTCACGTGATGCCAAGAGGCAGAGGGGGTATTGGGGTGTCTGCTGCAGCCCACGCCTGTGCACATTATGGGTACTTACTGTATACCTGGCATGGGATGTGGGGGGTTGGGGCTATGGCAGGTGACAAAGTTCCTTCACTTGTGGCTCTGACATCCCTGGTCAGAGACAGAACCAGGCAGAATAAACGGGAACATACATCATAAGTCTGCTGGGGAAAAGTTCTCAGGAGGAAAGCAGAGAGATGGAGAGAGATGCTGAGCGACAGCAGAAGGCGATTCTGGGTTGGGGTCGGGGGAGCCTGGAAGGCTTCTTTTAAGGTGACACTGGAGCAGGACTGTGACTAGACTGAGGAGCAGCCCGTGGGTAGCAGAGGGAAAGCTCGCCAGCCAAGGGGAGGAGCCCAGGGGCCAAGGAGCTCAGCATTGCTGAGTGCAGCGGGGAGGGCAGGAGGCGGAGCTGGGGCCAAATCCTGAGTCTGCTTTTTAAAAAAGGAGGAAAGAAGGAAAAGTCAGAGCAAGTTCACTGTCCACCAACAGGAGAATGGACAAGCAAATCGCAGATCATAAAAGGGAGCAAACGAGACTTAGGTGAGCAGCATGGACACACAGCCGCCAGCAGAGTAAGGACAGGGGATGTGCAGCGCCAGACACGATGTGTAAACCTGGGAAAGGGCGAGAGTTCGAGGGAACCTTGCACAGGGAATGGGGAGGGGCTCTGGGCTCTTTAACTTCGTCTATAACTCAAGTTGGGAACAAAACACACACGCGGGAGTGTGACACATTGGTCCAAGTCTTTATGGTTGGTTATGCAGTGAGGATACGTGGTAACTTCCCATTGCTCAGTGAGAGTAGCAGCAGAACCAGGGGGTCCCCACTCAAAGCAGAACACAAGACCACTCTGAGCCTTCTCTCAAATGTCAATGTCCAGGCAGTCAAGTAGGAAACTGATGGGCTGACTGAAGGTGAAAGCACAGAGTGGGGTCCTTGGTTAGTGGGGGAGAGGGTCTGGCCAGGGAACTTGAGTAGGGAAGGGCCGTCTGCACCCTTGGAGCAGGGCTCTGACCTTGGACCTCACACATGCCTCCTCTGGGGGGCCCTGGGTGCCATCAGAGGCCACACCACGTATCAGATGCTGGGAGCCTCCCCGCCCTGGCCACGACACCCCAAACGTCTCCTGAGGGCAGAACCATCCTGCTCTGCAGCTCCGGGAATCCTGTGGCCTGCCCAAAGACAAGGCTGGCTCCCCGGACGGCCTGGGTCAGACCAGCGTCCAAGGGTGAGGTTCCTGCTGCCACAGCAAGACGATCCTCACTTCCTCCTCCCACTGAGCGTGTCTCAGCACTGCCCACCCGGGCGGGAACCCGTGGGTGCCCAGGGGACCGGTGGAGAAAGGGAGGCGGGACTCACCGATGAGGGAGTTGAGGGAGGAGTAGGAGCTGACGCGGCGCATCTTGTCAATGGTCTCGAAGGACAGGATGTACTCCTCGTTCTCGGGGCTGCCCAGGGTGCTGCTGGCGCTGCTGCTGGTGCTCAGGTTCCCGGGGGAGAAGGCCACCGAGCCACCGGCTGGCAGGGCACCGCCGTCAGAGGGGGCAGTTAGCACACACCCACCCCCATCTCCTGGCTTGCAAGAAGGGCTGGGCTTCCAGGCACAGGGCTGGGGGAGGGTGCTGGGGGCTTAGGACTGGGCATGCCCAGTGGGGCTGCAGGACAATCAATGGCTACCCCCAGTGCTGAACCAGGACTTCTGCTCACGTCCAGGTAGGCAGGAGGGGGTGGGGGCCCGTCTAACAAAAGGTCCCAGAAGATGACCCATGACCACCCCACTCGAGCACCCAGCCTCTGGGCTCTTACTTTCTTCCGTCAGGCTCAGGTTTTGCAAAGACTTGTTTAAGTTTCTAGCCGTGGTGACGGCGCGGATATTCCCGTAAGAGCTCACGGAACGCAGTCTGGGGGTGCAGGGGCTGTCCCGCACGGGGGTCAGACTCCCACCCTCTGGGAGGAGAGAAGGAGCGAGAAGAGTGAATGAATGGAGGGCTCAGGCGGGAGGCGGCTAGACAGCAGGTGACAGTGGCTTCTTTCTGGATGATGTGACTCTACAGCAGGGCCCTCAGCTCAACAGGGTCTCTGCCACATGTGTGTTGGGGTCAGCTGGACAAGATCATGACCACAGTGAGGGGAGCAGGAGCAGATGACCCTGAGCCACGCTTGGTATTTTGTAAGAGTTCAACTAGAGAGGCCCACACACAGTGGTCTCCCTCAGACCCCCACCAGGTGCTCTGGGACCTGCCTGTGGCTGCTGCCCCCAAACCAAACAGAGCCAGAGTTGGGGCGGGCTGGGACAGCTGTCTGCTGGCTCGGCCTCCCTGGCACCGCCCCTCACCAGTGCGTGCCAGCCGTTCCCTTCCCTGATGTACTAAACACAGCAATGGTCCCATGGCTGATCACAAGGCCTCTTTTCTGCAGAGATGGCTGTGCTGTGGCTTGTGCTCTGAAGCAGCCCAAGATGAAGAAATATAAATTCAGTAAATGTGAGATGAGGAGCTGCCTAACACAACACTGACGTGAGACCTGTGACGGGAAGAAAGTGCGACCTCCAGTCCCCACGGCAGCACCTCCTGCCCTTCGAGGTTTCTGTGACTTGATTTCCAAAAAGGGTAAAAAGGAAAGAAACCAGGGGGTCAAGGAGGCCCTCTTTCTTGCCCTTTCTAGTCTTCTGAGAAGTTAAGAACTGCAGATATCTGTGTGGCCAGGACTTGACATGTGGGCTCAGGACCCAGCAGAACGAGGGGCCTGCTGACAGTTCAGACTGGGGTCCCTGGGCCAGCGAGTTGCATAGGTTCCACTTTAGCACTGTTGGAGAAGGCAATGGCACCCCACTCCAGTACTCTTGCCTGGAAAACCCCATGGACAGAGGAGCCTGGTAGGCTGCAGTCCATGGGGTCGCTAAGTCAGACATGACTGAGCAACTTGCCTTTCACTTTCATGCATTGGAGAAGGAAATGGCAACCCACTCCAGTGTTCTTGCCTGGAGAATCCCAGGGGCGGGGGAGCCTGGAAGGCTGCAGTCCATGGGGTCGCACAGAGTCGGACACGACTGCAGCGACTCAGCAGCAGCAGCAGCAGCAGGACCGTACCTGTGGTGGTCCTACCTGTGGTGGCTGGAGAGGGCAGTGGGTAGTTCTTCTCCTCTTCCATGAACTGCAGGGCCACAGTGCAGAAGTTACTTTCATACTGAACGACAAGGTGACTCAGAGCCACCACCAGCTCCTGCCGGGAGGAGAAGAGACAGACACTGACTTGGGCCGGGAGAGAACTCAGCAGTGAGTCGTGCGTGCTGGCACTGAGTGCTCGAGCCACCGTGGAGAAAAGGCGAGGGTGGGGTGGGGGATGGACGGCACTCAGTGCTCAGACAGGGGCTGGCCCCTCAACACAGCACCCTCGGGTGTCCGGTGTGGGCGGAAACCTCTGAACAAGCAGTGAGATGAAGATGAGGGCCTCTGAGGGACGCCCCGGACACCTGGAGGAAAGAATGCTGACCGCTGGGTGTGAGCGGCAGGACTGAGGGGCCTGACAGGGATACAGGGGGAGGACACCCCAGAGTGGGACAGGAAAGAGCCCTTAGGGCCTCCTATGGTCAACACCACGGAGAGCTCCGGGCATTAAAGCAGGACGCACTGGTTTCTAGTCCCCAAAAGGCAACAGGAAAGTTCTACATGACTTTAGGCCCAGATGCCTCAGTCCAAGGGGAAGGACACACCTGATCTCTTTTGGGACCCGGTGACCTGGAGATCCTAAAAATCACGGAAATAAGCCTGGATGCAGGTTTGTACTACTCTTCCTATCGCTATTCAAATGGTTCCCACAACTTTACTTTACTTTTTTAGAAAAATACTTAGCAGAAGGCCAAAGTCTGAGAGTCCCTTATTGTTCTGTGAATCCCTCAGACGCCCAGGGCCAGGAGAGCTGTGCTGAGGTGTCAACAAGCTAGGGCAGAGCTCCCCTTCTCTCCTACCTCACCCTTACATACTCCTTGGCCTCCCTGGCTTGTGTGTGGGTTTTACTCCCAAACCCACCTCTCTGATCCTGTCTCTGAGACTCAGGCTGGTCCTTCCAACTGCTGACCTGCATACCCACCGAGCACTCTAAAAACCCAACTTGACCTGCCCAGGGCTTGCCACCCACTCCTTTCCATTCAGCGCCTGCCAGGGACACTTGGCTTGTGCCCTCTGGTGGCCTCAGTGAGACCCTTGAATCATCCTGATCCAACTCTCTGCCGATCCTGCCACCCAACCAGCCTGTCCCTAACAGTGCTGGGTAACAGGCTGTCGAGGGGTTGCCTGCCGGCCCCTCCCAGTGAAGAAGCGGCCTGCCCGCATGTGTGCTCAGTCGTGTCTGACTCTTTGCGACCCCATAGACTGTAGCCCACCAGGCTCCCTTGTCCATGGAATTTTCCAGGCAAGAATACAGGCCAAGTTGCCATTTTCTACTTCAGGAAGAAGCCTGAACTGTCTTCAAAAGACACAGGTTTTCCCTTCACTCTGAAGTGGTGAAAACATCTCAGCTGGACCTAGGTCTCAGACAGTTTGATCTGGGGAAAGCTGTGAGGGCTGGTCAAACTCCTCCTGCTGGGTGGTGGCTGTGGACTCCGGCCCTCAGAGGTCTTCAGGCACATCTGGCCAGAGCGAGGTTGGGTGGAAGGCTTGAGCTGTTCTCAGGCCTCGGAAGCATACCAGCACGGTGACCCAAGCCCCTCCGGCCAGCAGCCTCACCCCGTTTCCCAGCAGAGCGGTCCTGCCACCTCCCGACTCCAGCTTCCTGCTCACACTGCGAGCAAGCAGGCCTCCTGCTCTGCGCCTTGGCACGCGCTGTCCGCTCAGCCTGGGGAGGCCTCCACCTCCACCAGGGATCCCTGCTCTCTACCTTCACTCCTGTCTCCAAGTTCAAGCTCTGGAGGTTTCCACCCTGCACCATATCCAAGTGCAAGTTCTGGAGGTCTGGTGACCTAGGACCTGGCCCACAGGTGGCGCTTAACAAGTATCTGCTGACGGAGTGAAGCCTCTTCCCTTCAGACACAGCATAATCTTTAACAAACGGTTCGACTGTTTGGGTGACTTGCCATCAGGATTCAGGGATATCACGCCTGGTTACACACACGGCCCGAGGGGAGTTGGCTAATGCTCCTCCTGTGGTGGCCCGGAAGGCTGGACCACACGTCCTCCTGGGTGGTCCCCCAGGGAATCCATGTTTCCAACAATGAATTCCTGGCTGACATTTGTTTTCGGCCCACGGCCACCAAGTATCAAGCTCAGCTCCCTGGAGGCCAGGGCGGCGCTGCGGGAAAGGGAGCCTGTCTGCTCTGTCCTGATGGCCTCTGGGCTCGCCTGTAGGAGAAGGCACTCCAGTCCGGGTGGCTTGGCCGTCCCGTCTCCGCCACCAGAGATGTCTTGAGCATCGATGGGAAACACCCTCTGATGCCATTCATCAGGTTCGGTTGGAGTCAGACGTGTGTGAAGGGAGGTGGACACCAGGAACTGCTCCTCTGTGGGTCTGTGGTTACTAAATAAATGTAAACTAGAGAAAATAGATGCAACGTGTCGTGTCCTGCTTTCTTTGCTAAGGTCCCAGTCAGCTGCAGCAAGGGTCACAGGGCTGGACTGGTCAGCCCTTGAGAAAAGCAGGGTGACAGTGGGTGGTCACAAACCTCCCTCTCCCCCTCCCCCTCCACCCCGGGGCCTGGCCCTTCTTGATGAGGTATGGGTGGCTTGCTGTCTGGGCAATCTGCCATCATGTACTTCCTGCACAAGTTCAAGTTCAAAATAATTTGGGTGAACTTGCTGACTCTTGATTTTATCAAGTAAGCTCATTAAAGAGGTCAACAAGCAAAAATCTTCCCTCTCTGCCATGACTGCCTCCTCCAGAAAAGGATGCTTTCATCGTTCAGGAGTCAACAGGGCAAGTGTTTTATATTGCAGACGTGTGACTTTACAAAGTCCTGCCGTGATATCCTGACATGTCTTGTATTGCCACGAGCTAGAGACATCAGCAGTTGGTTACAGCTGGGACTTCTCACACCTAAGCTCAGGTCAGCTCATGAAGTGCAGTGCTCAAGGCAGAGTCTTGTTCCGACCCTCAGGTGCCCTGGCTCTGGGTCTCCTGGGCCAGCAGGCTGGGCCTGTGTCCCCTCAGAGTACATCGTGCCATGACTGTCACCACATGCTCTGGACAAAGATGGGAAAGGCAAGGTGCCAAAAGCATTAGGGTTACGGCTGTAATGAGAATGAGGGCTCAGCCTCTGAGCCAGTGTCACTCACCCTATTAAAGCCTGGATCCTCTCTCCAACCCACGGGCCCCAGTCTCCCTGAACCTCCAGGTCACCCATGTTTCCACAGCAAATGTAGCCCCCTTATTTAACAGGCTGCACTGCTGTCCATCTCCCAAAGAGAAAAAGCCCTGAAGGCAGTGACGGTCAGGAGTCCCAGCACAGGACCTGGGATGCCGAGGACGCTCTGTGCTCCAGCGCACAGGATGGGCAGCCCTGGACACACTATGGTCTTTCACGTGCCTGGCCCTTCGCACATGCTCCTGCCTCACTCGCTCTCCCTGTCCCTTGTCCCTCACAACCTAGGCACAGACTCCCCTCCTCCCACTATGGGGCAAGCACCCCTGACCTGGGCTGGTCTCTAGGGTGTGGCTCACTTAGGAGGGCTTTAGCACAACTGCTGGTTCTGTGCCTGCCTCTGCACTTATACCCTGTATCTCTTGAAGGTGGGTGACTGCTGCTCCATGCACTGAGTCTGGTGTGCTGAGGCAGCTGCGAACTGAACTCGAGTGCTGGACGGGGCAAAGGCACAGCCCTTCTTAGCACCCATGTCTGCAGGCCCAGGCAAGGCCAACCCCAAGTGCCCACAGCAATGACCTGGCTACACCCGAGCATCCCAGGTCCGGGGAAGGATGGCAAGTAGAGTGAGGCCGGGAAAGGAGCCCGGGGCCACGTCAAGTCACCTGGAACATGCTTGAGTGGTCGGTCCCTGTGTTCCTGATGACCTGGAGAACATCCTCCTGATACTGGAGACTCAGATGGACATTCTTCCTATTTTTATTAACATCCTTTTAAAGTTTTTTGGGGAAAGAACTGAAAAACAGAGTTCCTTTCTTTAAAAGGAATCTTAACAGACAATTAAGGATACTGCTGAACCGCTGCTTTGATCACATACAGGCAATCTGACTTGCGAAAAAGAAGACTCTGACTCAAGGAAGCCAGCTTCAGATAGATGCTAATGATGAGAACCCAAAATAAAAACATGAAAAGGCACCTGGAGGATCATTCCTCATTGTTAACACTTCTCTAGATGACCTGGCCTATTAGTAACTGGGTTCACAGCTCTCTGAGGGAACTCAAGATGGAATGAGTCCTTTCCGGCTGACCTGAACTTGCCCCAACAACGTTCCCGCCACTAAGTCAGTGGAGGTTTGCTCTCCAAACAGACACCCTCCAAACCACCCCTACCTCTGAGAAACCCAACCTCCCTTCCCTGGCACAGGGCTGTTAGACATGCCAAGAAGTAGCCCAGCACCTGTAGGTGATGAGGTAACTCAGGGTCACACACAGGATGGCACTGCCCTCCCAGTCCTAAAGAAGTCTCTGCTCCCAGGGTGGGCCTCCAAGGCCACCCTGAAACGTGGCCAACAGACAGTGGGGTTCCCACCATGGGCCTTTTTGGCTGTGGGAGGGAGAGGGTTGATCTGTTCTGAGCCAACTTTTGACAGGGGGGTGAGGTCTTGGATGGAGATCATGGCCCTTCTACATTGAAACAGAGAAGTCAAAGTTTCAACTGCAAAGAACTGTTCCGTTCAGTCGCTGACAAACATGGGGGCGGGGAGGGGAATACACTACACAAACCTTTCCGTCTGTCTGTGGGTGGCTACTGCTCTTTTGAATCTCCATGATGTGTGTATGTGTTGCTCCCAGGCAGGAAGGAGCCTATTATACAAGCTGCCAGGAGATGCAGCCTGTTAAATGCCTTTAAATGAAGCAAACACACGAGTATCTGGTGAAGAAACGCATTTTGGAGAGAATTAAACAAACATTTAAAGTTGGCTCTTGGCAGGATGTGCGCCGGGGGCGGACTGAGCACTCAAAGCTCTGGTCAGGTCAGGGTCATGGCTCGACCTGGGCGCCAAGGGAGCCCAGCCTGGAGGCACCTAGCACTGCCTGGGGGTGGGGGCCACGCACCTTCCGGACCACAGGGCTGCCGTCATTGATGAGCTGGGCCAGCATCATGGCCACGTTGTGGTCGATGGTGGTGGAGTGGTCTGTCCTCTCTGCAGAGTTACCCACAAACGTGCCGAGGGCAAAGACGGCTGCGCAGCGTACCTGCGGGCGGGACAGTGGGCAGTCACCCTGTGGCCGGCTGTTTGGCTCTGGCTCGGGCCCCTGGAGCCTACTAGATGCAGCTCAGTCCCGTCTATGGTCCTCTCAGCCTAGCTCCACTTGTGCAGACAAGCAGAGCAGGGAAACAAGAGGCTAGTGGCGGCCCCGTCCAAGGGTCAGGTGACAGGCTGTGTGCAGGCATCAGACAAAGCCAGGCAGGCATCAGAGACCAAGCCAGGGGCCAAGGAACCCATGGGGCTGGGGCAGGCACGGCGCTCTGGGGGTGTGGTCCCCAGGTACACCTTGGCCTCACTCAGCCTGCAGTGGTGGGGTTACAGACTCACCTCAGGGATGGGGTCGGAGAGGAGGCTGCAGAGCTTCTCGTGGGCGCTGTCCCGCACCCCGCACCACCGGGCCGAGTCAAAGTTCTGCCAGATGCGGCCCAGGCAGATGGCCACCCACTGGCGCAGCAGGGGGTGGGGGTCGTTGAGCTGCTCCAGGCAGATGGCGATCAGGTTTCCCTGGAGGCAGGCTTCCTGCGAGAAGGCAGGCAACACAGGGCATCACCCGTTGACCATTGAGTGGTGCGGGGTCCTGGGCTGGCCCTGGCCCCCCAGGTTTCTCAGGGAAACCTTGCTTAATCACTTTGCAAGATGTGTTCAATTTTCCTCTTTTTTTTCTGTGCTACGCCATGTGGTATCTTAGTTCCTGGACCAAGGATTGAACCCATGTACCCTGCAGAGGAAGCTCGGATTCTTAACCACTGTACTACTGGGGACATTCCTCAATTTTCCTCATTTTAAATCCTACCAATTTCAATTCACCTGGGGCTAAACAAAGGGTCTGGACCCCCACTCCTCCCATGGAGCCCCCAGGGCTGGTGTGATCCCCAACCTCTCCCTCGCTTCTGAGGTCACTGTTTCATCAGACATACATTCAGGACAGTTCCTCTGGCCTCCAAATCTTAGAGCTTGCAGCTGTGCATCTGCAACCCATAGGCAGGCCCTGCAGGGGTGGGGAAAGGGCGTGACACTCACCTGCCCCGTGTTATAGCTGTTGACGATTACAGCCAGAATGAAGGCCGTCATGGTCCGGTGCTCAGCCTGGAAAACAGAAGTCACCGGCTAGTTCGCACTTTCTTTGTGGCAAAAACTCATCACACTCACGCACTAGAGTTATCCTTTCAGGATCTTTATGACGAGCCTGGTGTGTAGTTAAAGTAACGAGAGCCAGCTTTGTTGTCTTTTGAGTCTCCAAAAAGGAACTGCGCTTTAAAGAGAGTCTCATGGCTCTGGGTTGGCCTCATGGAGGACAGGTGGGTCCCCAACATCTGATGCTGCACAACGGGTGACTCTGCTCCATCAGAGGCCCTGTCCTGCCCACGCCTATGGAAGTAGACCATCGGGGTCAAGCACACTGGTCCTAAAAAGACTGACCACAGTCTCTACTTGACTTCATTTTCCCTTCTTTCTGGTCTTCTAGTGGGCGGATCGATTCTCATTTTCTCCTTTCCTCTGGGCTTCTACTGACTCAGACATCAGTCTATTTTTAACTATTTGTGGTACCTTGTGTTTTTAACCTGGAGCAAAGTCTAAAGTTAGTCATTCTCTGTATCTGCCTTGGATTCCCAGTTTTCCTCCTCTGGTTTCAGTCCCTCCAGCGTGACTGCTCTTACTTACTCTTACAGCCAATGCTGACTTACATACATGGCATGTTTGCCAATGTCTGCTTTCTGATGCTTCTTATTGACTTCTGGGCTCCATCTCCTCCTGAAGTGCGGGCCTCCTGGCTGCCTGAGAAGCCATTGGCCCTTAGATGTGCTGGCTTTGCTCTCTCCCAAACTGACACTCGTGGGAACACAGGGTCCCTGGGCAACAATTTCCCTTGTGTTTTGAGGGCCCCTTAAATGGCAACCCATTCCAGTACTCTTGCCTGGAAAATCCCATGGACGGAGGAGCCTGAAGGGCCACAGTCCACGGGGTCACAGAGTCGGACACGACTGAGTGACTTCACTTTCACTTTCTCTGTCTTCCATCCGTAACTGTAGTGACTGCTGTCCACATCCTTGCAACAATCTTCCTTTATGTCCTGGTTACTTTAGAGATTTTTACTCTTGCCTTTGACATTCTCTACTTTCATTATGATGAGTCTTTGTGTAGATTTGTTTTTACTGAACCCTCTCAAGGCTCACTGTGCTTTATAAACCTGAAAACTCATTTCTTCTTCAAGTCTGGAAAGTTCTCCACTAAACTGTGCGTCCCCTCGTCTCCCTCTGGCCTTTGTCGATGCAGCTCGCCTGCTCAGCCCCTCAGAGCCTCCGTCACATCTCCTCTTTGCTTCCTCCCACATGAATTCTCCACAGACTTCTTTACTGGTTGTGTCAATTTTGCCGTTTAATTCGTCTATGGAAATTCTAATGACTATATTCCATTACAGTTTCTTTTTTCCCCCTCCAAAATCTGCCTATTTATTAAAAGACCCTAGTTGGTCACTTTTTGAGAAGGAGTGAAAAGGACAGAATACCTGTTCTCTTACAACAGGCAAGAAAGTACTTCTGAGGAAAAAAACACCAGGGTTTATTTTTGGACACAATTAAAACAAATTGTTTATTCAGTTATCTTAACATACTTATTTGTAATGCTCGTCACTCTTTTTCCAGAGAACTCTATTAGTTTCAGTTCTCTGGGAGCCAACCTTCCTTTGTGCCAGCTCTGCTTACGTCACTTGAACCTGGGTTAGGAGCAGGGTGGTGCTCCTGGCATGAGTCTTGGCACCCTGGCTGTGAAGGTACACAGAAAGGTGCCCTGCAGAAAAGGTTCGGCCTTCGCCGCTTCCAGGCAGGCCCTGGAGATTTCATGTTCCTCACTTGGCTGTGGCTCCTCCCACATGGGGAATTTCCATTTCTCACAGAGGCTTTTCCTGACTTTCTGCCCAGACGTGGATGGACTGGATTAGCTCTTCTTGACCTCGTCCAGTGAATGGGCAGCTCGCCCCACAGGCCTGTGTTTTTTGCTCCAGACTTGGGGCTGCGGACATGTGGAGCTCCAGGGTCACTGTGAGGTTCACCCAGGACCCACTGTACCCCTCCTCTGACTTCAGGTGTTGGCATTTGTAGATTTAATTTCCTTTCTTTCAATCTGGCTAGCTCCTCAAAACTTCAGTGTGTTTGTAGCTGAAGTGGGGCCCACTGGTGCTGACTTTGTCCATCACTCTGCGGCACGTCTATCAGCTCAGATGTCTCTCTCAGTCGTTTGGCCTCTATCTTACTCACGCTGTATTATTTCCAATGCTCACATAAAGTCTAAATGTAACCACCTTCGATGATGTTTAAATACCACACTTCAGTTGGAACATATGAGTTCTGCTTACCTTTTATAACAATCCTGTTTCTAATGTTTCCTGGATTTTAGAAAAAAAAATTTTTTTTTTGAATTGTCATTTAGTTTAGAAAACCAACGAGAGGGTAAAACTACACCCAAAAGTTCCTTTCCACAACCAGAGGCACCGTGTGAACAAGCTGTTAGATTTCATTAACCATTCTGATAAAATTAAGTTATATTGAGTAATTATTGATACTTAAGGTGTTTATCTTATTCTCTTTACTAAGCTAGAAGCTAGAGGGAGAGAATATAAATATTAATTTAAAAACATTTATTGGGAGTTATTTTATATGCTATTTACGGATTACTAATTTTTAAACAACTTAATACAATAAAATATATTTCAAATTTCAATTTTCAATTTTTCCACCACCTCTACCGCCCCAACCCCCTTCCTGATTGATAAAGTGCATTAGCCTCCCCTTCGGTCCAGATCCTGCACTGGCCAAAGGAACTGCCAATACTACGGTTGATGTACAAATACTCATTGATCTAACTTGGTTGACAGGGTACAAGGCACAGTGGATTCTACTTCACTGCAAAGAAGTGCCCGGAAAAAGGAGTCAAGTAAACAAAACCGAACCAGCTTGTGTATCAAGGTTCACTGTGACTTACTTTAAGAAAGCAGCCAGGAAGCAAAGGGTATCGTCCGAGTGAGGCAGAGCTGGGAGTGTTAGTGGGCCCCCACTCCCACCACAGGTCCCTCTGTGTGGAGCAACCTTTCCCAGAGCCCCCAGGAAACATGTCACCAGAGTGTAACATGCTGGTCCTTACTGGCATGTACGGGTCTGCCAAGACCGAGAGGAAGTACTTGTGGCCGTTGTCCTTCACCAGGTCAGCTTGGCATGACTGCGGGGAGAGACGCAGGAGAAACAGTGAGTGCAGTTCCCAGGAAGGGGCTCCTTTTTCTTCTTGGAATGTATCAACAAACGAATGTGCGATGAATAGTTTATGTCTTCATCATTTTCACCTCTCAAGTCCAATTTTCATCTGAAAAAATAGCTGGAATGGATGTGTACAAATGCATTTTCCCTTGGCTGTGGGGAAAGGGCTGGCATCGCACACACTCTCAGAAGCGCAGCTGCTCTGAGGCATTCTCAAAAGCAGCTTCTGGGTACCTGCCGGGTGCGGGTACCCTGGCTGCTGGGCTGGCTCCTTTGGAGGCCGTCTGCGTCCCACAGCTCCCATACCTGTCCTCTCTCCTGAGTCAGCCCAGGGCCCACGCGCCTCTCCTCCCACTTCTGAGCAGGGACGTGCCCAACGCCTGAAACCACTCAGTTTCTGCAGACCCCAGCCCCTGCCAGAGCTTGTCATACACCTTTGCTTAGACTGACAAAATCTATGTAAACACCATAATTATGAATTATGTGCATCCCACGGTTATATTCCAACAGGTGCTTCCTAGAGGCCTGTCTCCAAAGGAGCAGTTCCAAGTGGAAAGGTTGATTTCAGGGCCAAGTGGGTGGCCAGGTATGCAGCTCTCGCCACCTCCTCAGGGTACATGGCACGTGTAGGCATGGTTGTGTCATGTGTTAGCACAGTTTTCAAGCCCCACTAGGTGTCCAGCACTGGCTCAGTCCTGGACACGGACCCCCACACCCTGCTCACAGTCCTGGGGAGACAACTGAGCAACTCTGGCTCACGATGAGACGCTGGCTTGGGAGGCTCTGGGAGGGGTGGAGAGCTGGGGTCATCCATGAAGGAAGGGCAGATGTGAGTGGGGGTGGAGGGTGGGAAAACAGATGGGAATCCTGCTGGGATATGGAGCCAGGGAGAAGGTGGCCAGGGAAGGCAGGAGGCAGGGAGCTTTGACTGCTTCATGGATGCGGTCTTGAAGACACCAGAGGGCACTGGGAATGCGAGGGGGAAGACTGTTGAACTGCAGGTTGAAGAATCATTGGCAGCTGCAGTGGAGGGTGAGCTGGAAAGCCGGACTGGAGGTGGTGACCATGTGCAGCAGGGTCAGAGATGGTGGGGAGGACCCTGAAGACTTGAGATCGTTCTAGAGGGATCTGGGTGGGAGGAGCCGGGCAATCTGACTGCTTGGTGAGACCACTAAAGAGGCGGGAGAGGTGGGAGCCGTGTCATCAGAGACTGAGAGGGCAAGGAGTTGGATTTGGGGTACACTGTATCAATGCACCTCAGAGACACACAGTGGAGCTACCAGGAGGAGGCGAGCCAGGATGAACTCCTAGATCAAAAGTCATGCACGTACTGGGTGGGAGCCCATGGCCACAGGGTGGAGGGGGAGGTGATCTGGAGCATGAAGGATGAGCTGGGAGACAGGGAAACAAGCGTGTGAGCAGAAGGGGCTCCAGGTGGTACCAAGAAGCAAGGAATCTAAATCTTAGGGAAAGGAACCGGCCCTGAGGCAGTGGGGTCATCAGAAACTCTGCTTCTATACCAGGCTGGCTGACTTGGGGGGCATTTCTGCAGGTGCTGGCTCTTCAAGGGACTTAAAACAACTATGCCTCAGACATTCAGGAATTGACATCCAGGGAGGTGGCCAGTAAGAGAAAGAGAGGCAAAGAAACAGGCTTCAAGCCCAGGTTCTCCCTCTTGCAGCTGGGGGACCCCAGTGACATTTGAGAAATCTTTGCTCAACTGGTGGAATCAGATGAAACATCTGAAACATGGAAGTGCAATCTGAACATGGGAGTTTGACTCATAAATCACGGATGCGCTCGTTCTTGGAAAGCAACCCACAGAATGTGGTCATACTGCTCACTGAGCTTCCTGATCAATACCCAGAAAAACCACTTGGTGATTTAGGGTAACGTGTTCACAGGGAGATGCTGAATTCCATCAGCTCCCAGCACGCTCCACTCTAGGGGATAAAGGCCATTCAAGAAGTAGAGAGGGCTGAAATTTTAAGATCTGAGTTTCTGAGAATAAAAGGAGAAAAGTTACACACTGCAAAACCTCACTGGCTCTGCAGGGCACTGCTGGCTTGAGGGCACGCCCAGTGTGAAACTCTCTCAGGGGCAGGGTGATTTTGCAGATAGAATCTGCTTTTTACTGCAGCCTGGAGCCCTGACCTCCTCTCTCCCACGCTGGCCTACTTCTCAGGGTGCTCTGATAATGAGGTGTTTTTCCTCACATCAATAAACTAATAACGTGGTGACTGGACTCAGCTGTTTAAGTTCAGACTGAGTGAGATGGAGGAGGTGGTCAGGGAGCAGGGGCGCTAGGAGCTCAGGTTCTCAGGCCAACAATCCCCAAGAGCCAGGGAAGCCAATTAAGCATGCAGCTTTCAAGTCATTCCCATAACGGATGCCTTGCTTTGAATGAAGGTTTGGATAAATGAGCTAAAAGGTGTCAGCAAGATGTTGTCTGCAGAGGCTCATCCAGAAGGGGCCGAGAGGGCGCATGCAGACGGCGCCTGCAGCAGTGCCTGCGTCTGGGGACAGGGTTAAGGCGCCAGCACAGAAAACAAAGCCGCTCTCCTTTGTTTTGAAACCAGAGGTGCCACAGTCAAGCCCAGGTCCACACATTTACAGCGACGCTCATAAAACATATCTCGTCACAGAGTGACGACGTGTTCCTAAGTCATATCCGCTAATTCGGAAGCCGAAGCACATGTGTGAGTAGGTGAAGCTATAGCTTCATTATGGCTTCAGTACTGGAAATGGCGATGGTCTTGTTCGTGTAGAACAACCTCTGTCTGGAAGAGGCTGCCATGCAGGTGGGAGCAATTAATGTTTTCGGGTCATGTCCACCCTCACTCTCAGAGCTCAGCAACTGTCCTTTTAGAACTGGCTTAGAATCACCCCATCAGCCATCCCAGCCCTCTCTGTATCTACTTCTGGGGCCGGAGAGCCAGGGATCTGCAGGGTGCTGACTTCTCAGGATGCTGAAATGGTCACCAGCTGCCCACTCTCCCTCCAGACTTGGCCAAGTGCCTTCTTAAAAGAGAAAACAGTCCTTGAAACTACAAAGGCCCAGAAATGCAGGCAACAGACACGTTGCACACACAGGCTGGTGGGAAGCTCCCCTGAGACATGCAGGGCTCCAGCGGCCCACACTCCTCCACACGGCTGCTTTTCAAGGGCCCTCTCTCATGTCTCTCTGTTTTCTCCCAGATCAAGCTACAGGTTTGACATATTAAGGCCAGCATAGAAAGAGGGTGGAGAGGAGGAAGAGCATGAATATGAAATGGTTTTTTCCTAAGCAAGACCCCCCGCCACTGCATACCTGTATATATATATATATATATATATATATATGTATGTATGTATTTTTTCCCCCTTCTTAGTAGGGAAAAGCCCCCCACTATCACAAATTAGGCAGTTGACTTTCCCACATTTAGGAAAACCGCAGGGATCAGCACATTCGGAGTGCAATGGATAAGCCTCGCGCTGGGAAAACCACCTTCATATTCATTGTATCAGGGAATTATATTTTTAACATGAGAAAAAGGGAGGGAGGTGAGGAAGAGAAGAAAAGCAAACAGAGAAGAGGAAGCAAGTACATAGTTCACTGTGGCTGAAGATGCAGTCTGCAAACTGATTTTAGGAGGCGGCAGAGACCAGGACGAGCCCAGAGACCACAGACTCTGGCTTCTGCGAGGGTAAGTTCACAGGGCAAGGGCAGGTACACCCCCTCAGAATATTCTGGCAAAGAATGCTGTGGGGGAAGCCCTACCTTCATTCTCCTTAATGCAGATTATAATGTCTGTCTCCTGGGGAGCAGGAAGACACAAACAGCACAGATCAACAGGCCACCAGACACAATGCATCAAATGAGGCCCCACCAGCAGGACAGTCCCGAGCAGTGTTACCAGTGGACACAGCCACTCATGTTCTGATGTGAATCCGGAGAAAATCACAGAGGGGGGGTCCTGTTTCCTGTCCTTGGGTCGCAGAATTCACTCCCTGGGATGAGGAAAGGATGCCAGAGAGGTGAGCTGGGTTCACATAAGGGACAGAAGCACTGGACTGCACCCTGACCCACTGCCACCAGAACATTAGAATCGTCTCCAGACAAATGCAGGACTACGTCGACCTGTTTATACACCGAGAGTCTTAAAAACAGCTCGTGGCCTTAAAACTAGTAGTGCTTGAGAAAATAATCCCAGAGTGGGGGTTCTGCTCACTGCAAACAAGAGCTCACTGTTCTTCAAACCCAGGGGCACAGTCCCTCCCAGGCAGTTAAAGATGAATGTCCTTCTGCACAACTCAAAGGCCTGGCACAATGGCCTTCCCACTTGCCAAGTGCAGTAAGATATTTATATACATATATAGGTTTTCATTTTCCAACAAATGGTTTATTACTTTAAATGTTCTCATGTCAGATGCTCTTGTGTTGAAGGTAAACTTCAGAATGAATGACGAGACACCAGGAATGTTGAAATAACTGTTATCAGTGGGAAAATCATACACACACGAATGCTTTTATGCCTCTGATCTACTTTTCTGTATGTGTTCTAAAATTTATAAATGTAGGCATTTCCTGGAAAATCCAGAGGTTAGGACTCAGTGTTTTCACTGTCGTGGCCCCGGATTCAATGCCTAGTTGGGGAACTAAGCTCTTCCAAGCCACGTGGTATGGTCAAAACAAAACAAAAATTTGTGCATGTATTACAGTTCAGTTCAGTCACTCAGTTGTGTCTGGCTCTTTGTGACTCCATTGACTGCAGCACGCCAGGCTTCCCTGTCCATCACCAACTCCTGGAGCTCACTCAAACTCATGTTGATCAAGTCGGTGATGCCATCCAACCATCCATCCTCTGTTGTCCCCTTCTCCCGCCTTCAATCTTTCCCAGCATCAGGGTCTTTTCCAATGAGTCAGTTCTTTGCATCAGGTGGCCAAAGTATTGGAGTTTCAGCTTCAGAATCAGTCCTTCCAATGAATATTCAGGGTTGATTTCCTTTAGGATTCACTGGTTGGATCTCCTTGCAGTCCAAGGGACCCTCAAGAGTCTTCTCCAACACCACAATACAAAAGCATCAATTCTTTGGTGCTCAGCTTTCTTTATAGTCCAACTCTCACACCCGTACATGACTACTGGAAAAACCACAGCTTTGACTAGATGGACCTTTGTTGGCAAAGTAATGTCTCAGCTTTTTAATATGCTATCTAGGTTGGTCATAGCTTTTCTTCCAAGGAGCAAGAGTCTTTCAATTTCATGGCTGAAGTCACCATCTGTAGTGATTTTGGAGCCCCCTAAAATAAAGTTTGTCACTGTTTCTATTGTTTCCCCATCTATTTGCCATGAAATGATGGGACCAGATGGCATGATCTTAGTTTTCTGAATGTTGAGTTTTAAGCCAACTTTTTCACTCTTCTCTTTCATTTTCATCAAGAGGCTCTGTAGTTCTTCACTTTCTGCCATAAGGGTGGTGTCATTTGCATATTTGATGTTATTGATATTTCTCCTGGCAACTGTGATTTCAGCTTGTGCTTCATCAAGCCCAGCATTTTGCATGATGTATTCTGCGTGTAAGCTAAATAAACAGGGTGACAATATATAGTCTTGACGTACTCCTTTTCTGATTTGGAACCAGTCCAGTGTTACATGTCCAGTTCTAACTGTTGCTTCTTGACCTGCATACAGATTTCTCAGGAGGCAGGTAAGGTGGTCTGGTATTCCCAGCTTTTGAAGAATTCTCCACAGTTTGTTGTGATCCACACAGTCAAAGGTTTTGGTGTGGTCAATAAAGCAGAAGTAGATGTTTTTCTGGAACTCTTGCTTTTTCTATGATCCAACAGATGTTGGCAATTTGATCTCTGGTTCCTCTGCCTTTTCTGAATCCAGTTTGAACATCTGGAAGTTCACAGTTCACGTGCTGTTGAAGTGTGGCTTGGAGAACTTTGAGCATTACTTTGCTAGCATGGGGGATGAATGCAATTGTCCAGTAGTTTGAGCATTCTTTGGCATTGCCTTTCTTTGGGACTGGAATGAAAACTGACCTTTTCCAGTCCTGTGGCCACTGCTGAGTTTCCCAAATTTGCTGGCATATTGAGTAGCAGCGCTTTCACAGCATCATCTTTTAGGATTTTAAATAGCTCAACTGGAATTCCGTTGCCTCCACTAGCTTTGTTCATAGTGATGCCTCCTAAGGCCCACTTGACTTCGCATTCCAGGATGTCTGGCTCTAGGTGAGTGATCACACCATTGTGGTTATCTGGGTCATGGAGATCTTTATGTAGAGTTCTTCCGTACTGTTGCCGCCTCTTGATATCTTCTGCTTCTGTTATGTCCATACTGCTTCTGTCCTTTACTGGACCCATCTTTGCATGAAATGTTCCCTTGGTATCGCTAATTTTCTTGAAGAGATCTCTAGTCTTTCCCATCCTATTATTTTCCTCTATTTCTTTGCATTGATCACTAAGGAAGGCTTTCTTATCTCTCCTTGCTATTCTTTGGAACTCTGCATTCAGATGGGTATATCTTTCCTTTTCTTCTTTGCCTTTAGCTTCTCTTCTTTTCTCAGCTATTTGTAAGGCCTCCTCAAACAACCATTTTGCCTTTTTGCATTTCTTTTTCTTGGGGATGGTCTTGATCACTCCCTCCTGTACAGTGTCATGAAGTGCTGTCCATAGTTCTTCAGGCACTTTGTCTATCAGATCCAACCCCTTGATCTGTTTGTCCCTTCCACTGTATAATCGTAAAGGATTTGATTTTTAAGTCATACCTGAATGGTCTGTGGTTTTCCCTACTTTATTCAATTTAAGTCTGAATTTTGCAATAAGGAGTTCATGATCTGAGCCACGGTCAGCTCCCGGTCTTGTTTTTGCTGACTGTATAGAGCTTCTCCATCTTCAGCTGCAAAGAATATAATCAGTCTGATTTCGGTATTGACCATCTGTTAATCGTCACTCAGATCAGAATGTGATCACATGGGCCAGAGGATCTGCTGTTCAAAACCTGCTTTCTTAATGGTCCATCGCTGAAGGCAGAGCAGCCCTTGGTCTGGTCCTGTGAGGACCTGGGGCAAACACACCTCCTGTGCTAGGAGTTTGTTTGTGTCCTGCCTTATTCCTAGTTTGTATGTTAATAAAATGTATTTTTATCATAATTTTAAAGAAAACGTAATAGTAAATAGAGTTCCCATATGTCCCATACCCAATTTCTCCTCTTGTTAATACCTTACATCAACACGGTACAGCCTGGTAAGAAAATGGTGGCCTCCTAGATGACCCAAGTCAACAAGCACTTGCCAGAGCCGCCACTGGACAGTGTCCCCATCTCCACAGTGAGCCACATCCGCCGCCTGCCTCCTCAGAGGACCCTCCAACACTAGCAGGAAGGAAGGGATCATCTAGTCCCCTTCCATGGATTTTCTGGGATAAAGAGTTTTTTGGTAAAATAGAATTGTTGTTCAGAATGGCCTCTTCTTAGTTGTCTTCCTGGTTAAATGAGGTGGCTGCTTTTCAGAAGCCCTGGGAGTGGGTTTTACTCTGGGAGAAGAGTCAGATCCACCCTCCTGGGGTCCCTGGAGAACTGTGGGTGGGCCAGCAAAGCAGAGACCTCACTCATGTCCCAGGAGCTAAGTCTGCCTGTCCTGACGCTGGTTCATCCCCAAGACCACCCATCTGCGAGGAGGCCAGGCCCTGCTAGACATGCTGCTCATTGATGACAGGTCAGGTTGCAGCTGGGTTATCTCTGTCGGTCTGTCGATCAGAAGGGAGGCAGTTGTTCAGATACCTGTAGTTGCCAAGAGTGAAGTGAAAAGCCGAAGGAGGGACGCAGGAGGCTGTCACCTGCCCTCCCCATGCAGGCGACTCGGCCCCACACTGGCAGATTGGACCATGTGCTGCTGGGGAGGTGACAGATCGCCCTTTTGCAGGATGAATGGGTGCAGTGACTCAGGCTGCAAGGGACTTCCCAATGCATCAGTCTGTCGCCAAGGGCAATTCAGAGACTAGAGGGCTTCGTGATTAATTGTCAGGCTGCATTAATCACCAGCTCTGCAGTACTGATTTCAGTTGGGGGTGGGCGGGTGGGCAGAGGCTGGTCAGCCAGAAAGCAGAGACCACACAGCCAAGTCTCAAAAGTTTTATAAAAGGGCAATCACAGTTTGTTTAGAGCCTGAAATCAAGGCTGGGTTGATTGGCCCAGAAAGCACCAGCTCAGGCACCTTTCTTGCCCAGTACTCCTGGCCTGTTCTTTGTACCTGGCAGTGACCTGGGTTCCAGGGTCAGGGACAGGCTGGACCTCGGCAGCACTGATCCAGGGAGGTTTGTTCCCTCCTTGTTTCATGGGGCAGCAGCTAGTGGATGTGACTGGCACATGGTTAGGAACTGGCCTACTTCTTGGTGCACATATCAGTTCATTTATGCAGTCAGCAAACACTGGGCCTCTGGAAGAAAGGCTGCATTGTGAGTCCTTGTCCTCAAAGAGCTGGAAGTCTAGCAGAGAAGGTAGAAGGTGCAAAGAGCTAACCCAAAGGCAGCGACTCAAATTGGGATCAAAGAGGAAGGCAGGACGGGTGGCTGGGGAGGGAGGGCACTCTGCCTCCAGTGGGAGGTGAGGGTGCCGTGAGCAGAGATGTGCACACATGAAGGCAGTAACAGCAGAGACAATCCAGTGTACAAGAGCGCCTGTCTAGGGGAGGAGGCTCTTGGGGTGGGCTTCTTCAGAAACACTGCTCAGCCCCGCTACCCCTGAGTCCAGCACCAGGCAGGGGACCTTGTATGATGTGGCTCAGTGTGACCCTGAGGGATGGTGGTTTTAGGGCCTGTCAGGGATGATATCATTACTAGATCTATGCTACAGAAATATATCAGACGATTCAAATGAGTCCTAGGAATTGCAGCTGAGTTCTGGGTAATAGGGTGCAGCCCAGCAGCAAGACCTCTCCAGCGTGGAGGCAGCTCATTAGGCCTTGACCAAAATCAGCCCAGAGCAGAGCTGAAGGTCCCAGGGCGGGTGGGTGGGTGCACAGGAACCAACTGACTCTCTGATAAGCTTGAGCAGGTGGAGAATTAAATGGCGAGGTTGTTAGCCGACACTGTCTATCAGTTAATACAATTAGACGAGAAAGAGACTAAAGACGTAAAAATTATAAAGGTAGAAGCAAAACCATTAGAGTTTGCAAGTGATATGATTATACGCCTAGAGAGCCCAATGGAATAAATTAAATAGGACTAAGAAGAGAACTTAGTGAGGTTAAAGACTTTAACACACAGAAATCAAAAGAAGCAACTGGTTAGAAGATAAATGCGAGGAAAAAAGATATATGCACCCCATTTATAAAAGAATCCTAAAACTGGAAATAAACTTGACCTGAAACATGAAAATCCTCTGTGAAGGAAACTTTAAGCATTCCTGGGAGTTCCCTGGCAGTCCAGTGGTTAGGGTGCCAAGCTCCACTGCAGAAGGCATGGGTTTGATCACTAGTCAGAGAACTGAGATTCTGCACGCCACCCACGAGGAGCAGCCAAAAAAAAAAAAAAAAATCCTGAAGAACACAAGAATCAACTTGAACAAGTGAAAGCATCCCTGTTCACTTACAGAAGGATTCATCATCATAAATATATCAGTGTTTCCTGAATTAATTTAAACTTTAATATAATCTCTCCAAAATCACCAGCAGGCTTTTTTGTCTGAAACTAGACATTTTCTAAACTTCCTATGGAGAAATAAATAGAAATAGCCAGGGAAATTTTGTGTAGGAAGAATAATGACAGGGAATTAATCCTACATATCTCAAAACTAACTGTGAAGGTTCAGTCCTAAAGAGCATTGTGGAGCTGGATTATGGACAAACTAGCCTCTTTAATATATAAAGAGCTCCTTGAAGTCAAGAAAAACACTAACAATCTAATGGTCAGTGTACACAAACCAGCAGTTCACAGAAAGCAGAAAAAAATGGCCCTTAGATTTATGAAAATGCTCAATCTTTTTCCTAATAAGTGCACTGTAATACTACACTGAAATACCACTTTTCACTTCTCAGATTGGCAAAAATTCAAATATTTTACAATGTGCTCTGTTGTAAAAATACAAAATGGTAATATCTGTCGAAATTAGAAATGCGTTTACCCTTTGACCTAGCAGTGTTATGTTTGGGAGCACAGTTTACCAGCTTTATCTGAGATGTATGAAATAGCATGTAGAAGTCTGTTAATGGCAGTAGTGTGAGTAATCACAAGGGACTGGTTCAGATCACAGGTCCCGGCACCACAGGAGACTGGGTAAGTGAGCAGTGCTCCTCTGCAGTGGGATATTGGGCATTAGCTGTGAAGGTGGAGGAGGCTCTCTGTGAGCCCAAATGGCAAGACCTCCTAGGTGAGGAAATGCAAGAGGCAGAGCCAGGTAGGGGAGGTCCTGTGCTTAAGGAGAGAGCAGTTTGGTCTGTATATGCATATTTACTTACGTTTAGTCAAGAGAATATGTAAGAAACTAATAAGGCGATTAAACATAGTGGTGGAAGAGTGCTTTTTTAAGCTTGCATTTAATTTCATATTTATTTTCATTTTGACCCAGATGTCACATTTTCTATGTTAAGATATGATATACTGACTCCCTGTACCTCTTACAGAAACAGGAGACGGAGGAAAACTTCTCATCCTATACCTTTCGGTGGCATATTGATTTTTGAGCCTTTAAATACACATGGACCACAGCCTTGTGTGACTCAATGAAACTGTGAGCCATGCCGTGTAGGGCCACCCAAGACCGACAGGTTGTGGTGGTGAGTTCTGACAAAATGTGGTCCACTGGAGAAGGGAATGGCAAACCACTTCAGTATTCTTGCCGTGAGAACTCTATGAACAGTATGAAAAGGCAAAAAGATAGGATGCTGAAAGATGAACTCCCCAGGTCGGTAGGTACCCAATATGCTACTGGAGATCAGTGGAGAAATAACTCCAGAAACGATGAAGACACAGAACCAAAGCAACAACACCACCCAGTTGTGGATGTGACTGGTGACAGAAGTAAAGTCCAATTCTGTAAAGAACAATATTGCATAGGAACCTGGAATGTTAGGTCCATGAATCAAGGTAAATTGGAAGTGGTCAAACAGGAGATGGCAAGAGTGAACATCGACATTTTAGGAATCAGTGAACTAAAATGGAATGGAACGGGTGAATTAAACTCAGATGACCATTATATTTACTGCTGTGGGCCAGAATCCCTTAGAAGAAATGGAGTAACCCTCAGAGTCAACAAAAAGAGACTGAAATGCAGTACTTGGATGCAATCTCAAAAATGACAGAATGATCTCTGTTCATTTCCAAGGCAAACCGTTCAATATCACATTAACCCAAGTCTATTCCCCAACCAGAAGCTGAAGTTGAACCGTTCTATGAAGATCTACAAGACCTTCTAGAACTAACACCCAAAAAAGATGTCCTTTTCATTACAGGGGACGGGAATGCAAAAGTAGAAAGTCAAGAGATACCTGGAATAACAGGCACATTTAGCCCTGGAGTACAGAATGAAGCAGGGCAAAGGCTAAAAGACTTTTGTCAAGAGAATACACTGGTCATACCAAGTACACTCTTACATCAACACAAGAGAAGACTCTACACATGGACCTCACAAGATCAATACCAAAATCAGATTGATTACGTTCTTTGCAGCCAAAGATGGAGAAGCTCTATACAGTCAGCAAAAACAAGACCGGGAGCTGACTGTGGCTCAGATCATGAACTCCTTATTGCAAAATTCAGACTTAAATTGAATAAAGTAGGGAAAACCACAGACCATTCAGGTATGACTTAAAAATCAAATCTCTTACGATTACACAGTGGAAGGGACAAACAGATCAAGGGGTTGGATCTGATAGACAAAGTGCCTGAAGAACTATGGACAGCACTTCATGACACTGTACAGGAGGGAGTGATCAAGACCATCCCCAAGAAAAAGAAATGCAAAAAGGCAAAATGGTTGTTTGAGGAGGCCTTACAAATAGCTGAGAAAAGAAGAGAAGCTAAAGGCAAAGAAGAAAAGGAAAGATATACCCATCTGAATGCAGAGTTCCAAAGAATAGCAAGGAGAGATAAGAAAGCCTTCCTTAGTGATCAATGCAAAGAAATAGAGGAAAATAATAGGATGGGAAAGACTAGAGATCTCTTCAAGAAAATTAGCGATATCAAGGGAACATTTCATGCAAAGATGGGTCCAGTAAAGGACAGAAGCAGTATGGACATAACAGAAGCAGAAGATATCAAGAGGCGGCAACAGTACACGGAAGAACTGTACAAAAAGATCTCCATGACCCAGATAACCACAATGGTGTGATCACTCACCTAGAGCCAGACATCCTGGAATGCGAAGTCAAGTGGGCCTTAGGAGGCATCACTATGAACAAAGCTAGTGGAGGCAACGGAATTCCAGTTGAGCTATTTAAAATCCTAAAAGATGATGCTGTGAAAGCGCTGCTACTCAATATGCCAGCAAATTTGGAAAACTCAGCAGTGGCCACAGGACTGGAAAAGGTCAGTTTTCATTCCAGTCCCAAAGAAAGGCAATGCCAAAGAATGCTCAAACTACTGGACAATTGCATTCATCCCCCATGCTAGCAAAGTAATGCTCAAAGTTCTCCAAGCCACACTTCAACAGCACGTGAACTGTGAACTTCCAGATGTTCAAACTGGATTCAGAAAAGGCAGAGGAACCAGAGATCAAATTGCCAACATCTGTTGGATCATAGAAAAAGCAAGAGTTCCAGAAAAACATCTACTTCTGCTTTATTGACCACACCAAAACCTTTGACTGTGTGGATCACAACAAACTGTGGAGAATTCTTCAAAAGCTGGGAATACCAGACCACCTTACCTGCCTCCTGAGAAATCTATATGCAGGTCAGGAAGCAACAGTTACAACCAGACATGGACAATGGACTGGTTCCAAATTGGAAAAGGAGTACTTTTCTTTTTATCAAGGCTGTATATCGTCACCTTGTTCATTTAACTTATATGCAGAGTATATCATGTGAAATGCCAGGTTGGAAGAAGCATAAGCTGAAATCAAGGTTGCTGGGAGAAATATCAATAACCTCAGATATGCAGAAGACACCATCCTTATGGCAGAAAGAGAAGAGGAAGTAAAGAGCCTCTTGATGAAAGTAAAAGAGAGTAAAAAAGCTGGCTTAAACCTGAACATTAAAAAAACTAAGATTATGGCATCTGGTCCCATCATTTCATGGCAAATAGATGGGGAAACAATGGAAACAGTGACAGACTTTATTTTAGGGGGCTCCAAAATCACTGCAGATGGTGACTGCGGCCATGAAACTGAAAGACGCTTGCTCCTTGGAAGAAAAGCTATGACCAACCTAGACAGCATATTAAAAAGCTGAGACATTACTTTGCCAACAAAGTCTGTCTAGTCAAAACTATGAATTTTTCCAGTAGTCGTGTATGGATGTAAGAGTTGGACCATAAAGAAAGCTGAGTGCAGAAGAACTGATGCTTTTGAACTGTGGTGCTGGAGAAGACTCTTGACAGTCCCTTGGACTGCAAGGAGATCCAGCCAGTGAATCCTAAAGGAAATCAACCCTGAATATTCATTGGAAGGAGTGATGCTGAAGCTCCAATACTTTGGACACTTGATGTGAAGAACTGACTCATTGGAAAAGATCCTGATGCTGGGAAAGATTGAAGGCGGGAGGAGAAGGGGACAACAAAGGATGAGATGGTTGAATGGCATCACTGACTCGATGGACATCAGTTTTAGCAAGCTCTGGGAGCTGGTGATGGACAGGAAAGCCTGGTGTGTTGCAGTCCATGGGGCTGCAAAGAGTCAGACACAGCTAAGCAACTGAACTGAACTGAGTGATATGAGTCATCTTTGGATGGAAGAGGAAGCTAACCTGCCTCTTTTTCAGCTGTGAGCTGGAAGTGGGGAGATGGGAACAAGAAGGGATACAGGTACAGGAAGAGAGGCAGTGAACTGGGATGACATCACTGAAGCGAGAACATTACAAGTTTTGAGACTGGGAAGGAGAACTAGCACAGATGTTGGGTGGGGGGAGGGAATGGTTACAGAAATAAAACTCTGCTAATCCCTGATCCATTTTTTACTCACACATGTTTCTTCTTGGGACCAGGACAGCTGGTACATACAGTGAAGCTCTCTGTGTCCCCAAATCTCTATTTCCTTCACCTATACCAACATACAAAGTTTTTTCCAAATTCAGTGACATTGTGTCCTTGGAGTCCCCTGGTGGTGCTATAAATAAAAATTTATTAGCTGTAACTAGGGAAAGTCTGCCTGAATTACATATTAACTGTGTCTATGAAAAAAACCTCAATTAACTGGAATCTAGTTAACAGAAATATTTTGCTGTCTCCCTTCTCTTGATCTTGTTAATGAGCAGAAATGATAACAAATTTGACGAAAGTAAAAGAAGAGAGTAAAAAAGCTGGCTTAAACCTCAACATTAAAAAAACAAAGATGACAGCAAACCCTTCGTTGGTCAAATGATATCTCTGCATGATGTATAATCTTTTTTAAATATATTGTTGACTCTGATTTGCTAAATTTTGATTTACAATTTTTGCATCTGTCTTCACCAAGGATACTGATTGTAGTTTTCTTAATCTGGTTTTTGGTATCAAGGCAAGGCAAATCTCATAGGATGATATGGGAAGATGCTTCTTTGCCATCTATCTATTTCATTAACGATTGGGTAGAACTCAACAATGAAGCCATCTGAACCTGGAGCTTTCTTTGCAGGGAAGTTTTAAATCACAAATTGAATTTTAAAACTAGATACAGTTCTATTCAGATTATCTGTCTTCTTAAGGGAGCAGCTGTGTCATTCAAGGAGTTAATTTCATCAAAACTATCAAAAGCTCTGGCATCAAGTTCATAAATTCCTTCACTATAACTTCAACGTCTCCAGAACCTGTGATGCCACTTCTCTCACTCCTGATTTGGGGTTTTATGTCTTTTTTCTGTTTCCTTCTCAGTCTGAGTAGTTATTGATCTGCTCAAAGAATCTAGCCTTCGATTAAGTGGATTTTCCCTACTGCTTTTCTGTTCTCTTTTGCACTGATCTCTGAAGTGATCTTTTTTAAAATTAATCAATTTGTTTATTTTTGGCTGCTCTGGGTCTTCACTGCTGCGCTCGGGCTTTCTCTAGTTGCAGCGAGCAGGGGCTACTCTTTGTTGCGGTATGAGGGCTTCTCATTGTGGTGGCTTCTCTTGTTGCAGAGCATGAACTCTAGAGCATGGGCTCAGGAGTTGCGGCACACGGGCTTAGCTGTTCCGTGGCATGTGGGATCTCTCCAGACCAGGGATCAAATCCGTGTCCCCTGCATTGGCAGGCGGGTTCTTAACCACTGGATGACCAGGGAAGTCCCCACAGTGATCTTTATTATTTCCTTTCTCTCACGGTGGCTCAGAGGTTAAAGAGTCTGCCTCCGATGTGGGAGACCTGGGTTCGATCCCTGGGTCGGGAAGATCCCTGGAGAAGGAAATGGCAACCCACTCCAGTATTCTTGCCTGGAGAACCCCATGGACGAAGGAGCCTAGTAGGCCACAGTCCATGGGGTCGCAAAGAGTCGGACATGACTGAGCGACCTAACTAACTTTCTCCTACCTGCTACTGCTAAGTCGCTTCAGTCGTGTCCGACTCTGTGCGACTCCATAGACGGCAGCCCACCAGGTTCCCCCGTCCCTGGGATTCTCCAGGCAAGAACACTGGAGTGGGTTGCCATTTCCTTCTCCAGTGCATTAAAGTGAAAAGTGAAAGTGAAGTCGTTCAGTCATGTCTGACTCGTATGGA
Organism: Bos indicus; assembly: GCF_029378745.1. Classification (NCBI taxonomy): domain Eukaryota; kingdom Metazoa; phylum Chordata; class Mammalia; order Artiodactyla; family Bovidae; genus Bos; species Bos indicus. The sequence goes on from NC_091778.1 coordinate 53,035,251, forward strand.
CCCCATGGACTGCAGCCTACCAGGCTTCTCCATCCATGGGATTTTCCAGGCAAGAGTACTGGAGTGGGGTGCCATTGCCTTCTCTTTCTCCTACCTACTTTGGGTTTAATCTGCTTTTCTTTCACTAATATCAGGTCCTTTGACCATTTTTAAGTCAGGGTTTTTTTGAGTTGTAAGAGGTCCTTATATTTGACCCCTTAACAGATAGGTGAGTTGCAAATATTTTCTCCCATTCTAAAGGTTGTTTTTTTTTCATTTTGTTGACTGAGTTGCAAGTATTTTCTCCCATTCTAAAGGTTGTTTTTTTTGCATTGTGTTGACTGTTTACTTTGTTATGCAAAAGATTCTAGTTTATGCAGCCCATTTACTTATTTTATACATAATACTTATAATTAGAAATAAATGACTTAACATATCTATGTTGCTTATAAGTTTATTTATATAACATTTATACATTAATATTATATATTTTATTTTATATATTTATATTGATTCTTAAAATTTTGTTTTATAATTGAAATATTTTCATTATTTATTATGACAGAGGATGAGATGGTTGGATGGCATCACTGACTTGATGGTCATCAGTTTGAGCAAGCTCTGGGAGTTGGTGATGGACAGGGAAGCCTGGCATGCTGCAGTCCATGGGGTCACAAAAAGTTGGACATGACTAGGCGACTGAACTGAATTGACCTGAATCATTTATTTAAAAGTACACAAGTCTCCAAGTGTCCTTGATTTTCTTATTATCTATTTTGATTTTGCATTTGATTCCACTATGGTTGTAGAATACACTGTGTAAGATTCCAGTTCTTTTAAATGTGTCTTGGTTTGTTCTATGACGCAGGACGAGGTCCATCATGGTGTACGCCCCTGGCACATGGAAAGAACGAGGGGTCTGCAGTCACATGAAGCACTGTCTGGCTGGTGGATGGCCCCCGTTCAAGCATTTGAGAGAACCTCCTTGGTTCCACTTCTACTTGTTCTGTCGTTTACTGAGAAGAGAATGCTGGGACTTCCAGGTGTAATCATGGATTATTTACTGCCATCCCACACTTCCACCAGTTTTCAGCTTATGTGTTTTGAAATACTGTTATTAGGTGAATAAGCATTTAGACTGTACTGTTCTCATGATGGGTGGACTCCTTTAGCATTAGCAAACAATTCTGCGTCCCTGGTAATATTCTCTGCTCTGAAACCTACTTTGACATATTAATAGGGGCATTCTCATCTTCTTTGCTTAGTGGTAACACATGTTTTTGCTTTTAATCTATTTGCATCTTATATTGAAAGTACATTTCTTTTAAGATCATATAATTTTCAAAAATCCAATCTGACAGTCTCTGCCCTATAATTGGGTATTTAGACTATTTACATTGTGATTATTTATATATATAAGGTTATGCTTTAATCTATTGTCTTGTTAACATTTGTGGTATTTATCTCATCCATTCTTTGTTTTCTTTCCCTCCTTTTCTTTTTTCTTTCATGTTATTTGTACATATTTATGATTTCATTTTATCTCCTCTGGTGGCTAACTGGCTATAGTTTAAAAATTTAGTGATAACTTCAAGGCTTATGGACTACATTTTATCACAGTTCACCTTCAGATGATATTTTATCACTTCAAAGAAGTACGAGAACCTAACAACAATATTTCCTCAGTTTCTCTCCTCCCAACCTTTTTGCTATTGTTAGCATACATTTTACATATGTTACAGGCTCCATAGTACACTGTTATTATTTTTTGATCAAATAGTCAATTATCTTTTAAAGAGATTTAAAAGGCAAGGATAAAAAAAAACCACCACCCACACATTTATCTGTGGAGCACTCTTTTCTGGTGCTCTGAACTCCTTTGTGTCCATTCATGTTTCCTCCTGGTATTATTTTCCTTCTGCTTGAATGGCTTTCCCTAACATTTCTTGTACTGTGGATCTACTAGTGACGAATTCTTTCAGTTTTACATGTCTTTAAACGTCCTTATTTTGACTCCAAGCTATTTTCAGTGGGTTAATGTGAACTCTACGTTCAGTTTTTCTTCCAGGACATTAAAGATGCAGTCCCATTGTTTTCCTGCTGTCATAGTTTCTGACAGGTGATCCACTATCATCCTTAGCTTCTCTGTTTCCTTTCTTATCGACTGCTTTTTAAGTTTAAATTTGTCGTTTTTTAAGCAATTTGATTATCAGGTGCCTTGGTGTAGTTTTCTTCATGTTTCTTGTGTTTGGGGTTTGTTGGGTTTCCTGGATCTGCAGGTTTATAGTTTTCATCAAATTTGAAAACTTCTCAGCCATTATTTCTTCAAATTTCTTTTCTGCCAGCCCCCTGTAGGGGCTCCCAGTACACATATATTCAGTCACCTGCAGTTGTCCCACAACTCAAGGATCCGCCTTTAGTTCTATAAAAGGTTTTCTCACTGTGCTTCATCTTGGACAGTTTTTATTACCATGCCTTTAAGTTCACTAATTTTTCTTCTGCAATGTTTAATTGGTTGTTATCCCATACTTTTCATGTCACATATCAGAGTTTTCATTTCTAGAAGTTTGAGCTGGGTCCTTTTAATATCTTCCATGTCTCAATGGAGCTTTTTTATGTGGAACAGACTTCTAATGACTTAATGTCCTTGACTGCTCATTTGAACATCTGTGAGAGTTCAGAATAAGTTTTGGTAGGCCAATTTTCCCCCCTCTCATTACGGATCGTATTTTCCTGCTTCTTCACATGCGGTAATTTTTGATGGTAGCAGTGAGTGTAGAGTAGCACGTTGTATGGCTGATTTGGGAAGAGACCCTCGGGGGCTTCCTGATGGCTCAGGGGTAAAGAATCCGTCTGCAATGCAGGAGACACAGGGGTTGTGGGTTCGACCCCTGGGAAGATCCCCTGGAGGAGGAAATGGCAACCCACTTCAGTATTCCTGCCTGAAAAAATCCCATGGACAGAGGAGCCTGGTGGGCTACAGTTCACAGGGTGGCAATGGACACAACTAAGCACACGCCTCTGGGACCAGATTCCTTGGAGATAATCAGGGCACTGAGACCACAGGAAAGGGCTTTCCTAATGTGCTGTTAATAGATTTCCTTGTCCTGAGACACGCCTGCACATCGGTGCCCCCACAGGGTACACTGCCCACTTCAGTCAAATGGCACGTGGTCCTTCAGAGCCTGGAATTCCCCTCCTTCCTTCTTCCCAGACTGAGCCTACTTTCTTTAAGGCTGAGGTAATTCCTGCTTCCTGAATCCTTTAGGAGCCCCTCACACAATGGCATGTAGTATGTGCTCAACATATGCTTGTGGGGTGAGCGGAGGTCACAGACTCACCCCTCAGCTGGGAATGCAGCCAGAGTGGGGCCCACACCTTCTCAACTCTTGGGGAAGAGCCCTGAGGGTGGGCAGCTCCCCAGAACAGGGACAGCTGAGAGTGCTGGGACACCTCGCCCGTGCCTCTGTACAGATTCATTCACCCCAAGGTGGGCATCCCTGTCACAAACAACTTGTCTTCTGACCCTCACTCATGGTGGCCATGTCAAGGCCTCACTCCAAGAGCTCTGAGCTTTGCGGGAGGCACACAACATGTGAGTACTCGGAGGCCAGATGCCAGCTGGGGAAGGGGGAAGCAAATTCCCAGAAACACATGGAACTTTAATCTCTCAGAAACTCGGACCAGGGTGATCATGAAAAGTAAACGACACTCAGTCTCAACTGGAAACGTTAAAAACGTCTCCTAGTGGGATGACTGCCTTTAAATAAACAGGTGCAACAAACTGGTTGAGGTGCTAAGCCACAGGACGGTCCCAGCACCTGCAGGCATTTACAAGAACACTGCAGGCTAGGGCATTTCCAGCTGGGCCCAGAAACAGCTCCTCAAGCATTATTAAACGTGTAATTCCTCCAGCATCAAGCAGACATGAACGTAAGCACCGAGACAGCCTTAGAGCACTGCAGATCTGTGCTTTCGACGAGCTCTCCCATGTTCGGTTCCAGAGACAACCAGGCCCCTGGAGACAAATGTGACCAAGAGGCAGTTTCAAACCAGATCCCTTGTTCTGAAATAAGATGACCAACTTCAAATTCCATGAGAATTCAGCAGCAAAGTGCGGTTCTGAAGGGTCATCTACTTTCACATAAAGAAAAAAGATTAAAGCAGAAATAGACACTCTGAAGACTAAAAATAAAGATACTCTCTATTTCCAGGTGCTAAACGCTACTCAAATCCTGGTGAGTACGAACTGCAGTTGACTGAACGTGTTCTGGAGCACTGGTGGCCCTGAGAAGCAGGTTCAGGTGGCCGACCATCACCCTTGTGGGCTCGGGGAGAAGGGGACATCTTTTCTGCCCCTCTCCCCACAATGGGCTTCATGTCGCAGTAGTTTCGCCCTTTGATGCATCCAGAACCTTTGCACATGGTCCCTAATGGCAAGAACAGCCAGTGAACTTCTCAACACATGATATAGATGACAAAGGGATTGAAGTGGGAGAGAAACAAGGTTCTGAAGTAACGTCCCCAGAAAAGCCCTCTTCTTTACGTGGTAGCTTGGCTCTTCAGTTAAATTTGATGAAGGGCAAAGTAGAAGTGACCAACTGATACAGTTTCCTGAGCCCCAAGGCCAGGCTTTCAGATCGGCAACAAAAGGCTTTAGTACAGCAGAGGCAGGCTGGGTAGAAATGAAGTTTTATCACTACTCCCTTCACACTAAAATTTCTAAAACTGCTTTACATACTGTGTGAACTACACACACACTGTGGTCCTGATCTCTGCAACCACACTGTAGGAAGCGTTATTACCACAACTTTACAGAGACGCATGTGATGGCTGGGGGAGGTGAAAATGGCTGGCTTAAGCAATCAATGGGAACAGGCTGCATCACCAGTGGTCCCGGGAATGCTCCCTGCACCGCACCCCACCCCCGGCCACTGTCACATGACCAGCCCTCCCGCCACACAGGTTCAAACTCGAGAACCCACCTGGCCCTACTGTCACCTTGGCATCCCTACCCTGGCTCTTCCTGACCACTGGTTCTCACCTACATGGCCACCCCAACTCCCTCTGGATGTGAATTCATGAGCAGCTGGGTCAGTGGCCCCCTCCCACCTGGGTTAACGTTATAATCTCTGTGACACTGAGGCACACAAATGCAGCCCTGCCCATAAGATTTCCCCACTTTTTGAAAAGTCACCCTTGTGATAGGCAGGTGTGTGTATTCACAGCAGAGGATTTGGTCGCCAGTGGACAGTGCTGAGGGCAGGGACAGCTGAGCTTTGCAATACCTTTGGCCTTCAGCATGATTCTGAGTACAAGGTCCTGCCAAGGACTTCAGCAGCAGACATGTGACTGCAGGCCCGCAGGCATGAGGACAGGGGTGGGAAGGTGCTTGCTGGGAGTAGAGCTGGAGACGTGGGCTGGGCAGTCACGGCTGAGAAGTGACTAGCACTATGGCCCAAGCCTTACAGGTGACAGCTGGGGCCTCCATGGGACTGTTGCTAGGGTCAGGGCAGGGGAAGGAAAAGCATCAGTTGGTTGGGGAGACCAGTCAACAAGGAATCGGGCAGGGTCACTGGCTGGAGGGGTGGTTATGGGTGGGGAAGGGGCAGTGCACAGAGACAACAGGTGAGCCGAGGGCCAGTGTGACAGACCACGACTGGGCCAAGGGGAAGCAATGCCTTTCCTGGGAGGGAGGGAGGCCATGGAAGGCATGAGGCCAGGAGGAGGGAGCGTGGATAGCAGTGCCAGGCCCCCCGACCTGCTCTCAGCAGCTCTCCTGTGGCAGTGGGGGGACACAGATATTACTCACACTGTCCACGGCAAGGATCTTGGCCCAGATGAAGACAAGGAGAGGCCGCAGCTCCCTGGCTGAGCTCTGGAGCAGCTTTAGCACATAGGGGAAGATGCCCACAGACAGCGCCTGTGAAAGAGAGCATGTGAGCCCCACGCTGGAGGGAGCAAAGCACGTGGCGCCCTCAGCATGGACAGAGAACTGGGAGGGGCAGGGCTGTCCTCCCTGACCTCCGGTTCTTCTCCTGGAAGCGACCCAGGCCTGCCTGCTTGGGCTGCACCAGTACATGCAGACCACAAGGTAAGAGACACGCCAAGCCTCCACCCCAGTCTCCCCATGTTGAGTCACACATGGCCTCCCTGCTGGCTCCTGGGAGTGGAAGTGGGCCAGTGAGGAGAGCTCGTGCAGTCTTCCTAACTTTTAGGTTTTCCCTCTTCTCCTTCTTGCTGAACTATCAATTATCACTCTTGGTTGACAGTATATAATGAAACAACTTACATACATCAACAGAGGTAAAACAACATGCTGAGCTCTCGTGTGCCCTTCACCCAGCTTCAACGCTGTCAAACCACAGGGTGTGGCATCCTGGCTGGCCCCGCCCACTGTCCTCTCCTGAATGTTCTGAAGCCCCCACTTAGGTATCACACAGTGTCATTTGTAAACACTTAAGTGTTTCTCTCCAAAAAATAAAGTCTCCTTTATGAAAATATGACCACATACTATTACCACACCTAGAAAATGAACAGTTACAATTATTTTTTAATAATATAAAACATTCAGTTCATGTAAACTTTCTGTTTCTTGAATTTTAATTTTTCAAATTCCAACTTTCAAACTTTCATTTGCAAACAGAGCCCCATAAGGTCCACACTCTGCAGCTGGTGGTGGGTCTCCTGAATCCCCTTTTATCTCTAGGTCCCTCTTGATCTCTTTCCCTGGTGATATGTGTGGTGGAAAAATGGGTCACTTTTGACTCTATTTTTTTCAGTGTTTTGTTTCTACTTCTCCGTAGAATGAATGACTGTAAAGTGCTTCAGAGTTGTGCCTAAAACCAGAGTGAAAGGACAGTGAGTGAGGCTTCACAGGCTGCTCCCAGGAGAACAGGCACCACGTGTGGCCCCCAGCCCAGAGGCTGCCAGCTTCCTGGTGTGACAGGGGTGAGCCCCTCCCTAGAGAATGTTCTTAAAGGACACCTTCTGTCCCACAAAGGTGACGCCTAACAGCGGATGGGAAAGGGCCCCCCACAACATGACAATGAAGGTGCAAAGAGAGGTCCATGGGGGCCTTTCGGGTTTAATGGCCACCCCCACAGTCACGCTTGGCTGCATGGCCAAGGACCCTTGATTCCTCAGCTGGTGCCCCCTCGACTCCTCCCTTGCTGATGCAGGAAGCACGCACCAGGCTCACTGCCCAGGGGCCCAGGTCCAGAAATCTTCCCAGCAAGTCCAGGGCTCTCAGCCGGTGCACTTGGCTCAGCAGCACCTGGAAGGGAGAAGAGGCAGCGTCACTGCAAGGTGCCCCACATGACCCTGGGTGAGCATCCCCAGGAGCTGTTTACCCGGGTCGGCGGGAGCCCCTTTCTCCACGGCTCACACCTTACTCAGGCTGGGAACACTCCATTTCTTGGCCGCGGTCAAGTCCACCCATCCTACCCTTCCAGTCAGCCTCCTGCCAGCCTGTTGCCCACAGCGAGCACAGTGGGCGGGCCCCTCTGCTGCTCTTCTGAAGAAAAGCTGAAGCCCTTAGCTTGGTCTGCAGGTCCAGCCGGCTCTGGAGCGTAACGCGCGTAAATGATGTGTGCACTGTAGGAACTATTAGAACAGACACTTTCTAATGGTGTTTAAGAAAATATTCACTGATAACACTGGTCCGTTCACTCCTAGATGCTGTTCTCTAGGTATAATGTCCTGTTTGTTCTAAATTCAATGATACTATTGTATTTCTCATCTCCTTGATGAGTAAATGAAGCACTGTCAGTCTTACTCCACAACCCTGATATGTTTGATCATATCATTGCCAATGGCAGTATAGAAGTGCATTTCTGTAAATGTGCATAATTCATTTAAATAATCTCCCTGTTGCTAGATTTTTAAATTATTAATACATTTTTGTTACTGTAAAAATGCTATGATAAAAATACTAACAGGTACATCTCTGCACATTTATATGGTTTCCTCCCCACCTTCCTCCTAGGATAAACCTGAGAAGTAAAATTAGAGGGTCAGAGCACCCACATTTACATCACCAGATTGTCCTCCAGCTGAACAAACTTGCCCACCTGCCCACCTGCCAAGCCTCAGCTGGTTACCAGGCAGCAGGACATATTTGCTCTGGTACTCACAGGTTACGCAGGCTTGGGCACATAACTTCTCTGAACTTTAATTTCCTAATTCATAACACAAGACTCAACCATGAGGGATTTATTAAATATCAAATTAAAAGCTCCCAGGAAAATATTAGCCCATGTTACACTATTTGCCAACATGACAGTTAATAATAAAATGCTCTTTTAATTTGAATTTCCTTGATTACAAGTGAGGATGAATATTTTTTCATAGGTTAATTGGCTATTTCTCTAGTAAACCAGCCAGGTATGTCCTTATTTTCCTACTTAAATGTTTTACTTTTTTCTTTTTCATATGAAAGGATTCTTTTTAAATGAAAAAGAGCAACCTCAGCCACATGTATTTCTTTTGTCCTGTGGTATATCACAGTTTTGAGCTTTAATGGAGTCATTTATATTGACTTCTCTCATGGTGTTAACACGGGGATTATGTGTACAGAGTCCTGTGATGCAGGGCCCTTCTGCCCACCACTGTTCCCAGCCATCAGGTATGGGGCACCTACTGTGTTCCCAGCCATCCAAAGTGGGTATGGGGTACCTACTGTGTGCGGACACAGTGCTGGGGGTGACTGGGAACAGCAGGAGCCTTCCTGTCACAGCAGGGCCCAGAGACAGACATTCCGCATCCACACCGCAATAACCACTGTGATGGTGAACAGATGACTGGGGGCGGCCGCTCCCTACTCGGGGTCTGAAGGCTCTCCCTCCCAGTGGGCGAAGTGTGGGGTTCCTGGGCTTCAGGCAGAGGGGCTGGTGAAGCAGGGTGTCTGAGAGGAAGCGGGGTGTCTGAGGGAGGCAGGCAGGCAGGCTGACAGGGAGGCTCCAGAGCCAGCTGGACCTGCAGACCAAGCTAAGGGCTTCAGCTTTTCTTCAGAAGAGCAGCAGAGGGGCCCGCCCACTGTGCTCGCTGTGGGCAACAGGCTGGCAGGAGGCTGACTGGAAGGATAGGATGGGTGGACTTGACCGCGGCCAAGACTGATGGGGAGAAATAGATTCCAAGACAGCCGGCAGGCACGACCCAGAGCCTGCTGGTGGAAGGGGAAGGTGGGTGAGGGAAAGGAGCCACTGGAAGATAAGGTTTGGAATGAGGCAAGAGAAAAGACAGGGCAGGATAGGCCAGCCAGCCTGGGGTGGTCTGCCAAGGGGGAAGCTGGGTGGAGGAACTGGTGAGGGACGGGACAGGAGGCAGGAGAGGGGACAGGAGGTTTGAACCATGTACCTGCTGCGGGGGGCGGGCAGGATCAGCAGCAGGACTCAGGAAGCAGACCCTCTGGCTGCAGGGATGTGGCCAGTGGTGGAGGGACTGAACAGGGGTGAGGAAATGGTGCCACCAGAGCAGTGGTGTGAGGGGCGCCCCTCTGAGGGGCAAACACGAGCAGGTGGGAAGAGGCTGAGGGTGCAGGAGGGTCAGCAGGTGGGGGACAGAGGAGGTAGCGAGAGAGGCTGGAGGGAGTGGAAAGAGGGGAGGGGGTCCCGGCAGCACGAGGCTCCCGAGGAGTGGTTTTTGATAGGGATGCTGGGGAGCTTCCCTACATGGGAGTGTGGCCCGTGGCTGTAGGGGAGCTGAAAGCAGGCATGTCCACCTGGCAGGCAGCCCAGGGGTCAGGGAGGTGGAGGTGGCTGGGTTCAGCCACTGAAATGTCATCTCCCATTGGTTTGAAGCCTGTTTCCACATCACTCTTTTGAGATGGATGCTCAAGTGGTTCGTTTAATGTTTGGAGAAATTAAGATTCTCTGATAAAGAAGCTGTTGGGAGAGGTTATGTGGGGGCTGCTCACAGGGGCCTATCTGAACAGGACCTGATCCCTCTGCATGTTTAACTCGTGGGTTATCATGTGCCACCATGGCAGAAAGGCAGCCGTGGAGGGCAAGGTTAGACGGTGGTAAGGTGTGGGATTTGGAGTCAGGCTGACCTGACTCTTTTACTTCCTGACAGTGTGGCTTAAACCACTACCTTTGGACACTTCTGTTTCATCATCAAGAAGAATGGAGATGATAACATGTAATTTCCAGAATTAAATGAGATGCAGCCTGTCTGATGTGATGATTGTTACCGTTTCTGTGATGTTACAGCATGATGACCGTTATGCTCAGCACAGGATGGCTCCACCTCTCAGAAGAGATTTGATTGACTATTTATTTATTTGTTTATTACTGTGCTGGGCGGCTTATGGGACCTTAGTTCCCTGACCAGAGACTGAACATGGGCTCTGGCAGTGAAAGCGCCAAGTGCCAACCCTTAGAGTGCCAGGGCATTCCCTCTTTTGTTTTTTAAAGAAAATGGAACCACCAGAGGTTCAAGTTTCTAGGGCAAGCAGAACCTTTCATTTATTAGGTTTGTGAAATAAGGTGTAATTCATCAAAAATCAAAGACATGAGACACATCTAGCACTTGTAAAGATTCTGTTTTCTGATTCCCTTTGTTATTTAAAACACTGTCAACTTGAATAAAGCTCTGGGTTTTCAAGTAAATAGCAGAGCAATTTGCAGTGGAAGAAATGGCAATGTGGGCCAAGAAACCTAATGCATGGGTAGTTTGTATTGCTTATTTCTCATGTGCACTAACCAGCAGTAAAAAGTCTCCATTACAACGTCTTATTTACAGATGGCAAAAGCAAAATGGAAATCGTCACCGTCACCGCTGCAACTCCATCTCTTCCGACTCTGCTGTCCACAGTGATGAAGCACACATTAGAGCACCAATAGACAGCTCACTTGTCTCAGAGACTCAAAGACCATCAGCAATGCAGGATTTTGTGCTGTGGGTATTGATGTTTTGTTGGAAAATAAATGGCATCAATAACGAGCCCTGGGGAAAATGTCAGGTACTGGCTTTTCTAAACATTACCCCTTCCTTCCGCTGATTTACATTTTAAAACAAAATTGAGGGCCAATATAAATTAAAATTACTTAAAAAAAAAAGAACTGGCTTTTGTTTGTTTGTATTTGCACTTAAAAAAAAAAAATTCCTGTTTCAATGTGCTTCAGGTCCTGGGGAAATTACAGAGATAAATGTCGGTGAACTAAATGAGTTACTGGGATTTCTTTCTGTCTGTGGCAATCCAAACTAAAGATTGGTGGTGGTGACATCAACACTGAAACTAAAACAGAGCTGCTAGGGCAACTGCTTTTCATGCACCTTGTACACAAAAGGCACACTCAGGCTTCTGGGCTGGGACCACTGGCTCAAGCTGGTTATGAAAATCCAGATTCTCAAGCTCTAGTTCTGGCCTGGTGCACCCGGGAATCTGATGATCAGAGATCCTGGAGCCACCAATGTAGGTAATATGTGTAGTAATAACAGTCCACTTACTATCCTGCTGCCATCCAATAATAATGCTGTACTTTCAGACCAAAAATTCTCTTTGTAGATGATGCCATGAAAGCCAAGAGGGTTTCCTAATGAAATGCCCATACTGACTTTGTGGAAAGGTCCTAACACGGAATCTTGTAAAATTCCTCTCTTTCCTCTCTTTTCCATGACACTAATTCTTCCTACTCTAACTTGGGCTTGTTTGTACACGGGCCACCAGGGAGGGCAGACAGTGATGTCGAGTCCAGGCAGGGCTGTCAGACCATGAGACCACAGGCCAGGCCTTGCGGTGCTGCAGGGCTCGAGAATCTTCCTTGCCATCCTTCTTGATTTATATTTTTAAAAGGTGAAAAAGGATGTCAGGGCTGGTCAGGAAAAGTGTAGACTCATGCTTACATCTACACAAGGGGCTGCAGACCCACTGCCCTGCGGGACAGTTCATTTCACTCTGATGGTCCTCAGTGACTGCCTCTGAACTTCCGGGTGGACAAAACGCTTGCTGGTAGTGGAAAAATAGCAGGGACGGAAAAGCTGTGATGTCTCCGTATTAAAATTCTCTCTCAAAATGTTGAAATAAGTACATACATGCACAGGATGTGCTGACAGTGTTTCAAATTATTAGGGAAATGCCAAATTATGTTGGGATGACTAGATAATTATCTGGAGGAAAGGTGGATTAAAAACAAATAAAACAAAATAAAATTCTCTTTCTTTTCAGCAACATTTCTGAATTGCCAAGGTTCTGGGGATAAGTGATAGATGATGGGGCCGGGGTTCTGGCAAAATAACTGAATTAAAGAGAACGAAGCAGATAGATACCACAGGCTGCCCCAAATGAAGCGAGGGCTCCTTTGCACTGTGTTGGGTTTTCTTGTTAAGTCAAGGTTACTGCACTGATCCAGGCAGGGCATAGCCCAGACAGAACCCCCAGAATGATGAGGAAACTATGATTTAAGTTTGATGGAAAGACTGCACACAAGATGCCCCTTTTCTTTCAGTTATTCCCTCATTTTGGTATTAGCAAGTTGGGTCTTCTCTTTTCCTGGGGGAATGTGGGTTGTAAATGGGACATTAAAGAAAAAGTCAACAGGGGGCCGTTTACAACAAGGTTGTTTGCCTGGCTGGTTGCAGAGTGCTGGGCAGTGTGTCCCTGCTTGGAAAGGTTTTATCCATCCCATTACTGAAACAATGGGAAGGTCAGTGGAGACTGGCCACAGTCTCCTCTTATGAAAATTTGGGGGACCCTAGTTGCTGGGGAGCTCAGCACACCCAATCAGCCACTGCCATCCCAAAGCCCTGCCCGTTGGCCTTCCACGTGATGAGAACTCGTGGGCTCCTGCCAAATAGACAGTGTTCTTTGTTGTGTTGTTATTGTTGCTTTTTTTGGTTTTGTTTTGAAAATCTGTTGATAGCTTACCCTGCGAACTCAGGATAGTCTTAAACTAATCTAGAAGCACACATGAGGAATACCAATAATTTCTGCATTATTTTCATAATGTCAGAAAAGCAGCAGCCATAATACATTAAAAGCACCAAAATATCTCCAGGGAAGGATCCTGGCCAACAGCCTACCCCAGCTGATTATCAAGCCGCGAGGACAGGCTGTGTGTTGGCGTTTCACAACTGTACACCCTGCTCTCACTGCTCGCTGTCTGGGTCCTACACACAGTCCTGAGTCCGCTGAGATGTCAGTTCTGTCGCAGGCAGACCACTTTCGCAGGCCACCATGCAGTAGGCACAGAGCAGGAGAGCAGACCATGTGGGGAGGGGGGCCGCCACACTCCACGTGGGCCAGAAATCAGCTCAGAACACACGCCTGGGCCAGTGAAGACAGATAGGGCTTCTGTGTGATGTGCTCAGTGGCCTGGTGAGAAAGTGGAGCCCTCCTTGTGGGGAGGAGGGGCAAAGCCTTGTCCTTAGGCAGGTGGATGATTAGGCAAAGCAACCTAAGCAGCTTTCTGGGGGAGGAGGTGATGGTCCTCCCAGCCAGCTCTCAGAATTTAAGACCCTGCTTCCTAACTGGGTGCAGATGTAAATGCCCACCCCTTTCTGCTGCGGCCCGGCCCCTCCCACAACTGCCCACAGTTCTTACCCAAGGTTCAACTGCCCCATCACCACTGTACACAACTTTTTCCAGGGCCTAAAGTGAATTATCAGGCCTTGGTGTCTATACTGACAGTGGTTTTAAATCTCATTTGACACTAAGAGTAAAACAGCCCTCCTTACATCACAGTCTGGTCCCTACACCTGCCCCATAAATACACATTAACTGAAACAAAAGTTCTGTGAAAACTCCTACCTGTGATGAACTTTGGTATTTTGCCATCTCAGTAACCCAAAACTTAGCTGGGTGAGACCCACAGAACTGACCTCCCAAACCATTCGCGGGGCACCAACTGCCGCGAGAATAGTGACACAAGGTAAGTGGTGACTGAACTTGACAGCCCACAGCACCCTCAGGCACAGCCCCCCGGAAATGACCAATGCACAGGTGCTGACGGCCTGTGTGTGTAATCGGCTCAGTCTCTCCCCTTTTCTCTGCGGCTGATTTGCATCTCACATCCTTCCAAAGAGAAGGGGTGCTGACAGCACGAACAGTGCCGGAGCACAGCGCACTGACAGCAGCTCTGGGGGCAGACGAGAGAGCAGCTGACGACCCAGATCAGTGTTTAATTGAGGGAGGGGGTGGTGATTTTGCCAGGGGAGCCATGGAGGAGCAAGGACTCATCAGCTACAAAGCATGGGGGCTGTCACACACACTCACACACACTCAGCCCCAATAAACCAGTCCCCTCACTGGGAGGCTGCGGGGTTCTCTGGCTCCCTCCCTGGGCCAATCTGGTCCACCTGCAGACACTCACCTGTAAGACAATAGGAAGCTGCTCAGGTGGGTTCCTGTTTTCCACGCCCATGGTGAGCCACACCTGGAAGGCGGTCAGCTGCTCAGCAAAGAAGGGGCTGTGCTGTGAGACAAGCAAGATGGGTTAGTCAGGGACCCCCTTATTCACCCGGCTCTGCCTAAACATACCCCCCACCATCAACTCAGTCATGTGTCTTTGTGAGGCCCCAACTCCGCCCGGCTACCACTTAGGCGAAAGTCCGCAGAGCCAGGCCATGGCAGAGGAAGCAGTGAGATGCAGTCAGGCTGGGATGTTTCATACAGCAGAGTCAGAGGACTCATGGACAGACTGGGTGTGGGTAAGAGAAGGGTTGTGGTAAGGTTAACGCTAGGGCTCAGGCCTAAACAGGCTTCCCTGGTGGCTCAGTTGGTAAAGAATTCCCCTGCAGTGCAGGAGACCTGAGTTCCCCTGGGTGGGCAAGCTCCCCTGGAGAAGGAAATAGCAATCCACTCCAGCATTCTTGCCTGGGAAATCCCATGGGCAGAGGAGCTTGGTAGGGTACAGTCCATGGAATGTCAAGAGTTAGAGACAACTTAGTGACTAAACTGCCACCACCTCAGGTCTAAACACCAGGAAATGGGGTCCCATAACCCTAGGTGACTTGGTGACTAAACCACCACCACCACAGGTCTAAACACCAGGAAATGGGGTCCTGTGACCTGAAGTGGGAAGACCAAAAGAAGCATGTTTCGGAGAAGCACGTGGAGAACTCAACCTAGAGATGCATTGTGTTTAAGGCGCCTCCTGGACACCCAAGTGAGACATCAGGGGGTGGGGTGGGAGGGGGAGAATGGCCTTCATGAGCCTGCAGTTCAGGAGATGGGTCTGGGCTGGAGAGACAGATCTCGTTTATAACGTGAGAAAGAGTGGGGACCCCGGGCTGAGCCCTGGAGCACCCCAAGAGCAAGAGGCCAAGGAGGTGGAGACACTAGGGCAAGGCCAGTAGAGGGAGCAGGAGCAGGCAGCAGCCAGGATGCCAGGGAAGAGTGATTTAGCTGAAGGCTGTGGTTGGCACCAGCATGTCATGATGTGGAGGGTCAGGCAGGACCAAGGTCCAGGGCTGACCATGACATGAGGGCCCTGGAGACTGACTACTAAGAATGTTCTGGGGGGGGCCGTGGTAGTGGGCAGAAGGACAACTGGACTAGGTTCAAACAGAAGGGAAGATGATTTAGAGACTCAAGAATAGTTTTTTGCAGGAATCTGGCTGCAAAGGGGAAGGGATCGGATAGGATCATGTGACCAGGCATTTCTTTCTAAAGGTGGGAGAAAAGGGCATATTTTGTAAGAGGGGGAATTGCTGATGGAGGAGAAGGTACTGGGCGAGAGCCCTGGCAGGTAGGCACCAGGGAGCAGGAGCCCTCCGGGAGGGACACAGATAGGAGGGGATGTAGGGATGAAATGGGTATGGAGGGACTCAGAGGCTCTCTCTATTGCTCCTGTTTCTCAGTGAGGTGGGAAAGGCAGCAGATGCTGTGGACGGAGGGCAGAGAGAGGACAGGAAGGAATGAAGGAGACATATCTGGGCAGCTGGTAGGCACCGTCTAAGGCCCCTGGAGGGCAGTGACAAAAGCAGGTTACAGTGGGCTTCCCCAGCCTGGCAACAGGGGTGCGGAGGGTGGCTTGTCCTCTCGAAAGCCCTGCAGAGGGGATGACTTTGGTGGTGATGACAGGGACCAGGGAAACCTCAGATTAGCGGCTCAGGTAGGAGGGGGCCTAGGCCCTCGGAAGGTCTCTGAGAACCAAGAGGCCAAGCGGTAGGACTGCTGGGTTTTCTGTATTACACGGTCATCCCCACTTAATACGCAGCTCTATCGTCTGTGAGCCCCAAACAGAATTTCAAATCTCTGCCTCCCACCCACTCTGCCCACATTGTTCCCCAGAGGGAGAGGAAGGGTGGATGGGAAGGCAGGGATGTGGGTTCTGACCCCAGGTTCTGGCACATGTGGACATGTGCTCGTAGAGGACTCCAAGTGGTGAGGTGGGCTCAGTGAGGCTGGGAGCCAGACTGGGGCGCTCCTGCCATGCCCTCTGTGGAGGGGCCTGGGGCTCAGAGCCGTGGTGCCCCTTGTAAAGAAGTCAATGTCGTGTGAGAATTGGGCAGAGAAATTTCACACTCAGGAATTCATGTTCTTGCAAAGTCAGGATACATGAAGTTACTCAAATTTGGAGGGCAACCTGGGGATTGGAATGGAGCCCACAACGTGATATTCCTGTTAAGTGTGAGTTATTCACAGATTGGTTTAAAAACAATAGTCCTGTTAGGTGCCCCCTCCCCAGCTGTACCGAGTGAGGGGGACCTTCAGTCTGGGAAGGGGAGTTGGGAAACTCAGGTAATTCCACCTCTCCCCCTTTCCTGCACTTTGGTTTTACCCTGTGGATACAAACATGTGGTTCACTGCTGCAGAAGCTGCTCTGTCCCCAAAGACAGACAAACACTCCTGATCTTTTCACCTAAAGCTGACAAAGAGGGAAAAGCCCTTCTCATCGAAGTGTGCTGTGAGGTTTGTCATGCTTTTTAAAGCTGCGGAGATGGTGACAAACCAGCTCAGTCCCTAGCATAAGCGTGGCTCAGCATTTTAAGTAACACTTCACAGAACAGCTCGAGAGCTGCCCTGTGAGTGTCTGAGATGATTCACAGAGAGCTAATGTTTTGGGCCAAATCTTCAAGACTACCTCCCGGTGTGTCAGAGCTACCGTGTAGATTCTTGAGGGGAAGACACAGAGCCCGGGATGAGTGTTCTGGAGCAGAGCTCACAGCTCGTGGGCAGAGGCTCTGAGTCACGTGACTACGTGGCCTGGGCCTCAGGGGGATGATTCCAACACAGGTGGTCAGCTCACGTGTTAGATGGGTTGGAAGGGGTCTGAAAACAGGCACCAGACGTGATGGACTGAGAGCAGAAAGGCCATCTCTGGGCACAAGGAGCCACACCTGACCCCAAAGGCTAGTCCACCCTGTCTTGTGCTGTCACCTTGGGGACGGAAGATAATTACTTCATATCAACACACTCTTACTCTTCTCACCTGCTGACCCTGGTCCAAACACACTGATGTTGGCTGTCTCATAATAAGTAAGATTTCTTACATGGGTACAAGTCCTAACCATAAAAGAAAAACATTGGTAAGCTGGGTATGGTAAAACAAGAACCTTCTGTTCACCAAGTAAAAACATCAAACAAGTGAAAATGAAATCTACAGAATGAAAAAAGGTATACACAACGTGTGTCGGGCCTCCCTGGTGGCTCAGCTGGTAAAGAATCTGCCTGCAGCGCAGGAGACAAGAGAGACATGGATTCAACCCATGGGTCAGGAATGTCCCGTGGAGAAGGACATGGCAACCTGCCCCAGTGTTCTTGCCTGGAGAATTCCATGGACAGAGGAGCCTGGCAGGCTACAATCCATGGAGTTGCAAGAGTCGGACCTGACTTAGCAATTAAACCACCACCAGCATTCACAATGTGTGACAAAGGATTTGTATTCAGCGTATAAACAGAACCACTACAAACTGATAAAAAACATAATGCAAAAGAAAAATGATCAAAAGTCTTGAACAGGCAACTTATAAAAGAGGATATTCAAACAGCCAACAAAAATATGAAACAGGGCTCAATACTATTATCCATGAGGGAAATGCAAGATAAAATCTCAATGAAACACCATTACATATGGAACCAGAAAAGCCAGAAGGGAAAAAAAAAAAAGGTGGAAAACATCACGCATTGACAAGGACATGAAACAACTCAAACTCTCATATATCGTGGGAAGGACTGAAAATTGACTCACAACCGCTTTGGAAAACTATCCAGCAGTTTTCCTACCGAAACTAAAAATATGCACAACTGGAAACCAGAAATCTCATTCCTCAAGTGCACACCTGACACTAATGTACCCAAGCACAAGGGATTAACAGCACCTGGCCACACCTGCCCACCCACCTAGGCCCAAAACTTAGGGGGACAGCAAAAACACAGTGACTGAGGTTAAAAAAAAAGGAATTTAAAGCAGTATTTAAGAAAATAAAAATAAAGGTAAAAATCCATTATGAAAAAAATATCAACATTTCATATAAAGACAGGCCCAACATGACTGATTTCTCTTTCTGCCTCAGGCACCAGTATCTTGGTTGGGCAGTAGTCAGGACAATTTGTGAGGTCCACAGGATGGACTGTGAGCTTTGAGGTTTCTGGGCTATAACAGGAATGAGCTATGAGTGCACAGATTGAATAGCGTTGAGTGAAAGCAGCCAGACACAAGGATTCTATTTACCAAAATACAAACTGGACAGGGCAGCACGTGCCCTGGAGAAAGCAGTGGCCAGAGTGGGGCCTCAGGGGGCTGCTGATGTTATGAGTTGGGTGCTGGTATGTGACTGCACTCAACTTGTAAATTCATCAAGCTGCACAGTACGATGCCTGCAGTCTTCTCTGTGTATGTTATGCTTTTAAAAGAATGGAAACTAAATAAAACAGCCAGCATGTGGCTCTGTCAGGAATCCCTCCCCATCACAGTTTGGTGACATTGCTCCCAGAGGCAGAATCCTGAATCCAGGAGATGGGAAATGAGGCTGAAGACCCTTGAAAGGAGGCCTGGCACTGGAAGGAGGGGTGAGGACATGGAACAGTGGGACTTTATTACCCCAGAGTGTGCAGCTCCCACCCCCTGACGGTAAAAGGAAAATCAGGCACAGAGCACAAAAAAGCACGAGTTGAACGAGGTTCCCAAACATGTGTGCATGTGTTAACAGCCCTGTCCCTGTGTAGGTGGAGCTCGTGAGGGGCAGGGGTCCAGGACTGTTCCCTATGGGGACTTGTCACTGCCTCAGGGATTAGGGTCCCCCGGCAACATCAAATACATGGGTGGGAGACACATGAAGGTCCTGCCAGCTCCCACTTTTGGGTTCAAGATGCAAGGCCAGTTTTGGCTTCCTCCAAGCGCATTAAAGGAAAGGTGGGTGGAGGTGCGGGAGCTGCTGGAGTGGGCACTGCAAACGCTGGTGGAGAACCCAGCGGGGGGCAGACGGGATCTTGCTGCAGAATTCTTCCAACTTTGCTGTAGGTTTGAAAACGTTCATAATAAAATGGGAAAGATTCCAGCAATAAAGGAGGGGACAAAAGATAAGACAAAATTGGGAGGGAGGACCTCGTAGTCCAGGTACCCCAGTCTTGGAGGCATTGAAATCATCTGAGGGGTTAACACACACACACATAAAACACCCCCCACAGATATGCACATATGTACACACACCCGACAGAGAACACACACACCCATACCCCAAAGATACATGCAGGCACACAAATATACATGCACATACACCCCCTGAGATATACATACACACACACCCCCACCCCCACCCAGGCCCCTGACTCAGTAAGGTTCAAAGCTTCCTTGATGACTGTGATGTGCACTAAAAATGAAAAGCCTTTGCAGTGAGATGTGGGTGCCTCTGACCTCGGTCAAAGCTGTGTGACTACACCAAAGGTCAGGAACCCTCATGTCCAGCAGGTACCATGTGCCAGGCTCTGCCCTCCAGTCCTCACATGCTCCTTGAATTGGATACAACTATAATTCCCATTTAAAAATAAGGAAACAGCTGCCCACTGCAGTCTCTTCAACAGGACCAGAGAAGACAGTGTGGAGAGAAAAAGCCAATAACTCCGACCTGCAAGCCCCACCCTCCATCCCCTTCAGGGGACGGCTTGGAGCCACCTGCTTCCTTCCACTCCCCCCAGCCCATTTACCCCCAGTCCCGAATGCCTGCCTGGTCCCTTGGGGGGTCAGGGTTGGGGTGGGGGGGGTCTAACTGTGTTCTAACTTGAGGGGTGGTTGTTCTCTTTTTCACGGGTTTCTTGAGAGAAGGGACTGGGTCTCACCCACATGCACCCAGACATGGTATCTGATGCACAGCAAATACTCAGCAAATGAGCAAATTTCTGAATAAAAACGGGCGCTGTGTGGGGAAAGGAGGCAAGAGGAGACCCTTGGTGAGCTGCTGCCAAGTCCCCTGGGAAGAGGGGAGAGTCAATTTGCCTCAGGGGCCACGAGTGACACCAGATGAACTCAAGGACAACCAGACATCCCCTCAGGGCTGAGAGTCTCGAGCACTGTTCACAGTGAAAGGCTGAGAACCCGCTATCAAGGAGTGCACGCTAAGAAAAACAGACTCAAGACAACAACACTACAGAGAAGACATCTTTAAGAGCTGACTGTTTCATAATCTAACTTTAAATAACCCCTGGTTGGAGCAATCTTTTAAGCTTCTGGCTAATAAATCTTCTCCCAGGTGGGTGAGGGCTGTCTCTGACACCCAAACAGGGGCTTTGAAGGCCAGGTGGCCAGAGAAACAGCTGCAGGGACCAAGCAGGATGCCCTGGGTAGGGGGGGAAATGGGACTCACCCGAAATGCTGTGCCTTCTTCGATGATGGTCGGCAGCTGGGAGAGACAGATGTCCACGGCCAGGTCCCAGGCTTGCCTGGAGAGAGAGCAGACAGGGACCCACGAAGCATTACTGACAGGCTCACCCACAGGGGCCCTGACAGCAGAGGAGCCCGTGAGCGGCTGAGTCAGGGTGGAGCTGCCAGTGGGGGGCACAGGAGGCGAGGAACTCTCGGCTGGCAGCACTAAAGCCATTTTGTTGATGACAGCTTTTCTCTTCAAATTAAAAGGAGAAAGAGCTCAGGAAAAATAAAGGGACTTGTCCACGTTCTAACTACACAGCTTCTGCCCCAACTTGAGCCCACCTAATGTGGCAGTTGGGGCTCTGGGTGGCCAGACTGGGGCAGCATCACACACAAACTGGCCATGAAAGGCTGTGGTCAGGCTGAGGCGCTTCACCAGAGACAGGGCAGGTGGGGCTGGGAGAAAGGGTCTCCCTTGGCCCACCCACAGCTAGAACTGCCCCCTGTCCTTGTGGCCGCTGCACCCCTTTGTGGGTAGTGGGAACCTGTGTGCAATGCAAACCACTGGGGATGAGATGGGTGGTGCCTTGTATGCGGGGAGGCAGCAGCCTCTCGATGGCTGGGCTTGGTCACCTTTTCCAGATTCCTGTGGTGCTGGACCTGGCTCCACCCACTACAAGATGTGCAAGACAAGGCCACATTGACTGGGTCATGGCATCACCTCCCAAGGGTCAGTTTCACCGCCTGTGAGGTGGGCTAGTGATTGTGTCTCCTGCACAGGGTCCTGTGAAGACCTCAGCAGGTGGATGACATCGAGGGACATATACAGAGGCCTGCTGTTTCCTGGCAACAGCCAACATTGACTCTAAAGTGGACACAAACAAGTCTCTTCCTTTCTCTGTGGTCTCAATCTGAGCGTGGATTCCCAAGGATATAAAGATTCTCTGACTCAGACTTCCCTTTCTTTTAGAAATGTGCTCCTCTTGGAAGTGATGGTCTGAACATGGGGTTTTGTTTCTGGTATGGCAATCTCCTCCTACTACAATGCCCTGACACATACAAGGATTCCACGTTAGGTTTATTTAGACTAATAACTGCCTGTTTGTGTGCAAGAGGGTTTTCTCATGGGTCTTCATAAATGGTCAAAATAGGAACAAAAAAGGAAAATATCCAGAAAAACAAAATGGAAGTTGAACAGCAAGACTAGAAAACTCTTTTTCAAGTATATGGAATATCTTTCTTTTGCCCAGACTGGCCCCTTCTGCACAAGCCTGCCCTTCCCCCTCCAATCTAATTAAGAGGCAATCAGGAGATAATCAAAAGTGCCTCAAAGTACGGGCAATAAATAGCTCCCATATGCTCAATAAGTGCCCAGCCTGCAGGCGAGATGGTTATTCTGTGGCATTGAGGGAGCCGCTTACTCTTTGTTAAGACAGAAGCAAAGTCAATTATTGTAATTAAGCTCTATGAAGATTCATTGAATTTAATCAAATTAAAAGTTTCAACTTCAGGAGTTAGAAGAAGAAAAGTGAGCACCAGATGGGGGAGGTGCTGTGGGCAGGGAGGTCTGGGGCAATTGGTGGTCTTGATACAGCCACTTCACTGTAGGGGGCACCAGGAAACTGCGCCTTCTGTACAGCAGGCTTCCATGCCTTCTTCCAGAACCATCTCCTCAAATTCAGGAGGCAAGAATTGTAAACTGTTAATAATATTCCTGCTGGGGTGTCCTAGACAAAGTATCAGAAACTAGGCTGCCCTGGTGAGACCAACAGCCCTCAGACCTCTCCAAGGAGCGAAACAAAACCCGACGAAGCTGCAGCAGGCCCTGGGCGACAATCGTCTGAGGAGTGTGGGCTGTCTGGCCTGCCACCTCCTAAGGGCTGGCCCCAACCTGGGTCCAGCCACTGAGGAGGGTCGAGTCCTCTGCCAGCTGCACATTTCTGTGCCAGAAAAGCAGCTCAGAGGAGACTCCTGGCCTGAAAGGAAAGAGGTGTCTTGCCTGCTTCACCGGGAGCGAGGAGGGGCCATGTCTGCAGGGGCACAGCTGCCTAAGTGAGAAGGGATGGGGACAAGGGGCTCCGTTCAAGGCACTGAGGAGGACAGGGGAGGAAGGAGGATGTGGGGGAGCACTGAAGACCTGCTGGACACCAAGAGGCCAAACAGACTACCAGCATGCAGTGAGGCTGCCGTGAGCCCCAGGCAGGGGCGGGAGAGAGCGGCAGGCTGGCGCTGGGCAAGCCGGTCTCTCTTTGGGGCCTGTGGCTGTTGACTGTACAAAAGGAAAGGGTCAGGCTGAGGACCTCAGAGTTCCCATCAAGCCTTTGATCACACGGCGGCCTTTTCAACAGCACAAAGGTACCCTCTGCTGAGCATCTATTCAGTTGGTTAAAACTGGCTACATTTTCTAGGGTAAAATCAAAACGAACTTGGGAGTCTTAATTTGGGATTCTCACTAAGGGAAAGTGGGAAAGCGAGTCCTTAAAACCCTGGCACCCAGGCGAGCGTGGAACTTGGGAGGTGTCTGCGTTCGCACTTCCCACAGCCCCTGGGACCAGCCGCGCCAGCTGCACCCCCCCCTCCCCGGAGGGAGGACCCCGGGCTCCCCGCCCCCGAGGCTCAGAGCAGCGAGGCCCTGAGCCGTGGGCTGCCGATGAATCACGGCCTAGAGAACGTGCCATCCAGGCAAGAGCTCGGGTTTTCAGGAAACGGGCCTAAGATGGCAGGCACCCAAGGAGTGGGCCGTGAGGAGAGCCTTCCAAGAGCGCCCGGCTCCATCTGCACTGATCAGTCATCCAGGCTCCCTTGATGGGATGGAACACACAGGTTATTACTGTGGAGGAACGCAAGGTTTCAGGACCTGCTGAAATTGAAAGTGAAAGCAAACGGCTCCCCGATGGCTTCACATCAAAAATTAAACAGGAGCCGGGCGCTGAGCATTTCATCATCGGCGCCCCCAGCCTGAAGCAAAGTGTGAATGTGTATGACTTCATGTTTTAACCTCAATTTTTGTTAGGCTTTGTTCCCTGCCTCCCCCTGCTGAAAATTCAGCCTCTTCATCACCACCCAAGGAACACAGTAACTAGACAGTAAATTATTTATTAGGAATGCTCTTTCCAACTCCTGGCTGTGCACTCCCTTGGGACGAACAGACTTTGGCCAATTTACCAGGTGGGAGAAAGAGCTGAGGGCATTGTTGTCCAGGGTTTCATCACCTGCATGAGCTCTGCTAAAAGCCCATGGCAATGCTTCACCGTCCAGGAGCCTAGATCTCAGGGGCGGCTGGTGAACCCGAGTGCAGGAGAACATGACCTTTCTGGTTTCCAAGCCTCACACGCTCCTGCCTTTGCATCACAGCTCTCCTACCTCCCCTAAGGACAGGACTGTGAGCTGGATGCCTGCTACCCATGACAGAGATCACACCCCCAGCCTCTGTAGACCAGGTGCCACACACAGCCACTGGGGAGAGTGGAGACCTGTGTCGCTCAAGTGAGCCACTTGGCTATACAGGAAAGAGGATCAAACTCCCATTTGTAAAGCCACTGGATCTGGTATTACCACCTAACCGGTATTCTTGTAAAGCCACTGGATCTGGCATTACCAACTAACCAGTATTCTAACCAGTACCTCTGCCCACTTCCAGGTGAGGAGGGAAAACACCTGGGAGTCTATCCGTCCTAAGCAAGTCAGGGTCCCTTGATGTGGCTGCATGCCGTATGCAGCTGCTTGACCTGGAGTTTATATGAAGTATCTGTGGTCTCTGACTTGGCATGAGACAGTTCTGAATGATTTCACAAATAAATAAAGGTTATCACCCATACTGAGTGGTTTTCTCCTCCCTAGATCTACAACACGGTAGCATGGGCCAACTGGAGGGCTGGTGAAATTCCTAGCCCAAGCGCCACGACCCTCCAGGAGGAGCCGCTGTCCCTCTGATCAGTGGGGAGGCTCATCCTCTGGAGACCCAGGCCATGGTGCTGCTCCTACGGAGAAGCCCCATGCCGAGAGGGTGCAGGCTGCTCTGGTTGGTCCCCATGTCTCAGGGACCTGCCATCTGGCTTCTGATCAACATTTCTCTCTTTCACTGCATGATCATGCTCCTACGAGCATGTTACTTCTTCAATCTAAAGCCTGATTTTATATTCGATTCCAGATCAAAGTAGGTTAATGGTATAATTTTCAACATTTTTAATGGGCTTGACTAACATTTATCTGGCTACAGGCTCAAGCTGGCACTGTTAGGAAGAACCCCATCGGGGGAGGATGTGTTATATGCCTTTCTCCTCCCATGAAATCTCATCTCCTCTGATTTCTGTATGAAAAGACCTAATTTAGACTTACCTATTTGGCATTTCTCAGAATATAAAGATCGGAAGCCACAATATTAGATTTCAGAAAAAGATCCCCACTTGGAGAACCTTTGGCTGTGGACATGCAGAGCAGGACAGGCCACACCAAGACCTGGGTGAGCAGAGCACCCTGGCCCCACCCCACCTTTAAGCCCTGCACGTGGTTATCAAGTGTTTCAGGGTCCCTGGGCCACCAAGAAGATGTACTCCCAATTTCAAACTCAGGGCATCCCAGCCTGGCCCAGAGTCCCTAGTGGACAGCCCACTGGCTGCATCTGGTACCCAAGCATTTAGTCTGGCCCTCAGAATGTTTTTTTAAAAATGCTATATTAGATACCAACACTTTAGGAAATAATAGATGAGAATACAGGTTTTTGGCTGCTCTTTAAAAGCTGCGGTTGGGGCTCCACGATGCACATGATGCAGCCCGGCTCTTGCCACACCACCGCGCTCCTTGACAACTCCTCCGCCTTTCATTTTGAGGTCTGAAGGCCACCCTCTCTGTGTGTCCCCCCTTCAAAGCCCCGAGGACGTGAAGTGTCTGCCACGGGAGCGAACGAGGGACAGAGATTTCCTACTGCCTGAGGCCCTTCCTTCCACCCCAGTGGGGAACATACTCTGGGTACCAGCCTGCTCTGTACCCTGCATGTTTCTGAAGCCCTCTCTTCACGCCCACACCCTGATGGGGCCCTTCCCATAAGTGGTGGTGGACACGACACCAGGACCCACACAGTCCAACCCTGAGTCTGTGTCTGTGGTGACACGAGGGCCGTGTGTAAGGGCTTGATGCCCACCTGGGAACACACAATGTGTCCAGGCTGGGTCACCAGTGCTTGATATCCAATAGATGCTCAGGCATTACTTCGTACCTTTCCTAGAATGGCTTTTTAATGATCTTTACAATGATCTTGACAAGGCCTCCCGGTGCCCTGTGTATAGTGAGCGTGCAACTACATGCTAAATTAAATTATTGCGGCAATTGGTGTTGCAGTAGCAATCCCGTGTATAGTAACAAACACAGGATGGAGTCAAACGCATCTGAGTGATTTCCAATTTAGGGTTTTAATGAGCTCTTTCCACAACATTTAAAAAATATCAAATATCAAATGAGATCAAGTACAGGTACTAATCCTCAGGGAGTTCTACTAGTTACACATTTTTTTTTCATGCAAAGAAGCACCCAATGATTCTTCTGTCTCCAGTTTTTTGTTTTTGACAAGGAATATCTCAACCTTAATGACTTAATTAAAAAAAAATAGCTTTAGTGTTTCAAAGGCTTAAAACATATACATGTAGATTTTTAATTACAGGAGTAATATCTATCAAATTTTAAGAGAGCATTCTCACTCCAATCCTCTGGTCCTGGTATTAACACCATTAGCATCTTGTTATAATTCTACCTAGCCCTCTTGCCCATGCATAACACAGAAGTAATTATATTGCTGATACAGTCTGGTGTTCTGTTTTTGTCATTTAACATATATTTTGCATAATAATAAATAATCTTCATAAAATTTTAAGATGGCTTGTATTTTTTCAAGTATATGTATTTCAATTACATCTTTGTTCTATTAGGTACTAGGGTTGCCTCTGGCTTCCCTTCTTAAAGCTAACATTCTGACAAACAGCTTTCCTTGTCAAAGCCTCTCTGACTGTTTCACCAGTCCCCCTCAGCAACCTGCTTAGTCCTCCTCCTGAACTGAGATGGGCAGATGCAAAGTGGACAGGGCAGCAGGGGCTGGAGTGAAGTGGGAGATGCCAGGGTTCAGAACTGCCAGGTAGGGAATGTGCTGGTCAAGGCTGGACAGTCAGGGGTCAGGCTGCCTCCCCATCCAGGGAGGTGATCCCAGGAACCTTCCCTCACAGCATCCTACACTGATCCCCCTCCGAGTCCATTTCCCATGGACCCCACCATGCAACATCCAGAATTTGCCTAAAAGGGAGGAGGGAGGAGGGAGGGATTCAGGCTATAGACGGTGCTTTGCAGGATGGCAGACCATGCAGCCTGAGGGACTAGACTGTACTCAAGTCCTAGGGAGCTTATCAGCTGCAAAGGGCCCCTGGAGTGTGCAGGCAGGCTGGAACCAGAGAAGCAGAAAGACCCAAAGGTGCATGTATGACTGCTAGCAATTTCACATGCCCCGGGAGACCAGAGGATCTTTCCCTGCATTTATCTGGGCCTCTGTGGGTTGCTTTATTAGCTCACGTTTCTCTGCACAATGAATATATACAAATGAGGATCTGTTTTATGAGGTTCACAGAGAGCTAAACTTGCAGGTGAGAGGGCCATACTCTCAGTTTTTGAGGTGGGCATGGAAATCCATAAGAGAGATGGGCAGGATTATGAGATGCTGCTGTTAGCATTTGCACCTTGTATTAAACAGTATTTATACAAATTCCAGGATTCAGACATGTTCTAAGAGGCCAACACTAGAGAAAGCTCCATGGGGGATGAAGAGACACAGGTGTCACCATTCTGTACTGTGCTCTCCAGGTGCCTGCTCTCCGGGCCCGCTTCTCCTGCTGCCCTCTTCCCTGCCTGTTCTGTCTGCTCTCAGCTCTGGCTCTGGTTCTACTTCTTTTCTCCAGGACCAGACGCTGTTATTACTCTGTGCAGCTGAGCACACCTTAGAAGAGGCAGTTTCACATCCAGAGAAACATGCACACAGAGACGACTGTCCCATGGACTTGCCACGGGGTGGGCAACAAGGTGGAGGGGAGGACTTAGGCTGCTTCTTGCTAAAAGCTGGTGCCCTCTGTCCATCCTGTATTTCTGTCTCCTGGGGATCTGCTTGGCCAGTAGCCCAAGTGACCGTGGTGGCCCAGGAGGCCCTTCACACTGGGTGGCTGGTGTGAGGCCTATTTCCTATGATTTAAATAGTTTTCTATCCATGACTAGACACAACACTGACACTGTTTAGCTCTTTTTCCTTATTCTTTCCTCTTTAATAATACATATTTTATAAAAACCTGGTTCAAAAGTAATAGAACTTAAGGCATCACTTTTTCTTTTTTTAACAGGATAAGGCTGTTTTGAGGATTTCCTCTTTCAGAAATGTGGGTCTTCTAATTATTCATCCTAAGCATTAGAGAGGCTTTTCCCCCGACTCCCGCTCCTAGTTCTAATCATGGAGGGAAGGAAGCTGCATCGGCTGTTCTGCCGGTCTGTTCTCACAGGATCTAAACAGCTGCAGAGCGACTCTTCCGTGGCGGTCTACTCCTGTTCCTCTGTTTCTTCATAACTTGTTCTCTAGTTTATGCTACAAGCTCTTACAATGGATATGGATGAGGCATGTTTTAACTTGATTTCTGTTTACAGTCTGGCGCTTCGGCAGCATAGTGCATCTTGATTTATCTCATACATAAAAATGCTAATTTCTGATATTCCTCAAGTGGATAAGAGGAGGGGAGTGTACCACCTCCTTCTTGGTTCTTGGGGCTTCCAGAGTCAGGGGAAAGTGGTCATGCAAATATTTAAAAAGAAAAAAACCACCACTCCAAATGAACCTGAAAATACACCATAAAGTGGTTTTTGCTGTTGTTCAGTCGCTGAGTTATGTCTGACTCTTTGTGACCCCATGGACTACACAGCACGCCAGGCTTCCCTGTCCTTCACTATCT
This sequence comes from Bos indicus, assembly GCF_029378745.1. Classification (NCBI taxonomy): domain Eukaryota; kingdom Metazoa; phylum Chordata; class Mammalia; order Artiodactyla; family Bovidae; genus Bos; species Bos indicus. The sequence goes on from NC_091778.1 coordinate 53,063,944, forward strand.
CCCGGGATTCGCTCAAACTCACGTCCATTGAGTTGGTGATGCCATCCAACCACGTCATCCTTTGTTGCCCTCTTTTCCTCCTGCCCTCAATCTTTCCCAGTATGAGGAAAGTGGTTTTGGGGGCTAAAAAGAAGTGAATTACTCTTCTAAAATATTTTGCATTAGGGTTTCTCCCAGATGGATATAACTAAGACTCATTTTCCTTTGTTACTGCCCCTTTTCAGTACGTCCTCAAACTCTGCTTGTGTCACAAAAGCATGGAAATGAGAAGAAACCAAACGCCTTCAGATATAATGTCTAGATTCAAAACAATTTCCATTAATATTGTTATAATACGGTGCTTACTACTAGCAGTAGTGTAAGGAACAGTAACCCAGTTTTGAAGGAAATTTATAATCAACATAAAAGTGTCATAGAGATCACACTTGTGTGTGTGAGTGTGTGTGTATACATGCATGCATGTATGAAATAAGCATGCAAATGACCTGGTCATGAACCCAGCAGTTTTCAATCTCTGGAGCAATCTTGGACACGCTTCATGAACTCAGCTGGCAGTTTCCTTCCTCAGTACGAGCCCTTACAGAGTCAGAAACTCACCCGCAGGCCCTCTCCATCTGAGCCATGAACCACAGTGCCTCTGGAGGCACTGGTCCCGTTCGGCCTTGGACGACCCTCAGAGACACCTGTTCTTCTGCAGGGGACTCAGGCAGAGCTGAGTGCCCGACCCAGGACTCCATGCTTGGAGGCACGTCTTCCTATTTTGCTCAGGTAATTCCCTTACACTTGGACTATCTCAGAAATGGGAGGGACTCCCCTGGTAGTTCAGGGGATGTGGGTTTGATCCCTGGTTGAAGAACGAAGATCCCACACACTGTGGAGGAATTAAGCCCATGTGCCATAACTAAGACCTGATGCAGCCAAATTAAAAAAAAAAAAAAAAAAGAAAGAAATGGAAAAAGCACACTCCTTAGAGAAACTGACACTGGTCCAGCAAGAAACACTTACCACATGGCGTGCATGTACGTGGCGGGTAGGCGTGGACTGCTGACGGGGGTGCAGTTATATGACCTCATGATTCTTTCTGCCAATAAAAAATTTCGAAACAGACTAGCCACCAACAGGTCCTGTCTGAAGAGCTTTTGGAAGAGATCTGAGGGCAGAGAAAAGATAAGAATTTGTCTTCAGTGACTCATGCCCAGCATTTAAATCCAAATATACAAACTTACTTCTATCAGAATTTGCCACAAGCAGGTTGGGACTGACATGCACATTTTCCACTGGCAGTAACCTACATCTGTTACATACGTAACTGGAACAAACAGCAGAACCCAAGCAACTATCAACAGAAAACACAAAGGCTCCTTATACTACAGTAGTAACTGCAGCTGTAAGAAATACGGATGTTCCATGAAGATGAGCCTTGAATCTGCCCTGAAAACACTAAGCGCCAAAGCAGATGCTTCTCTAGATGCTCTTCATCCTCGAAGAACCTCTGGGGTTCCTGCCCTCTCCCGCCCACCTCCTCAGGTTTCTTCACTGAGAGGAACACGGTCATCCCTTCTGACTTCTCTCACATCCCAGGGCCAGAGTCTCCTGACTCCGGGGCAGCAGCCCTCCCGCCAGCCCATGGCCGGGCGCCTCACCCCGAGGAAGCACGTTCCACGCAATCGTGTCCGTGATGGCTGTGAAGATCCAGTTCAGCTCGCCCAGGGGGGTCCTCCTGTCATTCAGCCGCCCGGGAATCCTAGAAAACACAAAATAGCCACAGTGACAGAAACAGGTGATGGAGGCAGGAGGTGGTGGGAAAAGAAGGAGGGAGGGGACAGCACATCAGACCAGGGGTGGGGGAGGCTTGGCCATACTGGGAGGACCTCTGTGCCTCGCTGGGATTTTTGAGACTCCTGGATGTCCAACCTCTCATCTTGAAGTTCAGCTTCCACTGCACTTTCTTCCCCTCCCCATCTGTACAGAAGGAGCAGGTGTGGCCTCTCCAGCACTCATGTGTGACGACAGGCGTAAAGCAACTCTGACCAGGGGAGCCCCTGGAGCCCTGCAGCTCACCACAGGCTTACTCTCAGCCTCTGGGTGGACTGGCCCTGTACTCTAATCAAGACACTCCTCTTGGGCTGGACACAGGTCACTTCCCAGAAGCCAAGGGTAAAGGCCAGACCTCCTCTGTGGGCCCAGCTCTTCACCACACATTCACCTGTTCAACATCAAACAAACTTACTCAGGCCTAGATTCTGCCTCTTAAGTTCACAGAGCAAGCATCGCTGGGCTGAAAATGCCAGCGGTGAGGACATGAGAGGCAGGCCGGCTGCGGCCCAGGCCTCCCAGTGGGGCATGTGAGGGGAGCTGGGCTTAATTCCCCACCCCCACAGGGAAATTTGAACACAGCAAGACAAAACCCAATGGACAACCAGGCAACACTCTTGAGTGATGCTCCGCTTGTGGCCACTCACATACAACACTTTGGGTGTGTATGGTGGCACAATCCTTCAGGTCTGTATCCTTTCTTCAGTAAGTCTGCTCCTAGGAATCAGTCTTGAACCAGAAATGAAGAATGTGTAAACAAGTTATATTTTTCCAATGTTTTATTTATAACAGTGAAGAGGCAGAAACTACCTATGTGACCAATAATAAAGAAATGATTAATTATGGAACAACCACGATGAAATAACTACAAGTTAGTAAACTGTTGTTTATGAATATTTTAATGATATGGGGAAAAGACTGCTTTGTAACATTAAGTAAAGAAGTGGGACAAATAACCATGCTGACATAATTACACAGAACACCCCCAAGGAAAGCTGATCAGGAGGAAAACCCCGCAGTGAGGCAGTGGCAACACTCTCCCTGCTCACCCGCCTCCTCGCCCTGGCAGCTGGTGGAGACAGGAGTGCGTTCTTGGACGAAGGAAGGTCTGCTGAGGTTTATTTTCAAACTAAGACCAAGGATGTCAGGGGCGTGAACAGTGCCCCTTGAGTAAGGTGAAGTGACACAGCTGAGCCATCGGAGGAGCGGAAGCCACTCTATGTCAGGTGCAGGTCAGTGTGCATTTAGGTGGGTTTTGAAAACCCTCACCTTATGACAATTGCCGGCAGATAATTATAAAACTAGACTCCCACTAAGACCTCCTGAAAATTCTACTGATGTTTTTTCACTAAGCTTATCATGAAATCACAGACCAAGCCATCAGCCAACTGATTCCAGACAACCTGGGAATCATTCAAACTTAACAATCAACCAATCATTGTGAGACCTACCTTCTGCATTCGGCAGCCTGGAATGGATGACAACTGGGAAGTGAATCCCACTTCCCTTTCTTTCCATGTCATTCAGAATTAAGTCACTTCAGAAACTACTTGTTCCTGTTTTCCGTTCCGTATTTGATCCTAAAGAACAGCAAAACCTAACCCACTCTGGAAGCCATCTGGGTGAGCAACGCAGGACTACGAAGAAAGGTCTAGCACAGAGCATCAAGTCCAGGACACATTTTGTTACTAAAGTTTCTTTCACCTGTACCCTCCCCCCAATTTCATTAATAATCAAAGTGGTTCTTTGAAAAGTTAAACCCACAGTGTTAACCACAGATTAGCTTTTACGTGAAAAGCACAAGATTTCATAATTTAGGGCTTCCCTGGGGTCCAGTGGTTAAGAATCTGCCTGATAAGGCAGGGGACACGGGTTCGATCCCTGGTCCGGGAGGCTCCTACGTGCTTCGGAGCAACTGAGCCCATGTGCCACAGCTACTGAGTCTGCATGCTATAACTACTTAAGACTGTGCACCTAGGCTCTGCAATGGGAAGCCCCACACAAGTAGAGAGTAGTTCCCGCGACTCACAACTAGAGAAAGCCCGTGCACAGCAACGAACACCCAGCATGGCCATAAATAAACTAATACATTAATTAATTACAATTTAAAAGAAAAAGAGTTTAAAGTTATAGTTTAGTAACAGATGACAGAATTGGGAGATGAGGAAAAATGACTCTAGTCCCAGCTGTGCATGTCTGGGTAACTTCTGGCGTCTTGTTCCTCTGCTCTGAGTCACCCAGACTAACCTCATATGCAAAATGGGGACCAAAATAAAGTGGATAGCACTTCAAAAGGAGATGCAGCAGACACTTTCTTGGAAAATGCATGCCACCTCCTCAGACTCCTTATCACCGCTATCAGGCGTTGGATTTATTCTCACCTCCCCCGACATCTGGGCTCACCTACGGTTTTCAGCACTGCCCGCTGTCTGGAGCCTGACTCCAGCCACGGCCACTCTGCTTATGGATCTTACAAAATAACCCAACACAAGGTACCTGCCTTCACCCTTTGCTTGCTGTCTTCACATCCAAATTTAACCACGTCTAAAATCAAGCTCATCCTCATTACTGCCATCTTCTTCTCCCCTGTAGTATGTGTCCTCGCTCCAAGAGTCCCCGTGGATTCCCTTTTGGCAAAGCTCAAACCCTGAGACACAGCCCACTCATCTCTGCCCCAAGTGCAGCTCATGTTTCCTGCTTCTTTCAAGGCATCTTTTCCACTGCCTTTTGCTCATCACTCCCACTGCAAAGGTATCCTCAACAGCCTTCTTGATCCAATTCATACTGGGCAGGGTGATGGCCCTTAGTATAACTTTATTCAAAAATCTACAGGGTTCTCTGCTTACTGCTGCGGTATTTCCAAATGGCATTTTAGTTCCCTCTACTTCAACAAAATCTTGCTTTCAATTAAGGAAAGTGGAGTTCCGATGGCTGGAAGGATGAGGACTGGGAGCCACCAGCTTCTTAGTGGCCTGTGCCTCCCTAGATGGCCACTGTGAGGTCTCCAAGGAGCAAGGGTGAAACCACTGTCATTGGAGTTAGGTAGAAAATTCCAAGTTGGCTTCAATGCCATCAGTTTGACACATTAAACTTTGAAACTAGTTCCCTCTGGTCAGGTCCATAACCTCACAGTTGGACAAAAACATTAAACTCGGTCTCCTTTCACTTGCCCACTTGGAATAGCCTCCCACCTGCCTTGGGTTGGTTCCGGTTCAGTCTTCACAAGCAAAGCCCAACCTCCCTGTCCATGAAGACATCTTGACCATGACAGCCTGTGCTCAGGTCCATTGCAACAGCATCTCCCTTGGAATTCCTCTGGCAGCCTGTCGATCACTTACTTTTCTTCTTTTTATTTATTCACCATTGCTCCATGCATGTTGATTATCTGTATACCTAGGTAATAAATTCCTTGTGGGTAATGACTTACTTTCCTCGATATAAATCAGTCTCCTCGTAGATTCTGGTGGAGTGATGAGCACATGCACGAGCTCACAGCCCACACATCTGACTCATGTTACTTCCCTGCTTAAGAACAGCTGCTCACACTTGGCCAGCAGCTCCCCAAACTCCATGAGGTTGTGTGGCTGACATGGAGAGCCACTGCCCAGACCCCCAAGAGAGGCTGGCTGCTCAGCAGGGGAGCATATTCGGGGACACTGTCCAGCTAGGGAGTGAAGCTGTCTCAGCTGTCAGACTGGTCTCCAGCTGACCACCCTGGGGCTGAGATGTGGGGCTTCCCCAGGCGGCCATGCTTAGCAGCCCAGCCTCATGGCCACTGCTTCCTTGTCTCCCTCTGTGCTTCTCCTCAGTAAGCTCGTGTCCCTTGTCTCCATGTCTGCCCCCATCAACCGGCCAGCAGTGTGGTCTGGGGTAGATGTCAGGACTCTGCTTCTGGGTTCCTTTCTATGTCTCCCCAGCCTTCTCTCTCACCAACACGCCAAAGTCCAGCAACATGGAACCTGTCCTCCTCAAACAGCCCACATGCTCCCGGACCTGCGCAGACACCCCTCTGCCTTCTTGGCTCAGGAGATTGGAGCAATTCTGATATTCTGCCTCGTCCCTCATTTCTGCCAAGCCGCCCCCCCACCCCGCTTTCTGGTTCTGCCCTGAGGCCCCCACAGAATCCATGGACGACAGCTGGTGCACGGGCTACGTCTCCCACTAGGTTCAGGGCTCTTGGCCGGCAGGCCCACGTGCTTCCTCGTGCTAACCCAGTGCTCAGCGCACAGCGTTTAACGCATAACAGGTGCCCCATTCATATTTGATGAGCGAGTGGATGGATCCCTGCTGGATGATCACAGCTCTGTGAAAATAAAACACTAAGTGAAAAACTATGGTTTCCAAGAAAATGACACAAACTTACTAAACACACTCAAGTGATAACACAAAGATCACTCCAAATTTCACGATCAAAGGACCAACAGAAACATTCTGGTGCCCATTCCTCCAGATATCTCTTAATGTACAAAATCAAATAACCTTAATTGCACTGAAATAACAATACGAAAAGAGTTGCCACATTTCTAAAATGTTTACATGTCTTAAAAACATCCACATATATGCTTAGGAAAAAAGTCTGGGAAGGTCTGCGTCAAACCAGTAACAATGATTATCTTGGCATGGTGGAAATTATGGATGATTTTATTTTGCTTACCTGTATTCAATAATACATATGCTAAAAACACACTGCTTGCATAATAAAGAAAAATGAAAGTTAAAAAAAATTTTTTTAAAAAATTTTTTGGCTGCACCATGCAGCATATGGGATCTTAATTCCCTGACCAAAGACTAAATCTGCGACCCTGCATTCTTAGCGTGGAGTCCTAACCACTGGACCACCAGGGAAGTCCCTGAAACATTTTTTTAATAAGAGGGAAGCTAAGCAAGTTTCCTGAAAAGAGAAAATATTTGGAAACTGCATGATTTTATGAATTTACATTATCTCATATTCAGTTCAAATAAAGTAGGATATACCATAAGTGCGTTTAAATGGCTTTATGTAAATGATGGTGCAGAGAACCTTTGGCTAAACCGTTGTCTCGATGCATATAATTCATTACTTAGAAATGTTCTGGAACTAAGAAAATAGGGAGAGAACCCAGCAATTTCTTTTTAAAACAATTCTTCTGAATATCCAGGTCAGTACACACTGGTCAGATGCTTGCTTAGACAAAGTCAGATACATGAGACCAGGGATCTCAATGTGTGGGGTAAGAGACAGCACTCATGACATCATCAGGAGTCTCTCAATATGTGTACATGTACATTTTCTCAATCAATTAATGCCATATTGAAACCAGATATACACATACACAACCTCAAATCATTCTAAAAACTCAGCTGAACAGGAGAAGAAAACTATGCATGAAACCTGCAGCTTATAAAACGTGACATGGTTTGTTTACAGCCTGAATAGTTTGCTGTTTTACAGAAGTTCCCCTTTAACTGGACTGCAGGACTACGTACGAGTGGTCAGGAGAAAGGAAGTGAGAAACACGCAGTAAGAAAGCCTGGTTGGAAATGGAACTGTACTTGTTTAAATGCAGAAAGCCTGTGGACACACTGCACTCAGCTCTCAGCACTCACTCAGAGACAGTCGACTGTGCAGTCACTGGGACGCTCTCTCATAGCTGACTCAGCTAGGCCCTAAATTACATCTGCAAAGCCTGGGGCATGCGATTCAATTATTCTCTTAGGGTTTAGATGACCTCATCTTCCTGACAATGGTAGATGAGGTGACTCAGACCATTCACTCACTGAGAACAACCAGACATGCTGTGTGTATGTGTGTGAAAATCTTTTTGAGGGGAATGGAAGACTGGCAAGGCTGTGCAGAATCGTGAGGCCAGAACCTGAGAGGGGGAAGCCCCAGGCTTAAGCTGGCACTTGGGGCTCCATGTGTCCCGGAGGCGCCTGGCAGCTCTGAGAGGCAGAGCCTGAGCTGAGCTTGGCGGACTCACAGGCTAGAGAACAAAAACTGAGGGCTGGCCAAGGAGATGGAGCTCTGGTTAAAAAAAAAAAAAAAAAATACCAGGCTTGGATCTGGGTGCAAAGGATGAACTAGAAATAATGCAGACCTTGTAGTCTCAGATCAACCTAAATCTCTGTACAACTTCCACTTTCTTTCTTTTTTAAAAAATAATTAATTAGGCTGCATTGGGATCTTTCACTGCAGCACACAGATTCTCTGGTTATGGTGCTCAGGCTCAGCAGTTGCCGAGTGCTGGCTTGGCTGCTCAGCAGCATACTGGATCTTGGTTCCCTGACCAGGGATTGAATCCAAGCCCCCTGCATTGCAAGGTGGGTTCTCTACCCCTGGGCCACCAGGGAAAGCCCTCTGTTTTCAGTATGCAACCAAGCATTTATAATAACTATAAATGGAATATAACCTATAATAATTTTGAATCGCTATATTGTACATCTGAAAACAATACTGTAAATCAACTGTATCTCCAAAAAACCCCTAAAACAGGCATTTATATGCTTAAAACCAAGAAAAACAACTGAGAAGAGAAAGAGACGGACAGAGGATTCTGATAATGGTGACATCAGACACCAACTTCGCAATAATTTTACTTAACATGTTCATGGAATTAATGGACAGGATGGAAAACTCTGGCTGAGAACTGGAAACTGGAAACTCTGGAACCTCAAAAACTTAATAATAATACAATATACTGAATTTAAAAATTCAATAGATGGGCAGAACAGCAGATCAGACAATACTGAAGAAAGAAATGGAAGATGGGTCAGGAGAAAAAACACTCAAAATTAAGCAAAAGAGATGAGATTGGAACATAAGCAATAAATACATAAGAAACAGTGGATACTGTGAAAAGATCTAAGATTACCAAGGGCGAGTCACTTTGGGAAAGAGCTGGGAAGTTTCTGATAAGGTTCAACATGCACCTGCCACACCACCTTCTACTCTTCGGACACAAAGTGTCCGGACGGGGTTGCCCTTTCCTTCTCCAGATCTTCCTGATCCAGGGATTGCACCCGGGTCTCCCACATTATAGGCAGACACTTTACTGTCTAAGCCACCAGGGAAGCCCAGTCTCAGACACAAAAGAACACAGTATCTCTTCTACTTATCTGAAGCTCTAGAAAAGATAAATCTAATGTATGAGAAAAAGCAGATCAATGTTTGTTCGGGCCTGGGGGCTAGGGCGGGGGATTAATTGGGATGAGGTACAAGGGAACTTTTAGGATAGATTTTTAGAGTAATAGTGGTTCCACAGGTATATAAAACTGTCAAGACTCATCAAACTGCATACTGAAAGTGAGTTCCTTTTATTGAATGTAAGCAGTATTTCAACAATGTCAATTTAAAAATGTAAAAAATTATGGCACTTTCAAACAATAAAAACTTTTCCCTGGCAAACCTGCACTAAAGGAGATAAAGAAAAATGATCTCACAGAAGCCCTGAGGTACAGGAAGGAATGAAAGACAGTAGAAGATGTAAATATGTGGGAAACATAAATGAGTATTAACTCTATAGAATATTAATAATGTTTATGGAGATGATGATATATGGAGAGTTAAAATATATGACAATAATTCCACACATTTCAGGAAGTCAGTAAACAAAGTTAATTGTTCTAAGGTCCTTACATCATCTGAGAAGTGGTAAAAGCACTAATTTATATTAGACTTTAAGAAGCCAGGGATTGCCAAAATCATGGCCCGCAGACCAAATCCAGTCAGTGGCCTATTTTTTGCATGGTCTGCAAGCTAATAACAAGCCTTATAATTTTAAAGGGTTGCAACAGAAGATAAAGAAGAATAAACAACAGAGACCTTATGCCTCTGTTGTGTTGTGAAGTGTTCACTGCCTGGCCTTTAACAGAAAGCACACGGAACCCACAGCTCTGGGTAGCCACTTCAGTGCACGAAAAGAAACACTTAACAAGCCAAAACAAGGGGAGGAAAGGGTGGTAAAACTGCTAATCAATCCAAAACATGGCACTGCAGAAGCAAAAAAAGGAAGGTGGAAAAAAGAAATAGAAAAAACAAGAAAGAAACAGGATGGTAGATTTAAACTCAAAAATTATTACAGTAACTATAAAAAGACTAGGTATTTCAATTAAGGTGAACAATTTTTAGTCTAGATTTGAAAACAGAAAAAAGTCAACTGCTGCTGCGTTGCTTCAGTCATGTCCGACTCTGTGCGACCCCATAGACGGCAGCCACCAGGCTCCCCCGTCCCTGGGATTCTCCAGGCAAGAACACTGGAGTGGGTTGCCATTTCCTTCTCCAATGCATGAAAGGAAAAGTGAAAGTGAGGTCTCTTAGTCGTGTCTGACTCTTAGCGACCCCACGGACTGCAGCCGACCAGGCTCCTCCGTCCATGGGATTTTCCAGGCAAGAGCCCGTTAAAAACAGATATAATGTAAAATATAAAGCTACAGAAATATAAAGATACCTGCCTAAATACACAAAAAACTTATATCTAATACAATTATGTACACACACATTATGTTTATATATGAAAAGACACATTGTACAAATAAAAATCAAACAACAGTTGTATGGCTATGCTGTGTGTGTGCTAGTCACTCAATCGTGTCTGACTCTTTGCGACTCCATGGGCTGTAACTTCCCAGGATCCTCTGTCCATGGAATTTTTCAGGCAAGAGTACTGGAATGGATTGCCATTCCCTTCTCCAGGGGATCTTTCTGACTCAGGGATCAAACCTGGGTCTCCTGCATTGCAGGTGAATTCTTTACTGTCTGTCTGAGGCACCAGGGAAGCCCATTGATACGCTACAGTCCTACAAAGTGGAGTTTATGGAAAGGGTATTACCAGAGATGAAGAGTGATATTTCTTAATGACAAAAGGTTCAGTTCATTCTACCAGGAAGGTGAAGTCAGTCATGGTGAATGTGTCCTTCTGTAGTTCTGAAGGGCAAAGCCCATCATCTAAATAATAAGCTTTTAAAGTAAAATGACAGTTCAGTTCAGTTGCTCAGTCATGTTGCCTCTTTCCAACTCCATGGACTGCAGCATGCCAGGCCTCCCTGTCCATCACCAACTCCCAGAGTTTACTCAAACTCATGTCCATTGAGTCGGTGATGCCATCCAACCATCTCATCCTCTGTTGTCTCATTCTCCTCCCGCCTTCAATCTTCCCCAGCATCAGGGTCTTTTCGCATCAGGTGGCCAAAGTATTTGGAGTTTCCCCTTCAGCATCAGTCCTTCCAATGAATATTCAGGACTAATTTCCTTTAGGATGGACTGGGTGGATCTCCCTGCTGTCCAAGGGACTCTCAAGAGTCTTCTCCAATACCACAGTTCAAAAGCATCAATTCTTCAGCGCTCAGCTTTCTTTATAGTCCAATTCTCACATCCGTACATGACTACTGGAAAAACCATATATTTGACTAGATGGACCTTTGTTGGCAAAGTAATGTCCCTGATTTTTAATATGCTGTCTAGGTTGGTCATAGCTTTTCTTCCAAGGTGCAAGTGTCTTTAAATTTCATGGCTACAGTCACCATATGCAGTGATTTTAGAGCCCCCCAAAATAAAGTCTGTCACTGTTTCCATTGTTTCCCCATCTATTGCCATGAAGTGACAGGACCAGATGGCATGATCTTAGTTTTCTGAATGTTGAGTTTTAAGCCAACTTTTTCACTCTCCTCTTTCACCTTCATCAAGAGGCTCTTTAGTTCTTTGCTTTCTGCCATAAGGGTGGTGTCATCTGCATGTCTGAGGTTATTGATATTTTTCCCGGCAATCTTGATTCCAGCTTGAGCTTCATCCAGTCCAGCATGTCTCATGATGTACTCTGCATATAAGTTAAATAAGCAGGGTGACAATATACCGCCTTGACGTACTCCGTTTCCTATTTGGAAGCAGTCTGTTGTTCCATGTCCAGTTCTAACTGTTGCTTCCTGACCTGCACACAGGTTTCTCAAGAGGCAGGTCAGGTGGTCTGGTATTCCCATCTCTTTAAGAATTTTCCACAGTTTGTTGTGATCTACACAGTTAAAGGCTTTGGCATAGTCAATAAAGCAGAAGTAGATGTTTTTCCAGAACTCTCTTGCCTTTTCGATGATCCAACAGATGTTGGCAATTTGATCTCTGGTTCCTCTGCCTTTTCTAAAACCAGCTTGAATATCTGGAAGTTCACGGTTCAAGTACTATTAAAGCCTGGCTTGGAGAACTTTGAGCATTACTTTGCTAGAGTGTGAGATGAGTGCAACTGTGCGGTAGTTTGAGCATTCTTTGGCATTGCCTTTCTTTGGGACTGGAACGAAAACTGACCTTTTCCAGTCCTGTGGCCACTGCTGAGTTTCCAAAGTTGCTGGCATATTGAGGGCAGCACTTTCACAGCATCATCTTTTAGGATTTGAAATAGCTCAACTGGAATTCCATCACCTCCACTAGCTTTGTTTGTAGTGATGCTTCCTAAGGCCCACTTCGCATTCCAGGATGTCTGACTCTAGGTGAGTGATCACACCATAGTGACTATCTGGCTTATGAAGATCTTTTTTGTATAGTTCTTCTGTGTATTCTTGGCACCTCTTCTTAACGTCTTCTGTTTCTGTTAGGTCCATACCATTTGTGCCCATCTTTGCATGCAAAGTTCCCTTGGTATCTCTAATTTTCTTGAAGCGATCTCTAATATTTCCCATTCTATTGTTTTCCTCTATTTCTTTGCATTGATCACTGAACAGTATGAAAAGGCAAAAAGGACACTGAAAGATGAGCTCCCCTGGTTGACAGGTACCCAATACGCTACTGGACATCAGTGGAGAACTAACTCCAGAAAGAATGAAGAGATGGAGCTGAAGCAAAATGACAATAAATCATCAAAATTATTTCCTGAATAAGAAGAGAGGAGGAAGTTGAGGTATATGTATCAGCAACAGTAATTAAAAATGTGGCAGATTACAGGAGACCATAACATGGTATTAGGCTGAGGGCAGAATTGGCATCTAGGATGACAGAAGAAAATTTTCACATATTGAGGTAAGGGTAAGTCATTCCAGCTTGTACATAATTTGGCCTGAAGTTTATGTTAACTAGAACAGCCTGTCTTACGACCTGTTTATCATCCATTGTACATCTGCTTTAACCACTAAAAAAAGAATGCAGTATCCAGGGAATTCCCTGGAGGTCCAGTGGTTAGGACTCTGCTTTCAGTGCTGGGGCCAGGGTTCAGTCCTGGGTCAGGGAAGTAAGATCCCATAAGCTGGGTTGCTTGGCCAGGAAAAAAAAACAACAATACCCAAAAGAATGTCCACTTTGTGCTAATCTATATCTCTTTTGAAACCTTGAAGGGATATAGCCCTGTCATGTTGGTATATGTTCTTTACTCTGATAAGATATAAAAAGCATGGTGCTGAAAACCATGGTTCTTCCAGACTAGTTCCTCAGAGCTACTAAGAGGGTGTTTCCTGGGCTATGGTCCTCAGTGTGGCTTGGATAAAACTCTCTTCTATCCCTTATTATAGATTGTTTATTGATTATTTGCGTCAACAGGGATTACTGATAGGAAGACGAGCTACCTATTAAGAACACTGACTACTCAAGGACAGATATCAGGGAGCTAGTACATCCACATCCTCAGGGAACATAAGTGGCTTTCAGACTTCTTTGATCACAACTCCTAGTAAGAAATACATTTTGCATGGTCACCTGATACATATATATAGATGATCATATGTGTAAGTATACACATTCAAACAACAGGATCAGAGAGCATTCATGTTGCTAGAAAAACAAGGATATTCTCTATGCATTTCTCTTTTTCTTAATGCAAGGCTGTGACCCACTAAACTGATTTTACAGACACTAATAAACCAGGACCTGCAGTTTAAAAAAAATGTTGACTTAAATTAACTTGTTAATTTTTCCTGGAAGCTATTGGCTCAGGTTATCAAAATGGTTTGATGGTGAACATGGCATCTGAGAGATGTAAGAGATTAGAAAATTACATAATTCGACCTCTGAATAAGCTGACTGGTATTTTTTAAAACCCACACAGGCAGCTTGTTTCCTAATGATTTTTTAAAAATCTGTACTGAGCCTTTAAATCAAATGGCTTATGTGTGCAGCGCTGCTGTCCCTCACATCTCTTTCCTTCTGCCTTTTAACAGCTCCCACAGAACAGAAGCCTGCCAATCTTTACTTGTGAAACAAATGGAGAAAAATGTATCTTAAAATTCTAGGGGGAAAGGAGTGACGATTTCTATGGCTCAGTGGTAAGCAGGAGTTATTAATACAACAGTGGAGATGCTCTCTCTTTTACTGAATTTATTACACAATGATAAACTATTGCCTATTACTCGAGCCACAGACAACAACAGCACCAGTACTGGCACGAGTCCCTCTGGAGGCTGCAAAAAGAACTCACAGAGACCCAGGTCAAAAAGAAAAAAGGAGCAGGTTCTCATGTGCTTATTGAACATGTTTATGACACCAGGAGAACAGGTTCTTTCTATTAAAGAGTACAGAAACAAATCTGAACCTAATTTTACTTTTTAAAACATTCCCTGAAAGAGTGGATTTTCTTTGACTTTCTGGATGTTGAGGTTGACTTACAGACCAACCCTTTCTTGAGAGCTACAGGCCCAGGAGCCAAGCAGACATCTCCTCCAAGCAGAGTTCTCTGAAAAGCTGCTAAAAAGCCTGTAACATTCAGAAAAGGCAGCTTCTAAAATGAGGGGGTGGAGGTGAAACCCAGACAAGCCCCAGGGAGCATCTCTCTTTGGTCCAGACGGACAGGGAGCACTTCCTTTCTGAGATGCTCCTCTGCCTCCAGGCTCTGCTCTCCAGGCGCCCCTCCTTGAATGTACTGAGGCACCCTTCTAAGGGAGCTTCTCTATAAAGGAGGCGGGAGAAGAGGAGGCGGAGGGTGGAACTGGCCTCCTCAGCAGCAGACCTGGATGTAAGACCTCCAAGTGTTTCAGAGAGATTGATCCTGACCTTTCTAGTCCATGAAAAGCCTGGAATGCCAGGGTTACTCTATACCTCGTGCCAAGAAGGACTGCAGGCAGCCTTGCTGGAAATTCTGTCTCTTACTGTCAATTGGTTCAAACACCACATATACAATAGCTTTCAAATACAATCAGATTGTGTTTGCTATGCTTCATCTCCCAGGATAACTCTCCTCTGAGGTTTTCCTGGCAGGGCTGCATTAAACAGAGGTGAGCTCTCCTCCTCCTCCCAGGTACCTGGGAGTCTGGGCCACAGTGACCAGTTACTCCTCCTACACTGTGACATCCCCTCATCTTTCCTTGCCCTTGGAGACCAGACACCTAGATGCATGAAATGCAGGCCACCTCCCTTGTAAGACCTTTTCTGATGTGTACCCAACTAAAATATACCCTTCCTTCCTCTCCACATGCACACAAGAACTTGCAGAATGTTGAGATCCTTCAGTGTACACACGGCATGGAGATGAGCGGGTGGAATCAGGGACTGGGGTGTGAAACCTCCAGGGTCTGCTGCTTCTCACTGTGTGACTTTAGGTAGGTTACCTAACTTCTCTGAGACTCAGTCACTTCGTCTGTAATACCTAGCCCCACAGGAACTAGGAAAGTAGAGTAAGTTAACAACCTAACAAGTTAGCACAAAACCTGCTACAAAGTAAGGGCTCAGAAAATATAGCTGCTCCTATTTATTTGCTGGGCTTTCCTAGATGACACAGTCGTAAAGAATCCGCCTGCCAATGCAGAAGACAAGGGTTTGATCTCTGGGTTGGGAAGATCCTCTGGAAAAGGAAATGGCAATCCCCTTCATTCTTGCCTGGGAAATCCCATGGACAGAGGAGCCTGGTGGGCTACAGTCCATGGGGGTCGCAAAGAGTCGGACACAACTTAGCGACTAAACAACAACTTGTTTGCCGTTAAAACAAAATCCCTACAAGTTCTGAAACAAATTAAATCAGAAATGTTTGCCTAAATACTGTCAACCCCTAAGTTTAATATAATAAACACAATAATTTTATGAGAACCTAAGTAATTATATGGAGCACATTTTCACTTTTGTGAACTTTCATTTTTCCTTTCTTTCCCTTAATAAACAGGTAGATTTTTTTCCCACTTGGAAGTCATCTGTTTCTTGCTTTTCCCAGCATCACAAAAACTGCTGCCTCGGTCCGAGGGGCCTTACTCATCGCCTTCTGGTTCACCTCACCTCACAGCCTTCGCTCCACCTGGTGTGCCCTCCCCACTGCCCATCTTGTCTTGGGGGTTCTGACCACAGGGCAGTTCTTCGTGATACCAAGACTGCTTTCCCTGAAGCTCCTGCCAGGCAGCTCTGACGCTGGCACTTCTTGATACCAAACAGATATGTGTAATTTACCTGAATCTCATGGCTTTTCCATTATCAAAAGCAGTTACCTGTCATTCCAGAGTCTTCTCTGCTCCAGGCTAAGTGTCCCAGTTCCTTAAAGTGCTTCTCACCTGGCCGCCCACTCCACATCCCACCTTGTCCCTTCAGGGTCTAGCATCTTCCTTCTCTAGATTTTTCTGGTTTTTGAGCAGTCATTTTGAGAAGTTGACCCAAATTAAATTCAGTTTACTAGAATCCTGACTTTTTCCATATCAGACTTTTCAAATCCCATACTTGTACATGTGATTTCTGGTGACTACTGTGAGTTCTATATACATAATTCTGATCATCTGCATTTCATTCCTCAGCCTGTCAAGACCTTTTTATATTCTAGTACTGGGTCCACCTTAAAGTTTTCTTATATGAACAAATTCTTAGTCGTGCTCTCATTATTTCTAGTAACAGTATTATCATGGTTGATCTGAACTTCTGAAAACTTTTTGATCGTTTTGCTCTACTATCTATGGTTAATTATTAGATGCATCCTTGTTGAAGCAGAAGAATGGTGCCGACATGAAGAATGTGCACAGGTGAGATCAATTGTTGCTGCTGTCACATCTAAACAGGCTCCTGCTACCTGGAGCAGAATTCTGACTGCGATTCTGGTGGTACAAGGCAATGCATTACAGCTCTAAGATACCACACACAGCACACCAAATTGACCTGGTACATCATCCAAGGAAATAATCTTAAAGATCTAGCAAGAAGACCAGCTGATCACCTTCTTCAGATAAGATCAGGGACAGCCCTTCTTTCCAGTTATACCCATTCTCCGTCTGACAAACACAGGATGTCCACCAGGCTTTGTACCACCACCCTCTTTGGTGGAACACTGTGGTTAACAGACTTACAGAGCAAAGCATGGCCTGTGTTCCTCGTCACTGAACCAAATACTGCCTCCTCTGTGAAGCCCAGCCCATGGGTCCTCTTTCATTAAGTTGGCCCTGGAACCTCCAGCTTGCCGAGGCTCTTTCCTCTCTGGACTGCTATCCACTCACAGGCCTTCACTGACTGCCCCCTACACACTGTCTACACAGGAGAGGAGATAAACCTCTTACTGAGTATCCAGTCCAATCTCTTAGCTCTAAGAGGCTTGCAGGCTACTGAGCTCAGGCCTTCCTTGTTAAAGGTTCTACATATATGAACCCGAGCCCCCCAGTCAGATTCTAAGCTCTAGAGGACACATCATCTCATATACTATTAGTTTTACATCATCAACCCCCCAGCACCTCGCATGTTACACATTGCCGGTACTCCAATACCTGCCGGTGGATGGCGTGGGAGAGTAAATGTCACTGCATACCCACACAACCCAGCAACTGCAATTGGAAATGGTCTAGCTCCACTTCCAATTAAGGTACCAACCAAGCTTTTAAGTGATCAGTTCCCCTGTGTGATGCAGGGAATTGAGTCAGACCCTAAGAGGCCACCTTGAAACCACTAAGTGCGTTAATTTTAAATACTAGACCGATGGACAGGGAGGCCTGGCGTGCTGCGGTTCATGGGGTCGCAAAAAGTCAGACACGACTGAGCGACTGAACTGAACTGAGACCGATGAATACCATTCCAGGGCTGCACCTGGAGCACAACTGGCTCCCGGTTGGGACTCTCCCCTCCACTTCGCCTGGCTGGCTCTTTCTGGCCAGGTAAGACCACTCTCCAGACACCCCTCTTATCTGCTCAGAGAAGCACCAGTCACTATGTTATAGCTTCCTTTGTAATTGCGTATTTTTTAAATTTATGCTTTCATGTTTCCTTCTCCCAGTAAGAATGCAAGGCCACACACCAACCCTTCATTGAATCAATGAATGAGCAGCCCAAGAGAGATATCTGGGTGTTTTTAAGCCTGGAATCTCAGAATGTGTGTGTGTATATGTGGGCACCCATTCAGTTGGGTCTGACTCTTTGTGATCCCATGGACCAAAGCCCGCCAGGCTCCTCTGTCCATGGAATTTTCCAGGCAAGAATACTGGAGTGGGTTGCCATGTTCTTCTCCAGGGGACCTGCCTGACCCAGGGATCGAACCTGAGTCTCTTGCATCTCCTGTATTGGCAAGGAGGTTCTTTACCAGCTGAGCCACCAGGGAAGAAGAATCTCAGATGCCCTTCTCAAAAGCAGGCATCTCATGTGTGACTCATTGGCTTCTAGTTCAGATGATGTGCTCAGATCAGAGTGGGCAAGTGTTGTCTCTGGAAAGAAAATCCGGTGCAGTCACCAGGGGGTGTGGTGGTCGGAGCAGGCAGGAGCTGGCTCCGCCACTTATTGAACAAGTCACTCAATCTCCTTTTATCGTGGTTTCCAGGGGCTGAAACGGAGATGGTGCCAATAGTCACTCCCTGGACTGATAGGGACAGCTGGACATTTGGGGTGCGCCAAGGCCTGTGCCAACATGGTGACAGCAGGGTTCCGAGTCCTGTATTGAGAGACAGGCTTAGGGCCCACTGCTTGATGCAGCTGGCCTCCTCCCTCTCCGCCCAATGAAACGGAGCCCACTGCCAGGCTGTGAGGGAGAGGACTGTGGTGTAGAGCTGGACCTGAACAAGCTCTTGGAGACAGGTCGGCAAGTAGCCCAAGAAAGGAGGGAGACAGGGCAAGCTTCAGTAGGGACAGAAGTAAGGTGAGGCACTGACTCAGCCTCACCTCCTCCATCGCGGGCCTGCTGTGATAAGTGTCTCCGGAGCACCAACAAGCCTCAGGAGACAAAGTCGCCACAAGGAAGGCCAATCTCCGAGAGACTGGAGGCACACGCTGCGCCCCCGCTGACTTTCCCCTCTCAACGCCTGACACCCGCCTTCCATTAAGAAAAGCCACCCACACCACCATCTGTATCCCTGGGTCTTGGGGATGACGCATTCTTTACAGACTCGCAGACACATTTTCCTCAGGACACCAGGAGGGCGCCCAGGGCATCAGGAGATGAAATGAACGCCACAGAGCGGCGCTTTGCAGCCTTTGTTTGGATAACGAGCAGCCAGGATTCAGTCCCACAGAGAAGGAAATGGATGCTCTGGGCGGTGAGCAGGCGCCCCACGGAGGTCCCGGGAACCTCTCATGCTCCCTGGGCAGCTCATCTACAACTTCCTCCCAGACAAGCCTCCTTCATGCTGGCTGATCAGCACAGGCCACGGGGACCATATGGGGTGTGGGGATCAGCTCCCCTTCCCCTGCTGACCTGAGCAGGATTGTAGCGACAGGCAGAAAAGCCGGGTCTAGTCCAGCCACTCGCCCCAGAGGCAGCGCTCCAAGGCCAGGCTGATCGATGTCTGACTGACGCCTGCTCGCGGGGCTGGGAGGACCTGTGACTCTTCCTTCACAGTGTTTCCACATTTCCGCCAATTACTCACATTCTCGCCCCTTGTGCCGTCTCTTGGGGATTTGTTTTCCCCACTTCATTTCCAAATTAGCTGCCAGTGAATCATTACTCATCTTCTCAGTGACTGGCAGGCGTTAATGAATTACTGATTTTCACCTTCAACCAGCCAATACAATATATTTATGTTGGAAAGAAAGGTACTTTTTGAATTAAGACTTGTATCTTTTGATAGTTTTCCTTTCAAACATAATACATGTGTACAATTCTGGCTTGACAGTGGAGTAATTCTAATCACAGCTACTGAGCCTGGGGTGGCAGGCATGGGCTGCCACCAGGCTGAGTCCCTCTGCTCACACTAGCCCCATGGGATGCCGCTTCCCTTCCTGCTGCGATGCTGGGACAGACCATCCAGCATGGCCTACACAGACACTGGGCTGGCTAGTTGCCTGCCGCGAGAGCCTCAGTCTCTTTGGAATGTGGACAGTAATAGCACCTCCCTTTGAAAGGCTCCAGGAATGAACAGACTGAATACATGTAATGCCCTTAACACAGTACCTGGTACACAGCAGGTGACCAATAAATATCACCTATTCTTGTTCTTAACTCTCAACTAAAGAATCGTTGGGTTACCCTATATTCTTAAGCCATAATCCATGTATTTTTTAAACTGGAGTATAATTACAGTGTTGTGTTAGTTTCTGCTGTACAGTGAAGTGAATCAGTTACACGCATACATACATCCCCTCCCTTGTGGACCTCCCTCCCTCTCTCCCCCTCCCATCATCCCACCCCTCTAGGTCATCACAGAGCAACAGCTGAGCTTCCTGTGCTTTACAGCAGGTGCCCACTAGCTACCTGTTTTACACACGGTAGTGTATGTATGTCAGTCTTAATCTCCCAATTTGTCCCACCCTCACCTTCCTCCCCTGTGACCTCTTCCTCACTGTATAAGCAGGACTCATGAGACCAGGATTCTTAAGATGGAGACCATAGTTAAGTAAAAAAAATTGCTCGAGGTATCAAAGCGAAAATCAAGCCCCAAATCCAAACTCATCTTCAGCCCCTGCTTCTGGACTAAACAGGGGCTAAACTGCTATTCAAGGTTCTGAGGAAGCAGGACACAGCAACTCATTTTATTTAAGACGGTGGATTGTTAGCTATTTAAAAATGCTGTTTACACAATAGATGTTAATTATGAATAATTTTTTGGTGTGCTCTGTGCTTCCAGTGATCAGAATACTAACTAACAGCCTTATGGAATAGCTTCCTCGTCTTTCTGATTCCCCAGAGCCTTCTGAGTACCCTAATATTTCTAGCACTGTTTAAGCGTTTCATTACTTTGTTTCAGGGCTGAAAAATGTCCCTTAATTTCCAAGCATGGATCTTATTGCCAGTCTCTCAAAGGATTCAGAATATAAATATGTACTGCAGTGGCAACATGCCTATTCATCAGGCTGCTAGGTTCGCGTAGATAATTAGAAATCGGGAGATTTCTCAGAGAAGGTTCACTATAATTTACTTCCAGACACAGCAGCTTAATTAGAAAACAAATTCCTTCCCTAGCTTTAAAGATTGCTAAATAATTATAACACACACACACCACCCATGTCTTCTCCTCTGGTCTGGTGCTGAGACTCTAAACAACACGTTTTGCACATCTGACAAAGGTGGCCGAGGCTGGGAAGGGGTTAAGCCCTGATATCCTGGGGAACCTTATGCTGAGCTGCTGCACAGAGGCAGCTGTTTGAAACAAACCACATTTATCAAAGAATTACCATACAGCAATTCAGAAGTGTGAAAGTTTTCAATCAATTTCTCCAGTGATGGCAAAGAAGAAGGTGATGACAGGATCGGGCTGCATTTCTGACCGTTTAGGGGCAGCCACAGAAGGTGCTGGAAGATGGCTGGAAAGGCAGGTCATACAGGTGAAGCCCAGCGCCACCTTCAAGACCCCACATCTGACCCTGAAACTCTCAGGGATCCTTGGATGGTGTTGCCAGTCTTGCAGCGTGCAGAGCAAGATTCCCTCTCCAGCTCACGCCAACATTAAGAGCCCGCTCCGGTCCTAAGGACAGGTGGCCCTGGAGACCAGGGTATACACAGAGCCACACGCAGGGGAAGGAGTGGCAGGTGAGGCCGGCGGGCTAAGGCCACATGCCCGCCATCCCAGTCCACGCACGCCAGGCCTCAGCATGGCTACTCACCCAGCTCTGTCAGAACCATCCCTCATACACTCAGAGCCAGCACCACCCGGGGAAGGAAAGGGGCGGTCAGAAGACTAGATGGATATTATCCTTATTTTCTGCAGGTCATTAAACTTGAGGGAGGGAAACAAAACTCAACAACACAACCCAGTGTCCTTCTGGTTTTGCTTCATCTCTGTGTTGTGACTTGTCACTCTAATCAGGTGGTACAGTGACCAGAGTCACCCTCACATTTAGGGGTAATGAAGAGGGTCTCAAGTTCAAGAATTTCCATGTGGTGAGCTGAAACCAGAGAGTCACACTGGATGCAAAATGCCTTAAGACACTCGTGAAACCAGCAACATGTCAGTGGCAGCCCTCCCAACCCTCTGCTGATGTGTCTCCAGGAGCCCCCAACACAGGTTTATCCCACCTTCCATGCAGGAAACACTCTCCCCACAGCAACGCCTTCTTAGGTGCTTCCTTGTTGATGGAGTTTTGTCCTCTCCCCCACCAATCGACAGTGCTTAGGATTTCATTAGCAATAATGAGCTGCTAAAGAATAAATGAAACAGGACCAAGGAACTGAGCAAAAAAAGCCAATTTCTGTTTGATCCTATAATTGTAACTAAGCACAAGTTATATCCTGCCAATTAATCTAGACGCACAAATGAGATGCACTGGAAGTCCTCGTGCGGTTCTCACTTCATCCCCTAAAGGCTCCACCAGCTCAGTGGCTTTTGCTGGGAGTGACGGTGAGCCTTTTGGGGAGAAGTGCCCATGACACCCTGTTGGACGTCCCTTGCACCTCTTTAGGTGAGTCACAGGCCTCGTCCCAAAAGCAAAAGAGCTTGTGCAGAGGATGGGCATCCACTGGACAAAGAGTGCTTGATACGGTGAGAATGGCCATTCAAGGAGGGCACTGCAAATGAAACGGAGGCAAAGGGTAAAGCAGCTGGGACAGCCTGGCCTGTGGCAGCGGTGCAAATACTCAGCACAGCGAGCAAGGAATCACTGCACAGGACAGCTCCCGCGCGAACCTGCTTCATTCACGGGAAGGTAAACATCACAATGAGTTATGATCCTGATGGAACCCCAAGTGGCCCCAGCACATAGAGTGGAGACCAAACACAGCCCCAGAGATGCAGACACCGAGAGCCTGCTGCATCCAAGAGCTGCGTATTTTGACCACAAGTCTCCAGAAAATGATGATGGGTGAAAATAATGAGACATCTTCCCCAGGAAGGTTCTCTGAGTACAGAGACCTCCTCTTGGAAACGATGACGTGTATGGGTCTCACCTGAACTGTATGTTTGCTAAGTTGTATTCCAAGAACAATGACTCAGACCCAAACCGTTGTACCTTGAAAAGTTATTCACAACAAAGAGGTTCTGAGGTTTCTAAAATATCTTATTCTTACTCACTTTTTGTCACCACCATCACCAGCCACTCAGATGAAGTTCCATTTGGGAAGAAAGTATGGTTCATTTTGGATGCTCATAGCCTATCCCAGTTAATCTGGACAACAAGCTTTTATAAAATGCAAACTTATCTGGTATGGGAATGATCTCTTTTTAAACTGCACTGTTGGACTTGTTTACACAATTTTCCAAAAGTTGTGTGGTAGCATTCACCCAATGGTGGCTGGGGCTGGTGTATGAAAGACACTCTCTCCGTGAACCACCCCCTCCCACCTCAGTCTTTATCAGAAATCCAATGGCTTCAGAAATGCAAAGTAGTATTAACCATTATTCCCAGTGCAGCTTCGGGAAAGTGGTGAGAGAACAGAAAGTATTTGTGGGGGTGAGCTGACGCCCACAGAGCCGACCACATGCTCCTCAATCCACCCTGGGCGATGGTGACAAATGCAGGGGTGAGAGTTGTGCGCCCAGTGAGTGTGACTCCTGAGGGTGAGGCTGGCCACGTCTGTCTGTCTGCAGTCTTCCACCACCCCCTTTCCCTGCCGCCATTCCCACTGAGAGTGCTATTAATGATGTTTTTCTTTTTAAATTAAAACACACAGACACCCAATTTTTCAGCATTTCACCAACGTTGTAGCACTGCCTGGGACAGGACAGGGGTTGACGCAGAAGAAAGGACACTGTGAGCCAGCCTTCAAAGGGCCACCGGAAGTCACAACCGCCAGCTGAGAAAGTCACTCAGCACTCGGGAGGGTGGAGCCAACACTGGGTGTTTTCTGGGAACACGGGCAGCTACAAACTCTGAAGTCGTGATTTACGAAAATTGCACTTGATAAAAAAATTAAAATCTTATCATATATAGGAGGTGTCTGCTTCTGTTTTTCAATCCTCATTAGCCAGTTTAAGTTGTGAGTAAAGGTTTCTCCCCAACCTCAAACCCTCTTCAGTAAAATGTCTCTTGTCCATTTTTTTTGTTTTGTTTTAGTGAGTTTTGAGATATCTTCATATATTCTGGATATAAGTCCTTTGTCAGCTATGTGATTTGCAAATATTTCCCCCCAAGTCTGCAGCTTGTCTTTTCTCTCTGTTAGCAGTGTCTTCCAGAGAGTAAACATTTTAAACTTTGATGAAGTTCAATTTGTCAATTTTTTTCTTTTGTGGATCATGCTTAGGGTGTCAAGTGCTATGCACACTTTAAGTCTGAGAACGTGACGGGATGAGAGCTGGCTGTTCAGACACGGAAGTCTGGAAGAGCAAGGGCCTGTGTACAGGAAAGACCACAGAGAGACGTCCAGACACCTGGCTACCAGGCTGGCCTGACACCACCAGGTGGGAGTGCCACTGAGGAAGCTGAAGCAAACCAAACGCCAGATTCCTCTTCAGAACTGTCTGAACGAGCCAGCAGAAGTCACTTCGCTAGGAAAAAGGTAACTTTATCACAGTTTTAATGGTTTATCTGAGAATTACAAGTCTACGGTGATCTGTGGTACAGGTGATGGAGGCTCTGGCACTCAGAAATGGGGGGAAAGTACAGACCCACAGACAGAGCGCAGCAGCACTGGTGAATGAGTGCTAACAGGACGGCTTCCAAACTCTGAAATCTCACCAGGGAACTGGACCAAACATGCCGGATGACCAGGCTGGTCCAACCCTTTCTTATTTTTCAGCTTCTCTCCATGTGACGTTTGTTTCTCAATGGCTGCCTTGTTTGCCTAGCACTTGTAAATGGTTTTCTCGGTTTCAGTCCTTATTAGAGGTGAAGCTGGATTAGAACAGGGAGGAGCAGTTCCCCTGAGAGAAGAGGCCCTGAGTCCTGTCTCTAGAAGTGAGTTGTGTGAGTGTGACCAGGACGGGGCGATCGTGGAGGCCGGTTAACAGAGCACTCAGCACCCAGCCACCCAGCCCCCTGCTTCCTGGCCACACTGACCCCTGGAGCACGGGCCACCCAGCAAAGATGGGAACAGGGACACGAGACCACCAACGCGCTCTCCCCACCATGTAACCCTGAGAGCACCAGAGCTCCGATGTGGAGAAAACCAGCAGCTGCATCTGCCCAGAGCAGCAGGACTTTGAAAAGAAGCATGGGTGCACTCTGTATTACACACTGTGGGGGAGACAGCCAGGCCTGAACCCTCCCTGATCCTTGTGAACATGACACACTGAAGTCTGTGCTCCCTGCTCTGACCGAGCCAGCACAGCCTGCGCCCCAAACACCACTCTGCTGCTGGTATCAGTCCCAACCGCAAGTCCCGCTGCTTCCCCTCCAGCCTGCAGTGCCCATCTATCAGCGCCTCCCTGCTCCCAGCCTCGGCCAGCACTGCCTTTCCAGCAATGGCTTTGAAATCTCCTCAACTGTGGGTCAGTGGAAACCAAGACCCACTCTAAGCAGAAGGACCACAGGCCTTCCTGTTTGTCCTGCTGGCACTGATCAATGTCACGCTAATTCTTTCTTGTCACAATACCCCATTTTGCTTGTGGACAAAAGCATCTTGAAGTAAACAGATGCAGTGACCAGTCACATGATTTCCTTAAGACATTTATCCAAAATTTAATGAAAGGAATTATACTCAATGAATTGTTTGCAGGTAACCTGATTATATTTTGTTGGTTCTTTCTTTTCAATTTATTTGTACCTATATTTTACATATCTATATTCTTATAAAAAAATTAAACGAGATGGAAAAACAGTTCCTTAACATTGCTCCTCCCTGCTTCTTGCTCCAAATTCCACTTTCCTACCCAGAGTGGAGTGCAAATATTTTATTTCATGTCTTGTTGATATGTATTCACACACAGAGAGTTATGCACGGTTCTGCAGCCCATGGTGGGTGTCATGTCAGTCTCTTAACAAAAGGCCGCTCCCTGTTGATGCAAGTGCAGCCACCACACTCTGTATTCTCCCGTGGGGAACGCATGTGATCGATTCCACAGTGCACTTGCGGTGGGCATTCAGGCATAATATTCTTGTGCATTTCCCCTGACACACAGGCAAGTTGTCTTCCAGGAGAGAAACCTAGAAGATTTGCTTTTTCTACCTGAGGTTAATAATTAAAATCGGGCCTTTCTGCTTTACCACACGATTCTGTATATCAAGACTTAGGGAACAGTCCGTACGTTAATTCTAGAAGAAATGGGGTTCAGAGAAGAAGTGTTAGGAGCTACCTAGGTGAATTGGGATGAATGAAATGAACGCGCAAACAAACATAAAATGCAGGTCAAGTTTAAAGCTCTGAGATGGTGTACTGACCCAAAGAGGCTCATGACAGGAGCAGACAAGCCGGCCCCAGGACCTGGGGGGACAAGGAGAGGCCAAGCAACCACTGCACCTCATGAAGGACCCCTCCAGCCGGGACCACCACACCTGCCTTATATAGAACGTAACACTGGGTTTATATCCTCCCTGAGTGGGGGAAATGGAAGGTTGCAGAAGGTGAAAGGGAAAGTTGAGGAACATGGGGAAGATGCTAAGCTATGATCTGACTATTGCAGCTGAGGAGCAGAGTGGTCTCTATGTGCAATGACTGGTCTGTATGTGTAACGATATATATGTTTTTGCTTTGGTTCAGTGTCGAGAGTATTTTTAAATGTTCAAAAGGATTCCAGTTATACTCTTTTCCTTTTAATATGGCCCCAAATTTAGCTTGTCCTATGTAACAATCACAAACTAGGCCTTAATCAGAGAACAAAAGAACACAGGAAAGGGAAACATCTGTGCTGACAGGAAGTACTTCTGAGAACCAAGAGTGAAAAATGGAGACTCCCTTCACACCAGAAGCCACAATAGCTTAAAATCTGACTTACTTTTCTATCAAATCCAGTGTGACTCCAGGCACCAGACTAACACATTTCTGCATGCAGAACCTGCAAAGAAAGAGAAGACAGTGAATCACAGCAATGGGATATGTAACGGGAGAATACAACAGTCCCAGAGAAAAAGCAAAGAGAGGAAGTGGGGCATGGGGATTGCCACAGTGAAAAGGTAAACCAAGATTTTCTTAATTCTGTCAGCTCTTAGGTTTATGAAGAAAATCTCCCTGCAGCCTCTCAAAGGGGCAGGAACACTGAGCTGCAGCCGGAGGTCTTCAGTGGAAGGAGAAAAACAAGTCTACGGGTGGTGAGGCAGATCCCCCCTGTGCGGTGCTGGGGGCAGGTCCTCGTGAGAGTCACCTGACAGAAAGCTTCCACCCAGATGATGGAACAGGCTCCACTTTTCCATTTTTCCTTCTTAAGCAAGTAAAGCTGGAGAGAGTGATGGAAGGATCAGTGAACCACCCTGAGGCACACAAAAGAAATTTGTGGGAGAAGACAAAAAAAAGTGAATTCAATTATTCGCTCAGTCATGTCCGACTCTTTGCGACCCGTGGACTGTAGCCCACCAAGCTCCTCCGTCCGTGGGATTCTCCAGGCAAGAATACTGGAGTGGGTTGCCATTTCCTTCTCCAGGGGATGTTCCCGACCCAGGGATCAAACCCAGGTCTCCCACATTGCAGGCAGACGCTTTAACCTCTGTGCCACCAGGGAAGTCCATATCATTTTAATTATCATAAAATCATAGGAGCTATGAGACTTAATCTTTGCTCCAGAGCCATCCTGGAGGGCTGGGTGGGGTGGGTGGGGGGGAACTAGGACTGGGGGACTGGCCAGGCATCATTTAATTTGTGTGCACTGACAGGAGGTTGAAGACCATCCCTTCATTCCTGTCAGGGCTATTGGCACACGGCAGGACAGAATCAATGGTCACGAAGAGCGAAAAAGCAACTTAGCATTGGTCACAGGAGAAATGTAAAGCATTTAATTCACCTGCTTTAAAAATTAAGAACAAATAACCCCCTCTATGAAAAGAGAAGCAGGCACAGAGCAAATACACCCAAAAAACACATTTCCGTATCACTAGATAGATGTGAAACGCAGAGGAATGTCGGAGAAAGCCAGTGTGCTCATGGGAGGGGATGAATACAAGGACCAGGCCACATTCAGGGCACATGAAGTGAGAGGTGTACAGTGGATGGGTAAGGACGAGGGAGAAAGACAAGGAGATAGAGACCCTTAGAGATAGAGATCAGAAGATGACAGACAAGACCATGACGACAGCGTCTGGTGTGCAACTGGCTCCTGACATGTTGGCCCTCCAGCTGGGATGGGGGAACCCTGAGAACCCAGCCCCACCAGGCTCACGGCTTCAGCGAGCAACACCTTGCTCAGCCACAGAGGAAGTTATATTTCTGGCTGTGGCCGAGCTGGCCGGTGCTCTCCATTCACAGAGCAGCAGAAACACCAATGAGACAGAGCCCGTCTCCCTCGGGGACAAGTGGCTGGGCTGCCCAGATGCTCCACAGGGCCAGTCAGTCCATTCGGACAAATCCTCCTGTTTGCTTCCCTGTCGGAGAGCTCGGCCCGCCTGCTCCCACACATCACTGCAACCGCCCACAGGCAGCTCTGACAGTGGCTCCATGTGAATCAGGATCGCTCTGTGGATGGAAATGGTTTACGGGAAATGTACCTTCCAGTCCAATTCTGAGGCCTATGCAAACAGGACTGCTCTGCTGTTTTTTCCTCTGCAACGCGCTTACTGATTGGACCTCGGCATTCCTATAATGACAGAATAGTCTGTACCAGACTAATCCTTTTGTCAATAACAACAGTAAGCTCTGGATAAAATATAAAAAGTAACCACTTGAAAGCATCAAAGAGTAAACAAATTCAGGCAGAAAGGGAAGGTACGATCCTTACAAGAAGAGTAACTGCACAAGATCCACCTTAACCAGTATTTCCCACAAGTGCTCCCCAATTCATAAAGCATCAGGGACACAGCTCAACCGGAAGGAGATCAGAAGCCCAGAGCTTCGGGGGAAGTCTTAGGAAGGAGGAGCCAAACTCTCCTAGGACCCTGGGCTGACCTGGGCACTGCACAGGCACGGGATCAGACCCCAAGGAGCCCTGGGGACATCAGAGCTGAAGGGCACCGAGCAGAGATTTCCACGCCTGCTCACCAGTAGATGCACATAGACAGGGACAGCCAGTGCCACACTGGGGGGCTACGAACACCTGGGGCTTTCCACTGTGGGGTGTGGCCTGAGCTACAACCATGGTTCAGGATACAGAGCTGCACCCCCAAACCAGGAGCAAAGTCAAAGATGACTAGTCCTATAGCCGAGAGACTACAAGGTCAATTAAACCATCTACAGCTAAACAGGAGGAAGTTAGCAGAATCCAGACTTTCTCAGTGTCTCATTCACAATGGAAAGTATTCTAACCTAAAATCAAGAGAAAAATAGTTAATAAACTAGATTCATTGTTGACCACATTTTGGAATTAGACTTTATAAAAATAACTTATTAACTGGGAAATAAGTATTATCATAAATCTGCTGGAAATATAAAGTTAAGAAGGAAATTAAAAATAGGGACACTATGCAACTTTAAAATATGCATGATATGGTATGAGCAGCATGGATGAACCAGTGACTGACAGTCCACAAAACTGTACCTCAGCCTGTATTCATTCCCTTTGCACCAGAACTACATCAGGCAAAATCAGAGACAATAAAAATGGCTCGACAATTCCACAAAGCTGGATATTAGTAATTATAACAATAAACACAACAGCTGGCAGACGTTTAGTGCTGACTACACTGTGCTGGTTGCTGGAGCTCATCAACAGGCTGGGCCACTTTTGACTCCTCTCTGTCTGACTTGCCCTTTCCGAACTGCAGGGGAAGCTACACAGCACCTGACCACTGCTCACCGCCTGCCTGCTGACCCTCCAGGCCAGGGTTTCTCAGCTGGGCACTAAGGACACTGGGGCCAGATCATTCTTTGCTGTGGGGGTGGCATCCTAGCCTCTACCCATGAGATGCCAGCAGCATCCCATCCCAATTGGGACAACCAAATAGGTCTCCTGACGCTGCTTTATGTCCTTCACCTCCTTGAGGACACAGCCCCAGGCCAGGACCCAGCATCCTTCACATTTTCCAGAACAGCCTCTCTGCTTCCTTTCTTGCCTGTGCTCCCTACTTCTCTCCCAGGAATTCTCTACCAGGCAGCCAGAGCAAACCTTTTATGAGGAAATGTGGGGATAACTCATTTCATCTTGACCCTCCAGAGGCTTCTTGCCATGCAGGATGAAATGCAGCGTGCTTGCCTAGCCTCCCAAGGCCCTGCCCTGGGCTTCCAGTCCCTGCTCTGACTTTACTTCCTCACTCTCACTCTGCTTAACCAGTTCCAGTCACCCAGACACACTTTCTCCTCCTTCCATCTGCCAGGCACAGCCCCACCTCAGGGCCTTTGCACAGGTTGCTCCCTCTTGCCCCAAACTGGAAGGTTTATTCCTTTGTTTTACTCGGATTTCTTCTACCTTCACTGACCATCCTAAGAAAATAGCACCTTCATTCTCTACTCATGTACTGTGCTTTTTAAAAATAGCATTTATTGCTACCTTAATATATATTTTGATTGCTTGTCTTTATCATAGAAGATAAGCTCAATGAGGACAAGGACTTCTTTTACTGTGTCCATCAGTGTGTCACGAGCACTTAGAAGGCTGCCCTAACACATAGTTTTGATACTCCATAAATGTGTCACCAAGTGAATATGGTATAAGATTGAGTCCTAATATTTCATATATCTTTTTTTTTTCCTGTTGCTCTTGCAAGTGACTGGCTTCAAGATTTTTATGAAGAACAAATTAATGGATGCTAAAAAGAAAACTCAATTCTGTAACTTCGTAAACTGTCATATAACTGCTGGATGCTATTGTTTCTGAGAATGGAAATATACTAATTTTTTTTCCAATTAGAAAAAAATCCCATACATTTATCCTAAGAATTAAAAGTATAGAAAATTACAAGTGAAAATTACCCCCAAATCTAAGATAACAATTAACACTTTCATATTTACCTCTTACAGAAAACTGAACCATGCTGATTTATTTTGTGCCGGGATAAAATAAAATCAGTCCCTGGAAGAGCCCAAACAATACAGACGATGGGAAAGTGGAGTTGGTCCTGCAGCCCAACCCCACTGCCGACTGCCCCTCTGCATCGACTGTGCCTAGCACACATGTACAATCAACATCTACACTTGAGTTTTGTTTAGCTTTTGTTTCTTACCGTAAGAGAATCTGCCATACACACTACAGCTTTCCCCTCACCCCCAGTATTTTCCAACGTTCAACAAAGTTGAAAGAATTTTAGAGTTAAGCTCCTGGATCCCACCACCTAGGCTCCACCATCAGCATTTGATTACATTTGCTTTATCACATTTCTGCTTCTCCATCCATCAGTGCATCTCATTTTTCATGAGACAGAGGAAGTGGTATACTTACTTCCCTTTAAATTCTTCAGCACACAAACCAACGTTCAGTATTTGCTCATTGTTTTTTATCTTTTGATGTAAAATTACATATAATGATGTGCACACATCTTTAACTGTTCATTCACTGGGTTTTGACAAATGCATGTGCCTGTGTACCCAAGCTGCTACAGGGACTTCTACCAACATCCCAGGGAATTTTCTTTAGCCCTTTCTTAGCCAATTCCTACTTCCTCCCATTGCCCCCAGGGGCAAATACTGCTCTGATTTTTCCACTGATTTTTACTCCTCGGTTCTAGAGATTCACATACAAGGACTCATTGAGTACGTACTTTTGTATAAGACCTCTTCCAGTCAGCATGATGCTTTAGGTATTTATTCATGCTTTTGCTGGTTTCATGAATTTACTCTGCTCCCCTGCTGACTGGTATTCCATTATATGAAAACACTGTCGTTTATACATGCTATTCTGTAACGTGTCCTTGTATAAATCATGGACAATACAAAAGCTGATGCACAGAACATTGTTTCTCATGAACATGAGTGTGCTGTCCTCAAGATGTATTTGTAGCAAGGGAACTGCCTGATGAATGGGTACCCCTATTGAATGACCAGCCATTGTCTGATGGCTCTCCAGAGGAAAGTGTCATTTACAGTCACATCAAAGCTGAATATATCCACTTTTTAACTTCTGGAAAATACTGCGTTTATCAACATAAAAGAAAAACAACCCTCTGTCCTACTGATAGGTGAGAAATGACACATCATTGGAATTGCTTTGATTATTATTGAGGTTAAATACCAGCTAATAATTTTTCCGGTTCTTTGTATTATTCTTTGGCTTATTGCCTGTTTGTGCCCTTCTTGTCTTATTGATTTTAAAGTGTTTTATACATTAACAAAACTGAGGGTGGCTTTGTTATATATTACACAATTTCCCCCCAATTCATAGTTTTTTTAAAAGTTTTGTTTTTTTGCTTTCTTTGCCATACAAACCTTAGAATTAGTATTAAATAAAGCCTATCACTTCCTTTACAGCTTTTTAATTCTAATAATTTTTCCAGTACTTTTGTGTTTTCTTTTTCGCATTTAAAACCTCAGTATGTTTGGAATTTATTTTATCATGGTAAGAGGTAAGGATTAGAAAAATTTCAAATGGTTAGCCCTGTGTCCCAAAGAATATTGAGTAATTCACTCTTTTTCCAAATGTTAAACTCTTAAATAGATTCTGTTTCTGGAACTGTACTCTGTTCCATTGACTAGAATGTCTGCTCTTTTTCTACCTGAACCTTCAAAATGTATTTTAATAACTAGTAGTTTTCTTTCACAAATCTTATTTTTTTTTTTTAATTTCTATGGGTATTTGTAAACATTTATCCTTCTACTTGACCTTTAAAATCACTTTATCTATATGTGTCAAGTTTATGATTTAATTTATGGAGAATTTATACCCTTAATCTTCTGGCTCTCACCATGTAATAATAACGTGGTCAGCTCCTTCATTTATTCAAACACCCTTTCATATTAATCAGTAAAGTTTTGTGAAATTTTCTATACAAATGTCCAATATACTCTTAGCTCATTTATGTTGTGTCATTGTTACTGTTGCTACTGTGAATCAGATTTATCTTCCTTCCCCAAATTTCCTTGCTATTTTTAATATCTAAAAAGGGTAACAGTTTTAAGGAAATTGTAAAGTATATCATATATGAAAAGTATACAAGATACAGATGTGAGTTTAAGGACTAATAAAGTAAATGTAAGCACCACCCAGATTAAGAAATAGCACATTACAAAATCTAAAAGGTCCCCTGTGTCCCCACCATGGTATCTGCTACCATCCCTTCCCCAGAGGTAGCCTGGACTTTTATGGTTTATGGTATTGATCTATGTTCACTTAGTAATCAGTCACTTTGCTGAATGTTCATGTTATTGCTAATAATTTTTCAATGGTTTTTATTGTGTAAAGTTAAAATTCAGACCAGACATAAATAATGCAAATTTGCCTTCTCTTTAGAATATGTATACTTTCACTTTGGTTTTGCACCTAATTATTACATTGACTAGCATTTCCAGAAGTTGTTAAATGAATCACACTTAGTATACATCCCCACTTTGTTCTAATTACATTAATGAAACACAGTATCGAAGCATTAGTGCAGGATGATAGTTGAGAAGAAAATTTCTCTTATGTAAAGGAAGTATTCTTCTATTTTTATTATAAGGTTTTATTAAAATTCATTTTTAATTTTATCAAGTAACTATTCTCCTCTCACCTATTAAGATGATGAATTATACTAATAGGCAGCCTAATAGAAAGTCATCAGAGCAGTCCTGGAATGATTCTCACTTGGCCAAAGTTTTTGTGCTTTTATTATACTGCAGGATGCTAAGTGCTAATATTTCATTTTGAATTCATCTGCATTGTGTGTCTACGTATATGTGTGCGTGTGTATTAATATCTGCATGTGTATACACACTGCATTTGTCAGGTTTGGTACCTCAGTCGTGGTAACTTCATGAGAAGAAAGAGAAAACTTATACTTATTGAAATATGGCTTATGTTTACACATTGCTTTGTTACCAAGTGTTCTAGTCCATATTTTAAGGATAATTATCTGCATGTTGAATCTTTACCGTTTTAGTTTTCTTGCTTCTCATTATTTTTTTACTGCTTTCTGTCTCCTGTATTTCTACTTCTGACCAATTTTAAAGTCACAAACTTTAGAACTAAATTTGATTTCTTAAACTTTTTCTTTCTCTTTGCTGGTTCTCTTTGCATCTTGATGTAATGTTTTGTCAATCTCAATATTTATTCATTTTTTTTCAGAGACCATTTTTCTGTAACTTCATTGCTTCATTGAGGATACAAAGTGCACGCTGTCTCCTTTCTGGAGCTCCCTTTGACCACAACTGAGTTTAGGCTGATGAGGTGATTCAGGGTAGGAGCTGGTCACCAGAAGGACCAAACACTGGATAATAGATGGGAACTTCCAGCCACATGCTGACCTCCAACCTCTGACCTCAGGAGGGAAGGGGGATAGAGACTGAGCTCTACAAAGAATCTTGAACAAAGGGATTAGAGCGCTCGCAGGTTGGTGCTCTGTGGAGGCGGAGTGCCTTTCGCTCTCTCCCACACACAGGTGACCCTGTCCTCCAGCGAGAAAGACGAGCTCTCAGCACTCCCTGTGCAGGTTCGGCCTGCACCTGGGTCAGAGCTGGGAGAGCCAGGGCAGGAAAAGACCCTCGGGACCGGATCCCCACTATGAGTGTTATTCAAGGTTTCTGATTTCAGTCCCAAAAGCGCTGCCTGCTTTCTGGAGTCCTCAGGTAGCTGCGTTCTGAGCAGAGGCTGTACTGAGCATGGCCATGTCCTTCTCAGGGGCTGGCACTGGGGTTTCCACGGACGGTGATGCTGAGGAAGCTTCACAGATAAGACTATTTTAACCAAGTCCTTCTGAACGTGAAAGTGCACTGCCAGAGATGTCAGGCTTTTAAGGAGTTTGGGGAGACAGCCCAAAGTGGCAGTACACTATTAAAATAACACAAGCAAGTCCCTTGACATTTCATTTAATCTAGCAGGTTAAAAAAACAAACAAAAAACCCACATGAAATAGTGTGTCAATTATCTGGTATTTGAAGCTAAATTTAAAAGTATGCCATGTGTATTATTAGGAGAAAAAAGGTAGAAGAGACTTTCCTAATTTATAACCTTTAAATAGCTATCACTTTTAAATGTACAGAACCCTCTTCAGGAGCTTCTAGGCCAGTAACCAGGACAAGACACAAATGAGGTTCACGAGTCAGCTGTCTAAGCTGCTGTCAGCTTCAGAGGCAAGCCAGCTAAAGGGAAAATTAATTATTTCATTAGAGAAACGCACACCATCACCCCATCTGAGTTTCCTGCCAAAGGACGGAAGCTGACCCCACTTGTCTTGTTCCGAAGGCCAGAGCCTCAAGGATATCCCAGGGGTTCCTTAAGTACCTGCCCGGTGAAAGCAGAAAGAACTTTCAAGGGAACAGTGCTAACTCCACAAGGGTGCCTTCACTTTGGTTCAGAAGAGATGAAAAGGTCAAGATAATTGTAGTCATAAGAAAATAGTCTTTTAAAAAATGTGTATTTAAGTATTGGTGGGTAGATAGCATTATGTCTGTAATTTACTAAAAATAGCCATAACAAGAAAATGATAGAGCAAGTAACAATTTTAAGATTTGGGGTGATGAGTACAAGGGAGTTTGCTTTATTATTCTCTTGACCGTTGTGCAGAATGGCTGAAAACTGCCCTGTAATGAAAAGTAAGTGGAGAGAGAAAGAGAGGGTCAAAGCAGGTGATTCTATGTCTATGAGTCAATGTCAGGAAAATGTTCCAAGGAAAGATCTAATTTCTCAAAACTTGAGCAGTTTGTTTCTATTTTTGAAGAAAGTCAAGATGTGAAGAGCGGCTCCCAGCCCGTCCCAGCCCAGCTCATCCCCACGGTCATTAGCAATGAAGCCCCTGCACTGACTGGCGAAGGCAGAAAGCAACCCGCTCTCTTCAAAGGGCAGCTCTCTTCCACAGAGTTCATGCTCATGACCCCCAACCACAAGCCACAGGAAAGAGACAGAGCACACAACAAGCTTCCGTACGTTTCTTCCCAACTTTCCGGGGCCTGTTTCCATGGAATTCAC
This sequence comes from Bos indicus, assembly GCF_029378745.1. NCBI lineage: Eukaryota > Metazoa > Chordata > Mammalia > Artiodactyla > Bovidae > Bos > Bos indicus. The sequence continues at coordinate 53,100,001 of NC_091778.1, forward strand.
TGGGTAAAGTTAGAATTCTGCTTGTTTGGGACAGCCTCACATGTTCCAGCCTTCTCAGCCTGATTCAGATCTTAAGTTGTAATTTTACCTGATAAGCTGAAAACAAGACTGTATTTACCCCAATCCTCTCACTCAATAACCCCTCCGTGAGCCCCACTGCATAGTTCTGATTTAGCAGGCGTCTTCATGAGCCGGCAGAGCTGAGGAAAGGCTGAGAGGCGGTGGCGGAGCCTGCCGTCCCCTGGGAATGTGGTTCTCTAGTATTTATATTAATATAAAAGGAAAACAGGGCTGAAAGACTGAAGGGAGTGTTTCCCAGTAAACACACCTGTTTACTCTCATACAGAGCAGCTGGGCCCTCATCTGTCCTTATCTAGGATGTAGGATGGCCCCAAAGCAGACCCAGAAAATTAAGTTTATGTAAAAATTAAATGATTCTTTTAAATTAAAGAGCCAAACACCACTTAAGTTACACTCTTCCATCATATTTATTATTATCTTTTTCTTGCCGTCGGATGGGCTCTTTCTGTATTAAGAAACTACGTCCTTGACCCCCAATCTTCTGTCTACATCTGAAAGTTCACTCTGGGGGTCAATTTACGCCTGTGTGCACAAGGATGAAGAAAATCGAGGTGAACAGAGGCCACCCCTACCCCAGTGATGAGGAAGGTGGTGCTGTAGCACCAAATTCTGTACCACCTATCATTCAAGTGACAACTTCAAGAGAGCTGACCCTATTTAAAAACACAGGCCCATGATACGCTGAGAGCAGCAGTGCCTGTGAGCTACACGGCGACCTGCGTGGATCATTTTAGAACCAGTCAGTCCCCATTACAGAGAACTGAAGCTGATGTCACTGCAGAACTCTGAAGTCCCGGCACGTCTGGTGGCCCCGAGCCAAGTCCTGATTCTTCTCCAGATCCAAGTGAGAGGAGAAATCGGCTGGAAGGAATTTTAAGCAGGTAGGGAGACCAAGATGAGCCATGCAGTGTCACACTCCTTCCACAATCAAAAGATACAAACAAACCCCTCCAGCACGTTACAGACGCTTTACTGAAATAATGCAGACATTCATTTCTCTTCCTGTTTCTGTAACCAGCAGACAGCTCCCTGCCCTGGAGGGCCGGGGCTGGGTTGGAAATTCAGACAATGGTCTTGTGCATGCCTGGTCAGTTCAGACCCGGTCACTGGGCTCCCATCATGGGTAAGGCCATGCTCCAACCCAGGAAAGAACTCGCACTTCTCAGCTGCAGCCCACTTCCCACTCGTCAAGCGCATGGCAAAACCCACGCTTAAAAATGGCCACAGCAGAGCCTCTTTGGAATAAGCCCCAAGTGTTTTAAACCTGGGAGGTTCTTACTGTTAACAAATTCTGCAATCTCTGACTCAGTCTCTAGGTTTAACACCTAAATGATTCCTGGGAGGAGAACACAACATGGCAAAGAGGCAACAGGTTTGGTATTTTAGGACAGAAGCTGTGAGCTGAGCCAAGATTATGTGATGAGAAATGTCTGGGCAACCCTGAGCAACCCCCCTTCCACATCCCTCCAACCTCAGTCTGCCCAGAAGCATCTCCAGGGATTCAAGGAAGATTAAGATCAGGACGAAGTCATTAATGAAGTAACTTCCGTGGTCAAACAGCTTATACATTGGCTAATATTATTATTATTATTATTCCTACTTCATGTGGGAGAAAGCTGAGGATGAGAAGGTTCTGAAATCACCCAGTGACAAGGCCAAGTATACAGACAGGTGCCACGGTGTTCTCATGGGGACTAAGGCCACTAGGCCCAAATTCCCAAATAATGTACCTTGCACTCCTCCTGACAATTCAATGCATCGTCTCAAACTCGATCAGGGAAAGCAGAAAGAAAAGAGGGTACAAGTATAAGATGAAAGCTTATAAAGAGAGAGACTCCTTCAGCCGTGCAGGGAAGGCCACAGGCAGAGTGGAAGCCACCAGGCAGGGTGAGTGGTCCAGTCATAGGCTCTGGAGAGAACTGACTGAAGTGCCTGGACATCCCTGTGTAACAGGTAAAATACAGGCAACAGAGAAGTAGCTTAAACAGCAACAAATGAGAGGTGTGCACATCTCAGGTCTGGTTTTAGTTCAACCTGTGCTCATCAATAAAGGCCAACAGCCTTGCAGGAATACTAGAGCCAAGTCAGTCTCTCCTTCCTGGGCTTCCTAGGTGGTGCTAGTGGTAAAGAATCCACCTGTCAATGCAGGAGATGCACGAGATAGGTTCAATCCCTGGGTCAGGAAGATCCCCTGGAGTAGGAAATGGCATTCTGTTCCAGAATTCTTGACTGGAAAGTCCCATGGACAGGAGAGCCTGGTAGGCTACAGTCCATGGGGCCACAGAAAGTCGGACACGATAGAGTGACTGAGCGCTCCTGCCTGCCTGGACCACAGCTGACAGGCCAGCTGCACGAGTTTGGCCTTGTTGTTGTTCAGTCACTAAGCTGTGTCTGACTGCGACTCCATGGACACAGGCTCCCCTATCCTTCACTATCTTCCGGAGTTTGCTCAAATTCATATCCATTGAGTTGGTGACGCTATCTAACCATCTCATCCTCTGGCACCCTGTTCTCCTGCCTTTGATCTTTCCCAGCATGAGGGTCTTTTCCAAAGAGTTGGCTCTTTGCATCAGGTGACCAAAGTATTGGAGCTTCCGCATCAGTCTTTCCAATGAGCATTCAGAGTTGATTTCCTCACAGTCCAAGGGACTCTCAAGAGTATTCTTCAGCACCACAATTTGAAAGCATCTTTGGCTCTCAGCCTTCTTTATGGTCCAATTCTCACATTCGTACATGGCTACTGGAAAAACCATAGCTCTGACTATATACTTTTGTTGGCAAAATGATGTCTCTGCTTCTTAATACGCTGTCTAGGTTTGTCATAGCTTTCCTTGGGCTACAGCCTATGCAGTTGTCTTCCTCAGGATTTAAATCTTCCTGGTTTTTAGGTCTCCTATTTAAAGCTGGACCAAATTTGTATAACCAGCCCCATCCTCTTTCTGTCCCTTCTAACACCTAAGCTCTCCCTATGTGCTTTTCTGCACTCATATCTCCAATCACACCAAGGAAAAGGAAACACCCCAATACGCTTCCAAACATTAATAGCACCAACATGATTTTAATTCTTATGAGATAAATATCAATTAAGTATACTCTGATAAGCACCCACTATCCCAGCTGCTTTATGAACTGTGAGTCTGTGCCCATTAAGTTAGGACACGATAACATTACTGATCTGAGGACTGTGTGGGGAACAGCCACCAGGCCAGGGTGGGTTTCCCATGCAGACCAAGCCTGGCAACGCTGGGTCAGGTGCAGGGAAGGAAGCCCAGACATTCCATCAGCTTCTCAGGGTTCTCACAGTATTAAATCCACCAGAAAAACAGTTCCCGAGGATGGAGGAGCACTGCTGAGAAACTGAGCCAATTCCTGGCATTCTGGCAGAAAATGAGTGAATTCAGGTTGATTTTCCAATTACCTTTTAGATATAAATTGTGTTCTTTAACATACCCAATACACAATTTGTCCCTGGACTCCCAAGCCAGGTAGGAAGCTTGGAAATCACTCCATGAGGGTGTTCATTGAGTCACCCTAGCTGAGTTAACCTACTTGTCTCATGGGTTCTGGTTTAGGTGTCAGGTCAGTGGCCATGGGAGGGTAACGTTCAGCCTCTGAACTCTCAATTGTTTCCTCTCTGAAAGATATCTCCTTCTAGTCTACAAATGTTTGCCTATTAAAAACAAGAGGAACATTAAAAAAGCAACTAACTTAAAGCCAACATCCATTTCCTAAGTGATACATCTTCCCCTGAAAAGAGCATCTGATCCTCAGCCCCTCACTTCCTTAACACAGTTCACACCTGTGTGGCCTTCCCTTTCTCAAAGTAGCCCCATGCCTTCTGGCTGTTTCTGCCTTGGGTGACTGAGGACTTCTTAACTAACTTCAAGGCCTCTCCCAATCCTCAATCCCAAAGGGTCGCCAGAGGGTGTGGGGGTCTGGCTGCCCTCTCCCCTCACTCCCTCTGGCCAACTTTCTTGCTATATTTGGACTTGAAGAACTCAGCACATCCTCAATGAGCATCCTCAACCACACTGAAACCCTGGTGAAACAACTCCTTCAGGAGGAGCTTGTCTCATCTCACACAACTGCAGAAGCCTCCTGAGCCTAAAACAAAGTGACAACTGATCCTTCCCGAGTCAGCAAGGACCCCACCCTCCCCACCTGACAGAGTCCAGCTCTACTCTCTTCCTTCCTTCCTGGCCCTCAGATCTCCTCTACCTGGAAAGCCTCCATCCCACTCCACCCCCGCCTCCCCTTTTTTTAGTAGGAAGAAGGCATCAGAAGGCCCTGAAAAGCCTTTATGAGTCACATCGGCAAACCCTGCTACTCTCCACTTGGGCAGTGGGTAGGGCTAGGGAGAGGCTAGCTGGGAACACCCAGGTGTCTTGAGTTTGCCTACACCCATTTGAGGGCCACTGCTACGGCCACCTCCAGGTCTTGCCCACCCCGGGAGTGCTCTGTTGGGTGTGGGTCTGTGCCTCTGGACGCCCATTTCCAGTGGCACCCAAGTAACTCTATTACTGATCCACGTATATGTCTCCCGAATCAGCCATCGTGCTCCTGCAGGGGAGAGAACAATCCATCTCACTGGCTTTGGAGACGGGACCCTCAACCTGGCACCACACCCCTGGAACAAGGTCCTATGGAACAGTCCACCCTCCAGCTGCAATCCACGGCTCCACACTCCACTGCTTCGCAGTCACCCATCTTCCCTCAGGCCTCAGGGTTCCCAGTGCATGGGATGCTCTGCTACCACAGAGACCAGCAGTGACCATCAACTCAGGTGCAGCCTCCTCCTCCTCCTTTGAGTCAGACTTTATGATCCCCGCCCCCCAGGAAGACGCTGGCTGCCTCCACAGTGAGCAGAGGAGTCTCATCCTCTTCTCCACCCCTAAGAGGTGGAGAGGAGGTATGTCTCTTTAGCAGATGGGGGCTTGGATCTCACAAATCTTTATAATTTAAGTACTTATAAGGCTGACCAAACAGAATACACCTTCAAAACAGGTTATTTCCACAGGTCCATTCAATCTCAGGATAAGCAAACAAGCTGTTCTTATGACCTTGGTGACAACAGTTAATACTAGAGAGAGGTTTAATGCCCAGTCTCAGCACCTTAATGTGGCCTTCACATCCAGGTTAAACATTCAGAGGGAAGCATGTGGACATTAGGGAGCAAATGACAAGAAGCTAAAAATACAAAGAAGAAGCTGACATCTCATGGCTTCATTTATACCATGTTAGACACTGATGGGACTCCCAGGCAGTGCAGTGGTAAAGCATCTGTCTGCAATGCAGAAGACCCAGTTTCAATCCCTGGGTTGAGAAGATCCCCTGGAGAAGAGAATGGCAATCCACTCCAATATTCTTGCCTGGAGAATTCCTTGGACAGAGGAGCCTGGCAGGCTACTGGGGTCGCAAGGAGTCGGACACGACTGACTGACTACCACACACACACGATGATGGGGTCACTATGCTACTGTCTGCAGGGGTTTTACATAGTCACATGGTTCTGTTATTCAAAACATGATGCTATTTAAGAGGAATCATCAATTTCATCTCAGCACAAGTAAAATGAGAATGAAACTGGTTCATGCAATATACTGTCTAGCTCAGCACCAAGGGATTGCTTTTTTTAATTCCATAAGGGTCATGAAGGTGTGCTGTTAAGTATGCAGCTGAATACATTAACCATTTTTGAAGCAACGGGATTTAATGTTACTAATTTTGCATCCTTAGGCACACAAATCAGATAAGTCAAAGTACTAGTTAAAATGCCCAGAAGTTTAATAAGAAGATACAAATAAGCAAATAAATAGTTAACAAGTAATTGTTTTATAAAAAGGGATATAATTCAGTTGCTCTGCAGGTATGGTTTCAAACAGGGATTAAAACTAATTTGGAACATAGTGATGATGGTATCAAAGCAGCAGAAGACAAATGACTTTGTTCCCATTGGCTGCTGATCATCAGGAGGACCAGGAGGGAGGGAGGCTGGAGGGGGTGGAATGTTATTTTATGAGCATCATTTCACCCAAAGTTGATTTCCTGGAATTATATTAATAACTCACTGGCTGTAAGAGCCCCACTGTGAGCTGAACTGCATATAATCTTTATTCTCTCCTGAACACTGCTGTTCTGTTAAAAGAATATTATGTTCACACTTGCTCCCCTTGAGTCTTCCACTCACGTTACATACTGATGTGTTCAAACTCTCACAAAAGACTCTTGGACTCACTGAACTGCCTAATGAGATCCATTTGAGATAACACATTCCACATACTCTTGTTAGGTAAACACTGGAGAAGAAGGGAGAATATGAACCAGTATGGATGTGAGAGTTGGACCATAAAGAAAGCTGAGCACCAAAGAATTCATGCTTTTGAACTGTGGTGTTGGAGATCTTGAGAATCCCTTGGACTGCAAGATCAAACAGGTCAATCCTAAAGGAGATCAGTCCTGAATATTCACTAGAAGGACTGATGCTGAAGCTGAAGTTCCAATACTTTGGCCACCTGATGTGAAGAACTGACTGGAAAAGACCCTGATGCTGGGAAAGACTGAAATCAGGAGAAGGGGATGACAGAGGATAAAATGGTTGGATGGCATGACGACAGAGGATAAGATGGTTGGATGGCATCACCAACTCTATGGACATGAGTTTGAGCAAGCTCTGGGAGTTGGTGATGGACAGGGAAGCCTGGCATGCTGCAGTCCATGAGGTCGCAAAGAGTCAGACACAGCTGAGCAACTGAACTGAACTGAACTAAGCCCCAACGTGAACAAAAATAAAAAGGCAACTTGCCCTTCAAAGAAAAATTTACTTAATACTTTTCCTTAGAGAAATAAGATGATTTTCAAAAGGCCCTATGTGCCTAAAATTTTTTTAAAAGATTTTATGTGGACCATTTAAAAAATTCTTTATTGAATTTGTTACAATATTGCTTTTATGTTTTGGTTTTTTAGCTCCGAGGCATGTGGGATCTTAGCTCCCCTACCAGGGATTGAGCCTGCACCCCCTGTATCACAAGGCAAAGTCTCAACCACTGGACCACAAGGAAAGTCCCTTAAAATTTGGTCAAATTTGTCAGTATTTAGACAGTAATTCTGCAAACATCATTTCTTAGCTTTTTACCATTATTGATTACATTGAGCCTTGGGACAGCATTTTAACACTGACATCTGATATTTAAAAGAAAGAAAAGGAGACATGATTTTAAAATCCTGGTATCTTGCAAAGGGTGGTCTTCCTAGTCCAATTCATATATGTGAACTTTCTAAGATGTCAGCTGTCCAGAAGGCTGTTCACAGTTCCGCATCAGTGGAACAAATCATCACAGGTGTATACCTCTTTTGTATTGCTGTTTTCTTCCCTACTTCCCCAACGTGTTTCAAACTCCACAGGCACCCACCCACATCTATTTAATGTATGCCCTTCCATATTTTAAGTATATGTGCAAACTTGCCAACTTATTTATACTATGTTGGTGTTTACAAAAAAAGTATTGTATTTTTTATTCTTCACCCAATATTATGCATTTAAAAACATTTAAATCAACTTCAATGAGGTGCAATTTACATACAGTAAAACGCTCCCATTTCAGATTATAACAGGAAGCATGTGACAAATGTATGTTTGTGCAACTAACCACTTCCATCCCCTCACAGGACATTTCCATCACCCTAAAGCACTGTCCAGCCCTCCGCTGTCTCTCTCCAGCAAGCTCAGATCTGCTTTCTCTCACTACAGTTCACACTGAGAACATCACAAAATTATAAACTATGTACTCTTTTGGGGTTATCTTATTTTAAGCAGTGACTTATTCACGTTATATTGAGAGCATGTTCTTTATTGGCAAGCAATAATACACTAAGTGTATGTCCCTAAATTGGCCCATTCACCCATGGATGAACATCTCTCTGGGCTGTTTCTAGGTTTCGGATACCGTGAACAAGTCTGACCATTCGTTGAACATCTTGGTGTGGACACATGTTTTCATTCCTCCTGGGTAAATATATAGCAGAATTGGTGGGCTGTATGCTTCCCTGGTGGCTCAGTGGTAAAGAATCCACCTGCCAACCAGGAGACACAGGTTTCATCACTGGATGGGGAAGATCCCCTTGAGCAGGAAATGGCAACGCACTCCAGCATTCTTGCCTAGGAAATCCCATGGACAGAGGAGCCTGATGGGCTACAGTCCACAGGGTTACAAGAGTCAGACACAGTGACTAAAACAACAACAATGCTACGTGTGTATTTAAAGTTATTAAAAACGGCCATACTATTTTCTAAAGTAGCTGTCCTATTTGCATTCCAACAGCAATGTAACAGCATTCCAGTTACTCCACATTCTTGCCAACACGCGGGCATCTGTCATGTGCCTATCTCTCTATCTTGATGTTCACCTATCTTCTTTGTTAAGCATCTATTCAATCATTTGGCCACTTTAAGTTGTCTTCTCATGGTTGAGTTTTTACAGTTCTTTATATATTCCAGATACAGGTCTCTCTCAAATACATGTACCGTAAATCTTTTCAACTAGCTTGAGGCTTCTCTTTTTATTTTCTCAACAGTGTCTATCAAAGAAGTTTTTATTTTAATGAACCTCAATATATCAATTGTTTAATGATTTGTGCTATTTGTGGTTTGTGTAAGAACTTATGAACACTTTCTCCTATGTTTTCATCTGTAAGTTTTATAGTTGTCTTTTATATAGAAGATCAGAAATTAATTTTTTTGTTTAGTGTAAAGTAAGAGCGGGGTTTTATTTTTGTCTTTCCTGAAAGGAAAGCCAGATGGTCCAGTACCATTTGTTGAAAAGACAGTCCCTTCTCCACTGAACTATCTGGTTTCTCTGTCCAAAATCAATTGATCATATATGTGGGGGTCTATTTCTGAACTCCATATTCTGTTCCATTGATATACATGGCTATATTTACACCAATACCACAGTCTAGATTATTGTGGCTTTATATTAAATCTTGAAATGAACCACATATCTCTGTTTCAAAATTGTTTTAGCTAGACTCTTTGAATTTCTATATAAATGTTAAAATCAACTTATCAACTTCCAAAAAAAAGTGATTTTTGACTGGGATATTGCACTGTATCTATACATCAATTGGATCTATAGAATTAACATTTGGATAGAATTAACATTTTAAAATATTAAGTCTTCTACACCATAAGCATAGTATAATTCTCCATTTATTTAGGTCTTTTTCTATAATGTTTTATAGTTTTTGTGCACAGGTCTAGCATATATGTTGTTACATTCATCCCCAAATATTCTAGAATTTTCATGTCATAGCTAATAGTATTTTTTTAAATTTCAATTTCCAACTATTAGTTACTACTTTAAAGAAATGCAGCTGATTTGGGGGTATTGATCTGATATCTTGGAACCTTGCTAAAATGCATTATTAGTTCCAGTGACTTTTTTGAAGACTTTGTGATTTTCTTTTCTTTTTCTTTCTTCATTCATTCATTTGGCTGCACTGGGTCTCAGATATGGCACGCAGGATCTTCTCTCTTTTGTTGTGGCATTCAAACTCTTAGTTGCAGCATGTGTGATCTAGTTCCCTAACCAGGGATCGAACCCAGGCCCCCTGTGCTGGGAGCACAGAGTCTTGCCCATTGGACCACCAGGGAAGTAAGTCCCTCATGCTCTTCTATGTAGATAATCATGTTGTCTGTGCAGAGATTTTTTTCCTTCTTTGCCAGGCTGCATGCCATTTTATTCTTTTCTAGCTTACTGCACTGACTATGACTTCCAGTACAGTGTTGAAAGAAATGGTGAGAGTGAACATTTTTGCCTTGTTTTCAGTCTTCTGGGGAAAGTGTTTAGTCTTTCGCCATTTCAACTATAATGTTAACTGTAAGTTTTCTTAGATGCCTTTTATGAGCTTGAGAATGTTCTCTTCTATTTGCAGTTTGCTGAATCAGTTTGTCATGAAACCAGTGCCAAATTCTGTCAAATACTTTTTATGCATATATTGAAATAACCAAATAGGTTTTTCCCTTTATTCTGCTAATGTAATAGATTATGTTGATTGATTTTCACATTAAGCCTTGCATTCCTGAGATAAACCTTACTTGATCATAATACTTGATCCTCTCTCTATACTGTTGGGCTTCATTTGCTAATATTTTGTTAAGAACTCTTAAGCCTATTGGGACTATCCTGGTGGTCCACGGTTAAAACTCCAAACTTCCACTGCAGGGGGCACAGGTTTGATCCCTGATCAGAGAACTAAGAATCTCCATCCTATGAGGCACAGCCAAAATTTTTTTTTTAAATATTAAAAAAATGTTTTTTATACTTGGGTTCATGAGGGATCTTGTCCTGCAGATTCTTTTTTTCCTCCTCTTGCAGAGTCTTGGACTTTGATTTTCAGGATAAAGTTAGCCTCTTAGAATGGGATGGGAAATGTTCCCTCTTCCTCTTATTTTCTGAAAGAGTTTGTATAAAGATTGGTATCATTTCTTTTTTAAATGTTCCCTAGAATTCATCAGCAAAGATATCTGGGCTTGGAATTTTTCTTTGTGAGGGAAAAACTAGGGAGTTCAATTCCTTAATGAGATATAAACTATCCAGATTTTCTTTCTCTTCTGTGTCAGTTTTGTTAATCTGTGTCTTTCACGAAATTCATCCATTTCACCTAAGACACAAAATTTATTAGCACAAAACCCTTCATACTTAAAGGATTCTGTTACTATCCTTTTAATGCCTGTTGGATCTGTAGTGATGCTCTTTGATTTCTGAAACAGGCGATTTATAGCTTTTGTTTTTCCTGACGATTCTAGCTACAGTTTAACATTTTTGTTGAACTTTTCAAAAACTATCATCTATTTTCATGGGTTTTGCACATTTCTCTGGTGTATCTTCTATTTTGTTTATTTTCACTGTTTTCTTATTTCCTTTCTTCTACTTACTTAAGGTTTGATGTGATTCTCTTTTTCTGGTCTTACAGAGAAAGCTTAGACTGTAAATTTTAGACTTTTCTAATTAAAATCTGTTAACATCATTACGATTTTGAGATTATTTTTGGTGCATGTAAACCTAGTTCAGTAATTTTACCTCTTGCAAAAATGATATTTAGCCCACGATCCATAAACACTGAGTCAGTTATTTCACAAACAGTGCAATGAGAAAGGTTATAGCACACGTCTTGATGTGGGGTTTTCTAAGAGTTTCTATATACTGCTAAGAAAGAAAAAGTGCTGCCAACCGAACCAGGCATGTTATTTATCAAAAGATGGTACTATATCTCAGCTATGTTCAGATGTGAAAATGTACCTCCTAGAACTGATGAAATATGACCCACTCTGCACACAGATAATTATAAACATTGTATCTTGTCTTACCAATGACCAGGACTTCTAATACTGAAGCACCACCAGAGAGAACCCTTGCCTTATTCCCAGGGTCAAAGAGAGCGCATCTGTAGTTTCTTGACTAAGCATATTTGCTGGAGAACCCTGTACAACCTTTACCAAGTAAATGCCCATGACTCAACTTACACATGCTGGATTAAACATGCGCATTGATCTCAAGAAAAAGAGTAACACAAGGACAAAGAGAGAAAATTATGAGAAGCCAGTCATCATATAGGTCATCTGGAGTGTCAGTGCTGGGGTCAGGACAGGGCTTGAATCCTGGCTCTATCAGGTATGACCATACAGCCTTAATTCCCTCCTCTTCAGAGTAGGGCTGAAGGTAGGCCATGCCACACAGCCTTGCTGCAGGGGCTGAATAGGTTGATTCATGTAATGGTACAGCATAATGTTCAACAACTGTGAACTACTTTTATTACCACAATTTAAAATTTTAACCAAGAGTTGGGCAATTTGTAGCGACTAAGCAGAGAGAGACTGGAAGCCCTAAACCTCCAAGGGGAAAACCCAAAAAGAAGCACCCTCATAATGGGGGATCTCTGAAAGAATGAAAACTGAGGTACCAGACTCGCTTGAAGGAGAAGCTAAGGATGAGAGTGCTGGTCCAAAATTTGTATGAAGAGCAAACAGTAGAGCCCTAGGACTGCTCCTCCTGACTGGGAGAATTCTAGAGAAATCACCCAGAGGGCCTCTGGACGTGGAGACACGATGAACAGCTCAGGGCTGCCTTCATCTTTAGGACTGCCTTTCTTCATATTCCTGTTTGTTTACTGCATTTCCCCCCAGGGCTTTACAGTGAACATCTGATTTTCCTTTTATTTTTTATCTTCGTTTTCTGACTAAATGTATTCAATCCTAGCTTGCTTTAACTACCTCTCACAGACATGAAAAGTTGTGCTCACACTGTCATTCAGCTTTGAATATTTCATAATTTTTTTAAAAAGTATTCCCTCTTTAAGGATTTTTTTTTTTTAAGAATAAGATTTTTAGTTTTCAGACATTTTAAAGGGGCTTCCCTGGTGACTCAGACAGTAAAGAATCTGCCTGTGATGCAGGGAGACCAGGTCTGATCCCTGGGTTGGGAAGATTCCCTCAGAGAAGTGAATGGCTACCCACTCCAGTATTCTTGCCTGGAGAACTCCACAGACAGGGGAGCCTGGTGGGCGGGCTACAGTCACTATGGTCACAGAGTCAGACACGACTGAGTGACTAACACTTTCGCTTTCTTTTCATTATCATGCTCCAACTCTATTGTATGGTGGTCTGAGAATAGATTTTACATGGTATCAATTCTTTGGGATCATTACAGCTTTCTTTGGAGTCTGGTACACAGTTTTTGTTTGTGAATGGTCCACCTATGCTCAGTTCTCTGCCTGTTGGGTATATGGTCCTATATGCCTCCATTAGACTTAATTAATCCTGCTATTAAAAAAATCTAAACTATTTTTCTTACTTTTTATGTACTTAAGTCTCAGCACCTACATTCCTGGTTTATTCACTTCTACCCAGAGTCTTTTTGGTTCCCATCTTACATGTTTCAAGGCCATACTGTTTGATGCATATAAAGCCACGATCAGAGTATCTTCTTGACTGTCTACTCTTTTTACCACAATAAAACATTTTTCTTTGTCCTTTCAATATTTTTTTAATCTCAGATTCTTCTTTGATGCAGATCAAAATTGTTCCTCCAGCTTTTTTTCTTTTTTGGTTTCTATTTCTCCTCTTTCATCCTTTGATTTTCAACCTCTCAAATATTTTGTTTTAAACACAAATCCTGTGATACATGCTGTATCATGATAATTTTTATGCAACATGAAAATCACTGTCCTTTGAGAGGTGAATTCAACTCACTAAGAACTAACTAATCACTTTCATTTCAAAACTTATTCCAGACATCTTATTTCACATTTTCTATTTACCTTGCTTTTCTTTTTCTACCTTCTTTTGGAGAGAAGAAATTCTCTCTTCTCATGTGAACATGATATATTCTATTTTCATTCTTTTGGTGGTTATCACTAACACAGTGAGACCTAAACCTATACATAATTTTCATGATCAGTATCTCAGATATTCAAACTTCTACCTTTCTGGTCATTCACTCTTTCCATCTCTATCTCTCTGGTGGGAACTCCTCAATCCAGTCTTCCAGTTCTCTAATCTGTCCTTTAGTAATATTCATAAGGCTACCTTTCAATCTACCCCCTAAATTCTTTACTTCATCAATTATATTTTTAATGACCCATATCTCCAACTAATCTTTCGTATTTCTTCCTAGTTCCAATATTCTCTCTTATCACTTCAGGTATGCTTATTCTCACTCTGAATTACTCTTCTATGGTGTAGTGCTCTTGATTTTTATAGGCGTATATTTTCCTACAAAGCAGATGTAGTACACCTTGTTTCTTTCCTTCCCACTGAGCTCCAGACATGGCAGGCAAGTTGCACCATCCACGGCAATGAGGGAAAGGACCACGTGCACACCTGAGGACCCGCCCCCTGCCTGCCCTCGCCTGCACCTTCTGGTCTTCACCCGCTCCACTCCCCACCCTCAACAGTATCAGCCATCAAGGGCTCCACACTGTTTCTGACTCGTTGAGTGGACTCGCTGGAGGACCCATCAATCTTACTCTTCTCTGGCAGCCCGAGGACTGAGCTCAGGGGAGGGAGTGAGCAGCCTGTGCCATCCTGTCTGGTCCAATTTGTTTCTCAGCAGCATAAATCAGGTTTCAGCATGTCAACTTTTTTTAAAAGGAGCTCTATTACAATACATTATGATATTCATCTTAATTGAGTGTATGTCAGAGACAGGAACAATGAGAGTACATTGTCTAGTTGGGGGAGAAAAAATATTTTCCTCAGAGTGGGCACATGACAAATTACATAACCTAAGGACTGGAAATTACCCTGAAGTTCTCCTGGGCTTTACACAGCAGGGCCAAATTACAGTTATGGCCACAATGTCAGGGCCTCTAGATTAAAAAAAAAAAAAAAGTTTAACTAAACCCCAAATTAAGTTTATTACAAGGTCTACAACCCAAAGTGTGACATTACTACAAAGTAAATTGGTAAGAAAATTTCATTCATGACTGTATCTAAATCAACTGCCCTGAAACATAAGAAATAAGGAAGTCATTTTAATTCAGTTTTTATAAGAAGCTGAAAAAGATGACAAAACAGAAAGCACCAATTCAATAGGTAGGCAGAATAAGTTTGCTCTCCAGCAGAGAAGTTGTATTTGAGAAAATTGTACAGAGAATACGGAGAAGGTAATGGCACCCCACTCCAGTACTCTTGCCTGGAAAATCCCATGGATGGAGGAGCCTGGTAGGCTGCAGTCCATGTGGTCGCTAGGAGTCGGACACGACTGAGTGACTTCACTTTCACTTTTCACTTTCATGCATTGGAGAAGGAAATGGCAAGCCACTCCAGTGTTCTTGCCTGGAGAATCCCAGGGACAGCAGAGCCTAGTGGGCTGCCATCTATGGGGTCGCACAGAGTCAGACATGACTGAAGCGACTTAGCAGCAGCAGTACGGAGAATAAATGGTGAATCCCAGTATCAAACGCTAGCAAGAATTAATGTTTCTGAAAGCAATTCTGACTGATTCTTGGTTGAGTCTTCAGGACAAAATACAAAGCAAATGCCACAAGTGTCACAAAATACAAAGCAACAGCCTGCAGTGAGACAAGCAGGACACAGCGAAGGGCTGGGCTGGATGGACAATGCAGGACCTCAAGAACAGCTGCAGGGCAGGGTGTCTGTGCAGCTGCCTCTCGCACTGGGCAAAGATGAAGACCAGACTTCCCACACTGACAAATACACATTAATACTATGCCATTAACATTTAAACTCCTTAGATCACTCAATTGAAAGGAAGGAAACACATTTCTTGACCTCTATTCAATTCAAGATAATGTCTGCCATTTTCATTAACAGACAATACAACTGCATGCCACATAATGCGATGGGCATCAATCTATTTAACAGCAAGTCCCACAGCAAATTAAGCACCACTGAGTTATAATTTCAGGAGCACACAAATATATCCATAGTAAATTTAAAATGGTATTCTGCCATTCAATCTAGTAAGTAGAAAACAGCCTAAAGAAAAAAAGAAACATTTCTTGGACTCATACTATATGGAAGTATATAGTAAGGAAATCATTTATAAGGAGAGTAATGTAATTGCTCACTTCAGAGTTACTGATATTATCAGTTTCTGATATGAAGAAGATTAAGAAGGAAATGAAACAAAAATCAGAGAATGATGTATTCTGACAACTACTTCATCAAATAAGATTTATAAGCACATCTGGCATTAAATATACATACATGTGTTATGTACATACAAAGTAAGGCTATATCCTGTTTATAAGGCATATGACTTTCTTCAGCAACTATGCCTTGTATGAGTATAGTGAAAACCATCCTCTTAGTTATACAGGAATGTTCCTGAGCAAAGCTATTTCCTAGGTTATTTATTGCTCAGGTTCCTTGACAAATAGGTAAGTGCAGCAGTCATTTTTAGGTAAAATCCTGGTTCCATTTTTTTTTTAATTTATTCATTTGGTTGTGCCAGGTCTTAGTTGCAGCACATAGGATCTTTGATCTTTGTTGCCATATGTGGGATCCTTTATTTATTACATGTCAGCTCTTAGTTGCTGCATGCAGTATCTAGCTCTGACCAGGGATTGAATATGGGCCCCCACAAAGTCTTAGTCCCTGGACTACTAGGGAAGTCCCTGTTTCCATTAAAAGCAAGGGTTGCCAAACTATGGTTCCCAGGCCAAATCTGGCCCATTACTTGCTTTTGTAAGTAAAGTTTTATTGGAATAGTCATGTCATGCTCATTTGTTTACATACTGTCTGTGATTCTTTCATGCTATGTTAATAGAGCTGGGACCCCTGAGCTCACAAAGCCTAAAATATTTAAAATCCGGCCCTTCATAGAAAAAGTCCATGGACCACTATTCTAGAGCTAGTTTGAGCTATCCTACTTTTATATACCTGAATCCTAAGTAAATAGGATTACTAAAGCCCTGTACTTGTTTAAATAAAACAGAACATCAATACAGCGAAATGTTATGCAATCACTACAAATGACATTTACCAAGAGTTTATAGTGGCCAAGGATAAATAAGTTTGTTATGCTAAGATTTAAGTATATGAAATTGAAAATTCAGTCTGATTGCATCAACGAAAAACAAACACAGAAAAAAAAACTTTTTAACTAAAAAGTTAACACTAACTGTGGTAATGATGGTAAAATCTTTTTTACATTTTCCTTCTTTTTTATTTTTTAGTAAATTTTCTACAAAGAATGTATATCCCATTTTTCATTGGAAAATATTAAACTGACTTTTAAGAAATCCTTGACCCTAAAAATGTAAGTATTATCTGACAAACTATCTCCTTTCTCCATGTAAAAAAAAAAAGGCTGGCATTTTTCTTTAACTCAGCTGTTACAAAGAAGTACACCGTTTCCCTTGACAATTCTTCCAATGAATATGGTTTATTGCTATTCATAGGCTAAGAACACTCAGTGAAATGTTATGTTCAATCCAATTTCTACTCCTCAATATGCAGAAAGTGGTTAATTGTAAAAAGATCTTCCCACCTGGGACTCTGCTTAATCATTCCAGGCAGTGCTTATCTGACGACCAACACCCACAGTCGTGATGTATTGATGTCAAAGTCCATTCTGTGGTAACCATATTAGTTTCATTCGCTTTTCACTGTGCTTCCTACTGAATGCTTAGTTTAAAAATTTTAATTCTATATTAACTCCGAAAGAGGATTTCAGGTAGGTACCAAGACAATGCCTCACATCATGGTGGAGTGAAAGCCTGCTGCCTGACCCAAGGGTAGGAACCCACAGCTGCCAGTGAAGGGACGTCTGGCCCTCCTGACTGGTGGAGGACCACAGGGCTGCAGCCTGGGCGGAGGCAGTGTGGGGGAGAAACAAATCAACTCGCTGCCCTGGCAGCAAGGTGGGGAGTGGCGAGAGCGGAAGGCCTGTCTATGCTCTTCCTGCTGCTTCCCTCACCCATTCCTGCCCTTCTACTCACAGCCCGTTCTGACACAGCACCCAGCCCAGGTCCTGGAGCAGAGCTGGTGTGCGCCGTCAGCTTTGGAGCAGTAAGGACAGGAAATCCACAGGCAGGAGCAGGAAAATGAGTGGGGATGAGGCCGGTTTCACCGCAGATTTGTGGGTGCCTCTGTGGGTGTTCCGGCCATGGAGCTTATGGCCGTTTCTACCCTCCCGCTGTAGTTTGAATCCTGACCACACTGCTGTGATAAAGGTCTCATCTGACCAAGGTCTCCCCATCCTTACATAGATTATCTTAAACAGTATTCGTAAGTCATTTCCCCACATTAACGCCTCCCCCAGCCAGACCTAGAAGAGCCAAGGTCCTTAAGCCAACATCAAGGCAGTCCACCCTCTGATGTCAGCCCACCCTCTGACCTCATGTCACCCCTCTGGACGCCGTCCTCTACTGACCCACGTTTGTGTATGAGAAGTCACCTGCCTGTGTGTTCTCTGTTCCCCTTCAAGTCGCACCATCTGCCTAGACCCAGACTCAGTTTCCCTCTCTTCCAAGAAGTCCTCCCTTATCCCCTTGGCCCCTCTGTCCTCTGGAAACAGAAACAGCCCTTAGTGCCATACCCTTGCTCGTGGATGGCCTGAAATGTTCAGATTTCCTTGTCTGGCAGGAAGCACTCATTTAAATAATGAATTTTCAGGCCACATCTTGTCTCCTCAACGAGACCATAAATTTTTGAGGGCAATGGTTCTTTGCACTGCCTATAGTGCTTAACATGGGTTTTAAGTACACTGGTGGTATTTAGTAAATTATTCTTGGACAATGAATAAAATGAACGGCTCCTGAGCTATCTGGACCATAGATCTTCCTGAGGTCATGTTAAATGGCACCATAAACCTTTTCTGACAATGATCACAGAGTACAGAGAATTAAATATAAAAATTCACAAATGAAAGAACGAAAAGACCTACAGTCAAGGGCAGGAGCGTGCCCACGGAGCAAAGGAGTGATGCTCTGAGGCAGTGTGGGTATGGCTGCCTCAGCCTCACCGGAGGGTAGGTCCCTGCTTTCCTCCTCTCCTGTCAGCCCGACCCTCTGGATGAACTGGGGAAGCCTCTGGATGAAGCCAGTGTCAGCACTGGCTTCAGGTATTTCCAGCTCTGCCTCATTCGCCTTCTCTCTCCACATGGGAGCTTCTACCTCCACGTCTCCTGCTTTTCCACCTCTCTCCCTCTGCTGCCTCCCCCAGCACCCAGCTCCTTGCTGTAATCTCCCAACATGCTAATAGGCAACAGCCACCCCCTCCTAGTAGGAATCCCATCCATTGTGTCCTCCCACCTGTGTCTCTATGGGATTCTTTTCAACATCCCTGGTTCGTAGTCTCACTGTGTTATCAGCATCTTCCTCCCTTCACCTCCCGTCACACTTGATGACTGTTCTTGATGACAATAGTCCTGCCTCACAAGAAGGCTAGCTCAGCTCTCTTTCTTCCATGGGTGAGGTCCCTCGGGGTACACTTTGGCCACATGCATTCTGCTTTTTGAGGTGCAGTGGAGGAGCGGCCGAAGTCAGGCCCTGTCTGAGTGGGCTGAGCTGTGGAGTGGGCTCGGCAGCTGGGGCCACTGCCCATCACCCCGCTCCTTCTCCTCTAGCTCCTTAGGGATCAGCTGAGCTAGAAAAGGCTTCTCCTTGGAGAGACCCACAGCTGGGACTTGAGAGGGATGGGGTGGAGTGGGAGGCAGATGCCCTCTTCCAGGCGCTGTGTGTCAACCCGATGCTGCAACAGAGGCAAAGCTGCAAGTCCAAGTTCTCATCAAACCAGCCATTGGAGGCAACTTCATGTCCCGACCCCCACCCAGGCTACAGTCACTCAAGGGGCCTCCCAAAGGGTTGAGCACCATGTTGCTGCCCCTAGAGTCCTCTCCTGTCTCAGTACTTTCTCCAGGGCTGTGGGGAAGGAAGCAGGACCCCGTGTGTCTGGTGGGGTTAGGACACCCTGGCAGGAAGTTGAGGAAGAAGCCCCCACAGAGTCCAGTGAACCCACACGGCTGCACCGTCCTGCCTGTGGCTCACCAAGGGCTACTTACCTTCATGTATATGGTTTCCAGCAAAACATAAAATGGAAAGGCAGATATTAAATGGGAGCAAGACGGTCTAAGGGACAAAGTTGGACTTGGAGGCAGGAAGCACACACATTCCACTGTGAGTCCTGCCAGGGACAGAGGGCCTTACATGCAGCTTCTACCATCCTGGAATAGCCCACGTATTTCCTCAGTCACAGTCACAAGAGCTTTGAACTTCTCAAAAGAGTGATGGTAGGGAAGTAATATGAAATATTCTACTTCAACTCGAGCAAAGAATTATATAACTAGAGAAGCTTTTTTTTTTTAAAGAAAGTCCACTTTTCAGCATGACCCACCTTGGTACTGAGGACACCACCTCAGTTAGCCAAGATACAGACAGGGAGCTCCTAGAAATCATGCACACACCTGACCTGGGGGAAAGCGCATCCTGAGCCCTGAGAGGAAATCCCCAGCATCCACTCGGAGTCCTGAGTTCATGCCTGGAACTTGGTCCACCAGAGTCAGGTAGATTCCTTGGGTCCCCATGGCAAGCCCCAGGCAAGTGAGGTTGCTGGGATTTGAGGCAGGCGCCACTTACCAGCGCAGGGCGATTTTGATGGGGGTGGTGAGGCATGATGTGAACAGGTCAGCTGGGAGGTCGGGGATCATGGGCAGGAGCTCGTTGGCCTCACAGGCTGCCAGCTGAATGCAGTTCTTCATAGACGGGGGCAAAGGCATCTGGGCCAGTGGGTGGTTTGGGTTAATAGCAGCGACCTGCAGGGGGACAGGAAGGAGAGTGGCTTAGCCATTGTCCACAACTAGAGACTAAGCCAGAAATATGACACAAAGGAAAGGGTCTGTCGACTGAGGCTTAAGGCTGAGGGGTTCCAGGCCAAGTTCCCCAAAAAGAGGCCCAGCTGTCGGATCCTCTCCTGGAGATGATCGTTAGCTCCAGCCCCAAATCACTTGTTATGCAAGGACTCTTGGGTTATAAAGGCCGGGGGCGGGGGAGCTCCATGAAAACCAGGTGCTGGGGTTTCAGGTGATGATGGTGCCAGGTGGGCAGATGGGGCAGGAAAGTGCAATTTTTAATCGCTGATGGCTACGTGCTTGGTTCCCAACTTGAAAAGAATGTTTATGCTTCTCAGGTTTTGCTCCTTACTAAGAATCCCCTCTGCATGACTGTTTATTTCACATTTGCTATTTCATTTGCTTTTTTACAACATTCCCACGAGGTAAGTTTTCTTTCCATTTTAAAAGATCTTTTACAATGAGGAAACCGAGACCCCAAGAAATGATGGGAATTGCCAGTCACCGGCAGAGTCCTGGTCATGGGTGGGGAGGCTGGTCCTGAGCTGAAGTCTCCCCTACCTCATCCCATGGGGGCCCTCCTGCACCCACACCACACCTATGACACTAACATGCATGCTCTGCAGGAGCTGGGCCTAAGAGCATGCTCAGGTGCACTTTGTAAGGTATACACACAAAGCTGTGTTCACTCATATATCCCTACCATAGATTATGACATGTAAAGTGTTGTCATTATTAATGTGGATAAAACCTTGTTTTATTTCTCAAATGGAAGGCAGTAAAAGTTGTATTTCTATTAATAATCCCTTCTGCTATAGGAATAGCAAGTCCAGAATACACATCAAATTCTAGTATACTTAAAACAAAATAAAAAAGGCAATTTCTCGAGGAATGGTTTTTTTTTTAAATTATTGTGGCAAAATACACACAATATAAAACTTACCGTCTTATCCATTTTGTTTGTACGGTCAGTAGCATTAGGTACAACTCACGTTGTACAACCATTACCAGAGTGCGTTTTTTTAAAGTACAGAGAAAAGGGAAGGCAGAATCACGTTTAATCTTCTCCTTGGCTCCGGCGCTACGATCTAAAATAGCACCAGTGAAGCAACCTGCTCCACACAGGAAATTAGTTTCCAGGTCTGCTGTGACAACCCGCTAGGAAGGATGACGGGTCTGGGTGCCGTGTGGGTCTGCGGCTCATCAGACCTGAGTCATGCGGAAAGACGTGGAGGCTGCAGATGTGTCAGAGTCAGGGGAGGCTGCCGGAAGTGCTCCACTCGCGTGCTCTGTGGAAGCATGTCCTCCCCAGTTCAGGGGGAGGATGACAGCGGCAATGGGTCGGGCTCCGGAAAGGGCATGGAGGGCACAGCTCCGAACAGTGAAAGGGGCATTGGAGAGGCGGCCTGGGACTGAAGCTGACACATATGCATCTCGTGAGCATTACCACTAACGGGCACAGATGAGAGACCACAAGCAACGACTTAGGAAGAAAGAGTTGTTTATGTAAAAGCTAGATTCAATATTCTCAAATGCTGTCGTGCTAGTTTCAACTTCTCTGTCTCTAATCTGCTTCCACAGTAAATTTACTTTCTGAGAACCGAAGAGCAGGTCCACTGGCCACAGGCCTTCCACCTTCACTGTTGCCTGTCACTGAGCTTCTGCAGACTCAGGCTCTCTGAAGTGAAGCAGTCTGTCACATCAAGGCCATCTTTCTCTCAAGACAGAGGGCCCCAAGCGGAGACAAGGGTGCTCGGTGGGCTTAAGGAGACTTCCGCAGGGGTCAGGAGGTTCGTGCCCTGTCCCCCGATGCCCCGACAGAGCCAGGCGGTGCTGTTGGGCAGCAAGTCTGCTCAGTGCCTCTGTGTTAGACCTGCCTCAGGCTGCACCTCGTGGTCCACGGGCACTTCGCCCGGAGCCTCGCAAAGTACCTGAGGCAGTGGAGCCCCAGGAGACGGGAAGACGATGCAGAAATATCTTCATCCCAAGTCCATTGGAAACTAAATTTCCCCATTCAAAATGGTCATTGATAGAAACCCTGATTTCTTAAACAAGCTCCTTGAAGTATGCTGGTGTATTATTGGCAGAAAGCACCAAGTGTGGCTGCAGATAATCTGAAGTATGGTAACACACAGTAAAAGTCCCCTGAGGACTCATTTCAGACCTGTCGTCACCACTAGGCACTCAGAAGGCAGATGAGAGCTGCACTGGGGTTAATTAGAGTCAGTAACATTTTGTAAAAATGACATTCAAAACAAAGGATTCCACCAACAATTTATTTTTTTAAGCTTCTAACCCAGGAAAACAACAAACAAACAAAAACAAATTATTTTAACAGGTGAGCTATTTCCTGTATATTGTTTTGGTTTTGTATTTATCTAAGATATTGACCTTTTAACTGAAATTCGTCTTGGAATAATAAATAGCCTGCATGTAAAGCTAACTACTAGTGATTCAGAGAACTTTTCAAAGGCACCCAAGTAAAGAAGCTGGTCCAGCTGGGAGCCGCCACTCACCCTGCAAGGCACACCCCAGATGTACTTGTACCCAAAGGGGCTTCTCCTGGGGAACCCAGAGGCTCAAACACCAAAAGAACTTTCTTCGTTAAAAGCTCACTAGAGCCTTCTGGAGGATTTGGGAAGGATCCAGAAAAACCCTCAATGCGATACACAGCAACCAGATCCAAGAGAGACATCTGCTACCTCTTCTACACGTGTGGATAATGTAGTGCTCGTGCGTTCAGAGCTCATGGGAAGGCTGGCCAAGCGGCTCACACAAGGCCTGGAATCACTCGCTCCAGAAGCACGGCTGGAGGGGCTGGGGGTCGCTGGGGCAGCACCTGAATCTCTCATTTCCTAAATAAACCTCTGCCATCATGCTGCTTCTTTTCTCCATATATGTATACATGTTAAGAGACAACTCGATAAAGGCACCAATAATTTCAGAGGCGTCTTTAACAAGCAGCTTTCTGAAAATAACATCTACTTGGTAATAATTCCAGTTCTAGCTTAAAGCAACTTTTATTCTCAACTCAGTAACCCCTACTTACAGTGAACATTTTTGCAAAGTTCAGAGAGAGATTAAGATCTGTAAACAGATCAGGTATTGCTTGCCCAGCTCATTATGATATTAAGCCCATTAAGATATTAATGGAACATCTATCACGCATCAAATACTGTACTAAAAATAGCAGATAAAAAGTGGAAGTAGTAATTTTTAATATATAATTTATATAATTCTCTATGTGTGTGTGTGTGTGTGGAGTCAGTCACTTCGTCATGTCTGACTCTTTGCAGGCCCACGGACTGTAGTCCACCGGGCTCCTCTGTCCATGGAATTTTCCAGGCAAGAATCCTGCTCCAGGTTGCCATTTTCTATTCCAAAGGATCTTCCTGACCCAGGGATCGAACCCATGTCTCTTGCATCTCCTGCACTGGCAGGTGGATTCTTCACCACTAGCACCACCTGCAAAGCCTCAATTCTATATATATCAAATATTAAATAGCATTAATAATTTAAAAACAAGTTGCTGGAAACTGAAATTTAGGTCAAGAGAGCAGAGGGAGTCACTCTGTTGCAAGAAGACTTGTAACAATAATAGGGAAACCCCCAATGTTCCCCACAAAGGGCAGCTAAAGAACATGCTTCACAGCATAGTCTGTCATGATTATCCTGAGAGCTTACCTAAATGGACCATCCACTGTTTTAAAGCCATTTCATTGTTAGCAATCAGTTTCTAAAATGCTCTATAATTATTCTATAACTCAATAAAGATGCTTAGTTAGAAATTACAATGAAATTTCTCCCCAATTAACTCTTAAGAGAAGCAACTAAAAGAAGGTAACTCAAAAATTCTCCGATGCTTTACATCACAAAGAGCATTTACGTTTGGGGGTTACTGTGAACAATGCTGCTGTGCATCTGCGTACAGGTTTTTGTGTGGACACATGTTTTCAAGTCTCCAGGGTACAAACCTAGGAATGGAACTACTGGGTCATCTCCAGCTCCAGGTTTAACGTTTGAGGAACTGCCAGACTGTTTTCTAAAGTGGCTGCACCATTTTACCTTACTTAACCATCTTGATGCGGTGCTATGGTCTGAATGTACATGTTCCCCCCAAATTCATATGCTGAAATCCTAACCCCCAGAGGTGACAGTGCTAAGAAGGTGGGACCTTTGGGAGGTGATTAATTTATGAGGCTGAAGCCCTGCTGAATGAGGTTAGTGTCCTTACAAAAAAAGCAGCCTGACAGCTCCCTGACCCCTTCCACCACATGAGGACACAGCAAGAAGGCCTGGCCATGAACTAGGAAAAGGGCCCTCACCTGACCAAGCTGCACCATGATCTTGGTCTGTCCAACCTCCAGAACTTTGAGAAATCAATCTCTGTTGTTTAGAAGCTACCCAGTCTGTAGTATTTTGTTACAGTAGCCCAAATGGACTAGGACAGGTAGGAATTTAAGATTATTCATTTGATACTTTCCCTATTTTCTAACATAAAGATCTAGTGCTGTAAATTTCCCTTTCAATTGCTTTCACTGTTTCTTAACAATGCTGACAGGTTGTACATTTCTTTTCTTTTTTTCTGTTTATTTAATTGAAATATAGTTGACTTACAATGCTGTGTTACTTTCTGCTGTACAGCACAGTGATTCAGTTATACATACATACACACACACACACTCTTTTTCTCATATTCTTTTCCGCTGTGGTTTATCACAGCACACTGAGTATAGTTCCCTGTGCTACACAGCAGGATCTTGTTTACCATTCTGTATATAACAGCTTACATCTGCGAACACCAGCCTCCCACCCCTTGGGAACCACAAGTCTGTCTTCTATGTCCATGAGTCTGTTTCTGTTTCATAGATAGGTGCATTTGCGTCACTTTTTAGAATCCACATGCATACAAGTCTGATTTACTTCACTTAGTATGATAATCTCTAGTTAGAACCATGCTGCTATAAATGGTATTATTTCCATCTTTTTAGGGCTGAGTAATATTCTATTGTATATATACCACATCTTTATTCATTCATCTGTCAATAAACATTTAGGCTGCTTCCATGTCTTGGCTATTGTAAATGGTGCTGTTTTGAACATAGGGATGCATGTGTCTTTCTGAATTAGAGTTTTTCTGGATATGTGTCCAGGAGTGGGATTGCTGGATCATATAGTAAATTAATTTTATTTTTAGTTTTTTAACATATATTCATTTTCATTCAGTTAATGTACTTTCTTTTATTTCCCTTGAGATTTTTAACCCGTCAATTATAGGTTAATTTTTTTTTCTGATATTTTTCTGTTGTCTTTCTATCATTGACTTCTAGTTGATTTTACTACGGTCAAAGAGCAGGCCTGTGTGATTTCTATTATTTAAAATATGTTGAGGTTTGCTTTATGACCCAGGATCTATCTTGATGGATGTTTCATGGACACTTGTGTATTTTGCTGCTGCTGTTGGAGTGTTCAGTGTCAATTAGAGCTCTGTGACTGATATTTAACAGATAGGACTGTGCCTTCTGTTTTTTCCCCTTGCAAAAGTCTTACTGTACAATGTTGAAGAGGAGTAATGAGAATTAATATCTTTTCCTTGCTTTTGACCCCAATGTTAAGAAAAATCACTTACCCTCTTGTCCCTCCCCTCAAATGGGCTGGTAACTTCCCGCCTGCCCTTCTCCCTGTGCATGGCTCTGTGACCACCCAGCTGAGTACTGCCATTTTTCCGGTTGCCACCAGAAGCACCGTGGCCTGTGCCACCACAGATCCTTTGCGTGAGAACATCAGGCCTTTATCTCCATGGCCTCCAGCTGACAGAGGGGGGCCCTCCTGTGATAGGAAGTCAGGCCATGCAGATGAGTCCTACCAGGAACCACAGCACCCTGCACCAATATCCCATGGTGCTGATCATGATCTGTGGTCCAAAATATTAAGTGATTTCTGGCATGTTTTAAAATAGACTAAATTAGGAAAAAGCATTAAACTCTTAAGACTTAACTTGTAGAAGCTCCCAATTTTATGATAGCTGCAATAATGTACTATATTCATGGATTTGGGTTAATAATTTTTCCTTTATTTCTTTTTACATTTCATACAAATCAATCAAAGATTAAACATATTCAGTGAATCATAGATATATCTAAGGAAGATAAATAAATGTAGCTTATTCAAATGTATATTTATTTATCAGAC
The DNA here is from genome assembly GCF_029378745.1 of Bos indicus. Taxonomy (NCBI): domain Eukaryota; kingdom Metazoa; phylum Chordata; class Mammalia; order Artiodactyla; family Bovidae; genus Bos; species Bos indicus. The sequence continues at coordinate 53,126,586 of NC_091778.1, forward strand.
CAAATCTGTAAATGTTTCCTAAACAGCTACTTCATATGAAGCTTTCTTGATAGGTTTACATAATAGGTTTAATAAATACAGCAGACAACACCAATAGAAGAGATACTATAAGACAAGGCATAATTATTTTGTCAAATGAATTGCATAAAAATTTGCTATATGAGGTCATCTGAGAAAGATTTCAGGTGCAAGGAAGTAGAATTTTAGTTACACCCTTAAAGTTGACTGTACTAATGATACACTTTGCTTGTCTGTGGATTTCATTTAATACCACCAGTAGTGAGGGTTTCTGAATTTTTTATGCAGAGAAATCACATTTCTTTTACCCAAAGTCTTCAAATTCCAGGACTAGGAACAGTACAAGGTGCCAAGAGAAAAGAACTGCAGGTTCCCATAAAAATCATAAAAGGGAAGGTGTGCACAGGAGCTGAGTCTGGAGACAGCTTATGTATGTTCTGTTGCCCAGGCTGACTGGACTAAATGTAAAAGTGCTCTGCAAACTAGAAAAGGTTGTACAAATAAAAGAGGGTAGGTAATGTCCCTCAGCTAAGGCCTCCAGGTGCTCTGGCCTCCCCTGGTGGTGCCTTTCCACCTTGCATGGCCTCTTCTCTTCCCAGTTCTCAGTGGCAGCAAGGGTCCTGATCTTTGAGAGGCTGCTTTTCTTATCAGTGCTTTTCTGTGACCCTTTCCACTTTCTGGTTAGCAAGCCAGCTCCCAGCACCCTAGGAGGCCCACCCTTCTCCTCCACTCATCATTTCCATAATGGCTTCATCTTCTCCAGCAAGGGGCTGTGGGTGGCTGTGTGGAGCCCAGTGAAAGGAGTTTCTGCTGTATTTGCTTACAGGTTAACCCCCATTCACTATCCTATAAAAAAGTGGAAATGGCAGCATTTTTTCTAAATTTACAAATGTGGAGGGGGGAGTGTTTCAACAAGATAATAGGTTTCTTACCAATATTTGTTTTGAAAATGTTCACTAACAATTCTTACAGCTTACTATACATAGAATGTAAGATACAGAAGGGTGAACTTGACCAGCCTTTATTTCAAAAAGGGCCTGTTCAGCGTGTGTGTGGAGAAGCAAATGGGGGAGGCACTTCACTGCTGAAGCCTGAGGTGGTGCAGGGGTAAGACAGGGCTCACCTGAAGACCTGCCATCAGGACGGCCTTCTACTCACCCATGTCCTAAAGCCAGGCGTCCTGCAACCACCCCGCCCTAGGAAGCACCTGGAGGTGCTCTTCTCTAAAGAGAGTTACTGATGTGTCTGGGGGAAACTAGGGTGGCTAGTGTAGTCGCCGGCTCTCAGAGAAGGAATGCTCTCTGGACTGTGGGCAAGGGTGCTCCAGGATAGCCAGCTCCCACCTGCCTGGCCCTCCATGGCACATAGCGACAGTGGGTAGCCTCCCTTCATTCTTAAATATGAGAATCAACAGGGAGTCATCATAAGCCTTCTGGAGAAAGGAGAACAACCCAAATAACTCATTTATACAACCCAAATAACCCACAAATTTATACCGGAGGTAACTTAAAAAAAGGACATCTTTTTAAAGTCCATATATTAAAAAATAAATAAGGTTATCAACATCACAGACCTCTTGTTTCCCTGCTACCTACAAATGGTAATTATGAAGCTACAGAAGAGAAAGAATGGGAGACTTGAAAACACTTGTAATGTTAAAGCTAGAGATGGACAAGCCTGAGCTCCCTGTAGAGTTAGCATGGTGGACCCTGCTCTGTAGCGTGAACATCCCGACAGCAAGTCCATGGAGAATGCTCACAAATTCACAGACACAAGCTCCATTTAGTAAGCAGTCATCAAGACATATTCCTTATCTACAGATAACCTTAGAATTAACTTGTGACACTCAAAAACCATAGACAGACATTGTCACTATAAATATTAACCTTAACACAGAGTTAACTTCTATTTCAAGTTCCGCAGACATCCACACGATGTGCTGTCTACAATAGTAGCAAAGGAACCACAAGGTTGCAAAATACGAACTCTCTAGTTCTATGGGATACACATTTAACATTTTTTGAAGAAACCTGAAGTGTGATGTTAGACATTTTTTTCACCATTAATTTACATATGTGACATAAAATTTAGTCACAGTGATGACTACATGAAGATAATGTCATATATCAGTATGAACAGAGGATTTCAAATGGGTATTTAAGTCACTGTGAATTCAGTGATGCTGCAGGATCACACCTGTTTCTGTGAAAATGAGTGTCCGCTGGACAAGGTACTGAGCTGCTGGATGCTACTGCTGGAGCCAGCAGAAGCGGGTCATACAAAGAAGTTAACCAAATATTGGATCAAAACATGATTCTTGGTACTTCCCTGGTGGCCCTGTGGTTAAGATTCCACGCTTCCACTGCAGGGCGCAAGGGTTCGACCCCTGTTTAGGAAACTAAGATTCCGCATGTCATGAGACATGGCCAAAAACAAAACATGATTCGCTTGGAGGTATTGTGAGAAAAGCCCTGTCAAGTGTGAACAGACAGTAAGAGGAGAGAATGAAGCCACCACAGTAATGGCCTGAGCCTCGATAGCAGACCCCCCACCCAAAGTGTGTCAACTGTCCTTGGGGGAAGACATCGTCCCACCACTGCTATGGCTGCCACCAAGAAACTGTCTGGGCTCCCGTCCCACACCAGTGAGGACAGTCATGCTCAGGATCAAGTCTTACAGGGACACAGCGCAACCCCATCAATCTCTGTAAAAGAAGGGCACACCTTTTCCCATCACTGGACATCAACTCACCTCTCTGCCTCCACAGAGAGAGAGAGAAAGGCCAAGACTTGACCCCTGCTTCACTGTGGTCTTCAGTGAAGAGAAGGATCGTAACTGCTCATGGCAAGTATCTACTGGGAGCAGAACTAATGGATGAAAAAACTTGATAAAGACCATTTCAAAGAGAATCCATTTTAAGATTTGGTCTCCTCTTAGAGCTACAAAGATTCTATATTCAAGATAAAAGTTGTTGCCAAAAAAAAAAAAAAAAACAAACAAACCCTGGATTCTCTTTCTCTGTCAACGTACATACTGTGTATATATGGTGGATATAAATACTCCTCTGGCTTTTATCATGAATGGAGGTAGCTGGACGTCTGGACTCTTGTGATGGCTACAACAAGGCCACTGGGCAGACTTCTCAAGTCCACCTTCTCACCTACCATAAGAAGTAAAGGTGAGATTGTTCCGTGAAAAGAGTCTAAAACTCCACACTCAAACTGTCCATGATGAGTGTGGACAGAATGAAGACAATAAATAGCATATGCCATATGGTGGGTGGAGTGGGGGGACTGTATATGACCTAGCTTTAGCCAATGAGATTCTCACGAAAATGACCTAGCTTTAGCCAATGAGATTGACCTCATCGTATATGACCTAGCTTTAGCCAATGAGATTCTCACGAAAGCAAGTGAGCAGAGGTCTCATTTGCTTTAGTAACAAAGAGACAGATGTGAGGGTTCTGCCCTTTCCCCTCCTCATCTAGCCTCAAAATGGAAGAATGTGCTGTAAGCATCAGGATAAAACATCAGAGTGGAAAGACTAAAAACAGCCTGGTTCCCTGATGGTACAGCTGAATAATTAAATCATTTGCCTCAGAGTTCCTAGCAAAAATGACAAACTGTGACTTGTTTAGAAAGCAGAAGTGAGATTCTTCATTACTTACAGCAGTCTAAATACAAGTGCTTCAAGTCTGAGAAAGATTACATCCTTTCTTAGGTTGCTACTTGAGGATTTGCCCTAGCAGAACAAAGGAGAAAACTGAGGAGAAAAGAGACAAAGGTAGAATCTAGGAAACAGTGGATGCATCCAGAAGAACAAGAAGGAGAACTCCCGGGAAGACAGTTTTGGAGCAGGCCTGTCTTAAACAGCTGATGAAGCAGGTGGTGGAGGGCTGGAGAAGAAGAAACTTTGGGGAGGGGCATATTTTGAGATTCAATGCTACCCATGCAAATTTGGGAACTGTGGAAATGCTAAAGATCTAATCAAGAAGAAAGACAATCTCCAGGAAAATCAAAGCAACAAACGATTGTAAAAATGGAAAGCACAGCACCCTAGTTAGCCATTCAATGAACAGTATTTACGTGGTCATAATCAGGGAGCTGAAGTTTAATATTTGTCATTTTTTAGGCATACCTTCTTAGTGTATGTATTCATGGGGAGTTAATTATGCTCAGAGACTAGAGAATAATCATAAAAGTACAGATAACAGAGGTTGGGAAGGTCCAGAGGTAAAAGAAAGTCCAAAGAAGCTAAGAACCTATTAATAAAACCAGAAGATAGGACTGATTATTGACAAAACTATTATAGAAATAAAAACATAAGCATATGATTTCAAAAGGCAAAGGTTAGAAAGTATAGGGAATCCAAATACAGGGACACAACTAAATGACAGCGAGGAAATAGGAAAGGGTAGTCAGCGACCCTCTCTCTTCAACTTCTCTTTAGAATTCACAATTTACAATGTACTAATGTGACTTAAAACTATGGGGTACCATGTCTCTTTACTATCTAAGTTCTATATAATTTCTCCAATTGTTTAAATAGAATTTACTCATGGCAGTTCTGTTTTTGGTTTATATGGTAGCAGAAAGCCCAGAGATAACCTAAACATTATGAATCAAGAAGTAGTAGTATAAGCATACTGTGGAAAATTCTGAAAGACATGGGAATACCAGACCACCTGATCTGCCTCTTAAGAAATTTCTACGCAGGTCAGGAAGCAACAGTTAGAACTGGACATGGAACAACAGACTGGTTCCAAATAGGAAAAGGAGTTCATCAAGGCTGTATATTGTCACCCTGCTTATTTAACTTCTATACAGAGTACATCATGAGAAATGCTGGACTGGAAGAAACACAAGCTGGAATTAAGATTGCCGGGAGAAATATCAATAACCTCAGATATGCACATGACACCACCCTTATGGCAGAAAGTGAAGAGGAACTGAAAAGCCTCTTGATGAAAGTGAAAGTGGAGAGTGAAAAAGTTGGCTTAAAGCTCAACATTCAGAATATGAAGATCATGGCATCCGGTCCCATCACTTCATGGGAAATAGACGGGGAAACAGTGGAAGCAGTGTCAGACTTTATTTTTCTGGGCTCCAAAATCACTACAGATGGTGACTGCAGCCATGGAATTAAAAGACACTTACTCCTTGGAAGGAAAGTTATGACCAACCTAGATAGCATATTCAAAAGCAGAGACATTACTTTGCCAAAAAAGGTTAGTCTAGTCAAGGCTATGGTTTTTCCTGTGGTCATGTATGGATGTGAGAGTTGGACTGTGAAGAAGGCTAAGCGCTGAAGAATTGATGCTTTTGAAGTGTGGTGTTGGAGAAGACTCTTGAGAGTCCCCTGGACTGCAAGGAGATCCAACCAGTCCATTCTGAAGGAGATCAGCCCTGGGATTTCTTTGGAAGGAATGATGATAAAGCTGAAACTCCAGTACTTTGGCCACCTCATGTGAAGAGTTGACTCATTGGAAAAGACTCTGATGCTGGGAGGGATTGGGGGCAAGAGGAGAAGGGGACGACAGAGGATGAGATGGCTAGATGGCGTCACTGACTCGATGGACGTTGAGTCTCAGTGAACTCCGGGAGTTGGTGATGGACAGGGAGGCCTGGCGTGCTGCGATTCATGGGGTCACAAAGAGTTGGACACGACTGAGTGACTGATCTGATCTGATCTGCTCTGAGTATAAGCATATTATTTTCATTTATAGAGATACTCATAGAGGAACTAGAAATGTAAACAGTTCAAATAGGTTCCCTATAATAGCAGAGTCTTGGCCAAGGAGGGGTGAGGCCAGGGACTACTTCATTCACCATAAACCCTCAGTATTATTTAATTTTTAATATCATGGCATATACTAATTTAGTAAAAATAAAAACATGTATCTTAAAAAAAGAAACACTGAAAGCAAAGAAAACTGAAGCAATATGCAAAGCAATATGACACAATGAAAAATGCAGAGAACGTGACTGAGTGACAGGCACTTTCCTGGCTCTGAGGAAGTCTCTACTGTGCGCAGTAATTTATTCTGTGCTTTCACAGAGGCGTCTGCTGCTTCACCCGCAGTTTTCCTTTGAGATGGAAATCCACAATAAGTAAACCTCCTGCTCCCAGCACAAGCACTGTGCTCTGGAACGTGAAAGCTGATAATCATCTCTTAAAATTTATGTCACTCATATTTGTTGTTAATGTTTACTACTTGGAGGCTTTCTGGTCCAGGTAACTATTTTCTTTCATTATATTTAATCATTTTTACCCTCTTTATTTTTAAAACTCTGGCACAAACCATTTTACCCACCAACTTCTTTCAGTTTCATGTCATCAGCTACCCAATAAAAGTGTTCAAATGTATCATAAATTTACAAGGAATCTGGCCAACTGGAGACAGGCAAAGAATTTTTTAAAAGAATAAACCTAAGAGGCCACACAGGATTGTGGTTTCTACAGCAGATTAAAAAAAAAAAAAATGACTAACATGAACATTAAGATATTAGCCGGGAGCCAATTTTATCATTTTAATTTCCGCTCTTTATGCAAGAGACCGGCTGAACAATAGCCAATAATAGTAAGTGTAATGGAAAACCGAAAGACTTATCTACACTGTAATTAAGAAAAGAATGAAGATTAAAGTTGGAGCTAATTATAAAACATATGGTATAACTTTGCATTGCCGCCTATTTGCCACTTCAGATAACGTATTTTTCATTTACTCTCCTCCATGAGGGATTAGTCAATTAAACATTTCACTCCCTCCCCCTAAAAAGAAAAAGATGGATGGAAAACTTTTTTTGTCACACTCAATGAAATGAACAGTTTCTCGGGCTGATTAATCCTTGGCAACATACAGAGAACACATACAGAACCAAGAGAGCAGATACACCAAGTGCTAGAGCATAAACATTTAGTTTCATGCCTGAGAGGGAAATGCTTGCCTTCTGCTGAGAGGGTGGGAGAGGGGCTGTATTTAGCATGTTTTAATTATCAAAGGATGATGTACTGGTCTTTCCTTAACCACCCTGAAGCTCAAAAATTGGGAATAAATATCCGGCCAGATTCTTTGGCATTTTTATTTACATATTTTAAATTAAAAAAAATTTTTTTTGCAATATTTATTACTTGATGTGAGGAAAAGCAATTACCTCTTGGTGTTTTTGAGTTTTTAGCACTTGTAACATAACCTATCCCTTGGGTAAACAGAGATGGCATGCCTAAATGCAAGGTAAAAATTTAATGCTATAAAACTTGATCTTTCCCTTCCCTTATTCTAGAATGCAAATGATAATATTACTAAAGACAACAACAATAATAACAACTGGTGGCGCTGGGTTCCATTTTCAAGAATAAAGGGCAATTTAACAGTCACTCTGACGCAAAGTTCTGCATAAGGTAATTTATAAAATATTTATAAATTAACTGTATGACATGTTAAATTCTACCAAGTAGAACTTCAAATTTTATTCCTGATACTTTCAGCAATATCCTCAGATGAAATGCAAAAAACATAACAATACATTAAAATTGGATAGGCCCAAAAGGGCTTGAGGAAACATGTTCTCGGGACCGTTTCTGTTCTGAATTGAGAATTTCCTGCACAGCAACCAGTTGGAATTCATGACCCCCTGGAGGCTGCAGGATACTTTATTCTCACTCTTGTGCAGGCCACAGGATGGAGGCCTCTTAATTGAAACTGCCTCTTCAATTTCTCTTTAGAACTCACTGTTTAATTCAAACATCAAATATTAATTAAAACAACCAAGTAAAACAGCTCTTCACAATCAGAGCACTACACTGGCTCTCCAGTTCTTTAAACAGAAGCCACCAATGGCAGCTATTTTGGTTTGTTTTCTGTATTTAGCCTAGTAGGGTTTTTTTCTCCCCCCAGCACCAAGACGAAAAAAAAAAAAAGAGCAATAACAAAGACGAGAGTGGAGCTGAAGACCGTGCCCAGACACAGGCCCATTTCTCTGAAAATAAATGTGTCTGCTTTATTTTCACATTTATCTCGGAGGCAGAGCCCACTGGAGCACAAATCAACTCTATTAATGTTATCACTTAATTAAAATTTGTATTAAAAATGATGCTGGGTAAAGCAAAACGCAAAATAAGACCAAGAGCTTGTCTGGAGTCCCTCCCAAGTTCTTTGTCATGGACCCCACCACCTTACTCTGAGCACTCTGAGCACCACAGACAGCTCACCGCACCTGAGAAAATAAAACCACTGAGGGGCTGACCTTCACCCCCAACTCCCACCCCAGGGTGCCCGGGGCCTCACCTCCAGCTCCTGCTCCCTCTGCAGGGCGAACTGCTTGAAGGACTTGACAATGAGGCCAGCATTGGAGCAGTCGTAGACGAATATGGAGGGGCTACCCATCCACGTCTGCAGGTCGTATATAGACAGAGGGATGTACTGAGTGTAGTTCTGGAAGAGAAAACAGTGCATGTTTGTGACTCACACCTGGAGAACTCTGCCTGCCCACCAGGACCTGCACCTCCACGAGGGTCCCCAGCATGGGACCTGCTGCATATAATGTTCTGCACACTGTAGTAAAACAGCAGTAGTCTAAGCTCCCCACCATTTGCCCGTTTCAATCATAAAGAGGCAGGCAGTGGTCACAGTTCAACCCTGGCTGGAGCTCCTCTCGTCCTCTGTTCGGCTCTCTCCTCTCCTCCCCTTGGGAGCACGCTCACTGCACTGAGGGATCTCCTTCCACGTGTCCCATCACGGCGCCTTCATACCCACCCTTCCTCTGCCACCCATCTGCAGTCAAACCACAGCCTTCTCTATAAAGCCCAAGGCTCTGTATGCTACTCTGTTCCTGTTCACCATCTACTCCAAAGCTTCTCCAGGCTTATATAACAGAACCCACTCCTCACTTACAAAGTCAGCTCGGAAGAATTGACTAGGTCCTCAAATGTGCAGGGTTTCCCTGCAGTCCCTTCATTTCAGTCCTACCCGTAAGCGCTTTATCCTCTAGATGATTTAAATCACACTGAAGGTGTACAAGTGGATTTGGCCCCATAAACTTTTTTCAAATCACAGAACAGTAACATAATAACATGAAATCTGCTAAGTGAAATATTTTTCTGGACATGCTGTACTCTTCAGTACTTGAAACCACTCCAGCAATTACTGGTAAACATAGAAAGGAATGGCCCTCATCTCAGCAGAGAAATTATTAAAAATCCACACTCAAAAGTAACATTTTTAAGCAATTCTTCTGCATAGAACACCCCACTTATTTACCGTTCCTCGGGCACTAATGGTTTAAGTGGTGAAACTCCGGCAGAAATCAATTCTGTGCACTTACAGGAAAGGTGACGGTGTTCCCTCAAGGCTGAGCCACAAACACTGCCTCTGGTATTGCCAAGAGGATCATTTCTAATGCAATAGAGAAAACAGGCAGAAGACCGGAAGACCAAACCAGGCCTGGAGAAGACTGCCATCAAGGTGATGGCAAAAGCCTTCTTGTTAAGCACACTCGTCACCAGCTGCAAGTCCCATCCCAGACAGGAGAGGACGTGCCGGCAGCACAGGGGTGGTGGGGGTGCAGGCATCTTCAGCACAAAGGGACCACCCTCTGCTCATGCCATGCCACTTCACCCTGCAAAATGCAGTCACCTGGTGTCTTGCTCACTGTCACTGCAGAAGGTTAAAGAACACTTGGATATGCTCTCTCTAAATAAACTCTCACGGAAGAGTTCTAAAGAAAGCAGTTCTTCCTAACGAACCTATAAATGCGGCACCCTATCAAAATACCAGCAGGGGTTTCCCGTAACGGAATTTGACAAGAGATTCTAAAGTTAGTGCTGAAGAGACATTTATAAGAATACCCCCTCAAAAACTGTGAAGAAAGAATAACCAGTGGGGACTCATGCTGGCAGATATTAAATACATTATAAATCTCTATTGTAATTACAGGATGCTATCAGGAAAGGAGAGACAAACAAATAAAACAGGAGGGAAAGCCCAGAAATAGACCCACAAATATAACTGTAACGGCGGTGGCATATCACCCCAGTGAAGAAAGAATGAACAATTCAACAAGTGATTCTGTAAAATCTAACTGAGCATTCAATACTGCCATCTGAGATTTCACACACAAAATAATCAGGACAGATTTTAAAAATAAATAAAAAGCAGAATAACAGATTTAAAAATTTGTTTTGGTGTAAGAAAGACCCTCTTAAACATACGAAAGAAAAAAAAATGTAACAGCATAAAAATTAAATAATTCTGGTAAAAGTGCATATCAATGACAAGCAATTGAAGAGGGAAATAGGTACAACGTATGTGACATAGGGTCTGTATTGAGGATATGTGTATATACAAGCTTGTGCTGCAAATCAACAAAGGCTAAACAACATACAACAGGCAAAAGCTGCACACAGGCAATTCACAGAAGAAACATGATGATCAACAACTATGAATGTTTCACTCTCTCGATTAATCACGGAAATGTGAATTACAATGAGAATCATCCATCTATCTACCTTTCTTCATCCAGCAAACTGGAAAAAAATATAAAAGATGAATAAAGCCCTATGTTGACAAGGATGTTCAACAGGGCGCCAGCTCATCATTGCTGTGAGTATAAATTTAGGAAGATTTTTTGGGAAGGCAATTTGGGTGGTTCTTAAAATTTTTTAATGTACATGCCTTTGACTTCTAGGTGTCCATCTTATAGAAATACTTGCATTTGTATGTACAGGGATCTCTGGTACTTTCACTGGTAAAATCCTGTAAGCTGTCTACATGCTACTGTGGAAAAGACTGCCAGTCTACAACCTATTTTTTACCCTCTTCATCATCAATGCAAGTTTAGCTGAGCACTGTTCCCAGTTTCCTTTGCAGCTAAGTCTGATCTTGCAGCCCAAATCTGACCTATGGGACATGATCAGAAATGTGTCCAAATTATAAGTGCTGCCCTAATGCTCACCCCTTCCTCTTTCCCTTCCCGGGAAAAAAATGCAAACATGGCAGGCCATCCACCTTTGACTGTACAGGAGGACTGGAGAGTTGTGTGATGGAAGGACTTGGGCTCGGTGTCATGAGACAATACCGCAGCAGGCCCAGATGGCCCAGAGGGACTGTCACAGACAACCCTGGATCCTAATATATCCAATATGAAGGATCATTAAGCAAAAGGGGCCCATACTATGGAACACCATGCAAGGTTATTTATAGGCACTGACATGGAGAGATGTCAGAGGCTTGTAATGATTTTTAAAATGCAAGTATTAGAACCTCATATATAATATGATCCCATTTTGTGTGTAAAGCACCACATCCCCAGCACGTAACTTGAATGAAATAAGAACTCAGCAGGCATGTGCTAAGGGGAAGGTCCTATAAATGGTGCTGAAAGAACATGGAACGGCTAAGGGCTGTTTTCTCTGACCTGGGAGATGACAGGGGAGTGGGGGCTGGTAAGAAAGTGTCACATCTATTTCTTTTAAGACCTCTTTTCTCTTGGAACATTTTAGAATAGAAATTACTTGTATTTTTTAAAAGACAAAATGTACATAACTACTAAAAGGGAGGAAAAGGGTAAGCTCTGGGGTTCACTATAATGTACGTTCATTGTGTTTCATAACCAGCAGGTATCACATGTTATCTGTACAAGTAAAAAGGCTTCAGCTAAGCCACACTGGACAGAGCAGACATGAGTCAGTGCCTCCCTGGACAAAGCAGGAAGAGCAATCCTCTCCAGCCCTCTCCTCAGCAGCCTCCCTCCCTTGCTGACATGCAGGTCCCACTGCTATGGGGGGGTGGGGGGCGTGGGTTGGTGGGGTGTTGAAAATGAACCTGTTAAGTGTGCAGGAACACCCCTACACTGATAGGAGAAAGGATTTTAGCACCAGCCTAGGAAACTATCACATTTTTATATACCAGCCACACTCTGCTGTTTATCTGCTTCCCACAAGGTTCTAGCTCAGCGACAAGTGGCCACAAACGGCTGGGGCAGTTCTGACCCCCTTCCTGCCACCCCTTCATCCCCATGACTGTCGGGAAAGGGTGATGCTGTCATCTTTGCTGCCTTCTAGGTACAGCCCCACAAGACCCAAAGACAGGGAAGAAGACTAAATAAAATATATTTTAACACATTAAGTTCTGAAGTCTGGCCTTTGTAACTGAAATATAATTTTTATATTTCCCCAAAATCAAAAGTTACTTTTTAAATTTCTGAGATACAAATGTAATTAATGGTGATTCATTAAAATAATGAAGCACTAATCCATCAGGAAACGTGTTAAGCATTTTCCCTTCCATTCCCTGTGCCTCTGGCTGCCCCTGAAATGGTTCAAGCGGAGTTGTCAGCCACTGAGCCCCACTGGAGGGCAGAACTGCCTCCATTCTCTAATGCTTGTCCAAGGGACAGCATGCAAGGAGATTTCAGAATTGGTTTTCAGCCTCACGATTTTTAGTTGTGAGAGGGGCTGGCATCCTAGGCTGTCCACAGGGATGCTTAGCCACAGAGAATGGCTTGGACCCATTCCTCCACACAGATGGGCTGTGTGGTGGGTGCAGCCTCTGGAATGCCAGTTGAGGATAAAGGGCCTTTGTAGCCGAGGTGGAGGCACCCCAGCCCTGTGGGCGTTTGGGGCTGGTCACTCGGTGTGGGGACCAAACCACACCCATACCCAAGCAGGCACTGCCACGCTTGGCAGCATCCCTGGCCTCAACACACTACCTTCTAACAACACTTACCCCTCTCTGCCAGTCGTGACAACCAAAAGGTTTCTGGCGGCGGTGGTGATGGTTTAGTTGCTAAGTTGTGTCCAACTTCTGTGACCCATGGACTGTAGCCCATCAGGCTCTTCCATCCATGGGATTTCCCAGGCAAGAATACTGCAGTGAGTTGTCATTTCCTTCTCCAGGGAATCTTTCCAACCCAGGGATCAAACCCACTTCTCCTGAATTGCAGGGGGGTTCTTTACCACTGAGCCACCAAGGAAGCCACCAAAAGATCTCTGGACATTTAAATGTGCTCCTGAGAGGGAGGAAAGCCTCCTTGATGAGAACCTCTGCCTTTGAGGAGAGAGAATTTCATTTAAAGCAGGAGCTGTATTCTGCAGTTTAGTAAGCCTGTAAAACTTGGAAGTCTGTGTCCCTGGAGGGATACAAAATCAACTCTATTAAACTGCATGGAGGAAAGTGGCCTTTGAGAACTAATCCTTATTAGAACTTGAGCAGGTGGATCTCATTTCCCATCTCGGAAGGATCCTGGGGAGTCTGTCAAGCTTCAGCCAGAATCATGGTTTTACAAACCTGCAAAGGGCAGCCAGCACGATGCTGGCTGCAGCGAGTGAGCGGAGGACAGAAGCAACATTCAAAGTGCAACTATTTCTATCCCGTGCAATATCCCCATGTCTTTTAGGCTGAACCAACCTACACAAGCTGGAGAAGTCAAAGTTCCCCGCACCGAAGGCCACCTGGAACACTCCAGGGCCTTTCAGGCATTGGTTTGGTTTCTCCCCCACCAAAAACTACAAGTACAGAGAATTCCTAATCAAAGCATCTCTCCTTTTTCTTGAAAAAAACATATCCAAGGCCATGTTTTCATTGCAAACAAAGAAAAAGAAATAGGTTTTAGATAATTTATTCATTACACTCCACTTTAGCTGTCAGGTTATATTAAACATAAAAAAAAAAAACAAAAAAAGCCACATGCTTCATCGGACTGTCATCACAGCTGAGTCAACCACAGAGGCGGCGAGCACCGAGCCCCCGGACAGGAGCTGCGAGGAGGTGCACTTTGTTCTCCAGGTAAAGCCAGTGGCTCTCTATCTCTGAGCAGATTCTAAGTTCAGACAGCCCCTAACTCCCAATGGTTCAACTCATGAGTTTTTGACTTCACATTGGGGCAAAGTGACATCCAGGCAGTAGAAACTATACTTTGAATGTCGATTTTTTTCTAGGCTAGCGACATGCAGTCCTTGATGCTGGGCAGCAGCAGTGAGCACACCTCCCAATTAGCCCACAATCAGGAGGGTGAACAACCTATACACTTACAATTATCCAGGACACAAACAACCCTTCTGTTGGCTGATGGACTCTTTATCACTGAGTCACCTGGGAAGCCCTAGGTTAGGTGCAGCAAATGCGTTTTCAGCTTTTGGTATTTCCAAGTATAGTGGGCTTATGGGACATAACCCCACTCTAATGCTGAGGAAGGTCTGTACATCTGTTAAAGAACTCAAAATATGAGTCAGAAGTCTCAGCCAGAGTAAAATGGCATCCTCCTAAGGGTTTTCTGGTGAAGTCCCCAAGGGTGCATGTTTCCTCTGACCTCACAGACAGGAAGCACAGGCGCATCCAGATGTGTCAACCTGGCTTTCTCTGGATGGTAAAGGCATCTGCATGTGGCTATTCTCCAAGGAGAGCAGGGGAGCATGGGTTAGCAGAAGATTCATCTGCCTTCTGAAGGAACCAGCAACGGAGGTGATGGCCCAGAGATGTTAGGTATGGGGTAGTGTTACTTGTGAATCAAACACTCCAGGGTTTAAGTCACAAGCAAACTCCTTAAAACCCGTAAGGCTGAAGTTTATTGGTTTTGTTGATACTTTCTCTGCCTTTCCTTTATTGCTGTTTAGTCACCAAGTTATGTCCGACTCTTTTCAACCCCATGGACTAAAGCCTACCAGGCTAGTCTGTCCGTGGGATTTCCCAGGCAAAAATATTGGAGTGGGTTGCCATTTCCTTCTCCAGGGGATCTTCCTGACCCAGGGATTGAACCTGCATCTCCTGCATTGGCAGGTGGAATCTTAACCACTAAGCCACCAGGAAAGCCCTCTTTCCTTTATTACAGCTCAATAATTGTTTACCCTACGAGTAATTTTAAATAAATGTTATTTAAATAATAGAATGTATTGGTTTGGAAAAACTGCACACCACTATCAAATAGATATCTCTTATTCTGGTTTAGTATATAGTTCATTACTGAGTCTGTTGAAAGATGAATCATAAAGGTTTTTAAATGTGTTATTATCAAAAGGATGTATTTGTGATTTTTTAGAATCAATATTTGTGCCAGACCACATTTAACATTTTTTACAATTGTTACTTTATCAAAACTGAGAGTATAGCAGTCCCCCTCCTTGAAAAAAGTGGGTAATTTTACTGTAAACTTGGTCTTTCTAGCATCTTTGTTTATGCT
Source organism: Bos indicus (assembly GCF_029378745.1). Lineage (NCBI taxonomy): Eukaryota > Metazoa > Chordata > Mammalia > Artiodactyla > Bovidae > Bos > Bos indicus. The sequence goes on from NC_091778.1 coordinate 53,141,777, forward strand.
TGCAATGGCTGAAGACCATCAGAAAAAATTCTATTTCTTCAGGAGAAGAGTTAGCAAACTTTGGACGATCTCTTTATAAGAACTTTAAAGTTTTTTTTTTTAAATACTATTTTCTTGATGCTGAGATGTAAAACTTTAGACCATATCTTAATTGATTTCCCAGATATTCTATGTTTGAAAACCAGATTTATGGAGGAAGAGTTCTCAAGTGAGTGTGCATCAGAATGGCCTAGAGGGCTCGTTAAAATACAGATCTCTGGGTCCCTCCCTGGAATAGGCTTCTCTAAGTCTTCAGTAGGTTGTGATAATTTGCATGTATCATAAATTCCAAGAATATCACTGCTACCATATTTTAAGAACCCCTGGTGCAGACAGTGCAAATGCTGGGGCAAAGGACATTCACTTTCCAGTTTGAGTGTCACCTGTTCTTCCTATGGATCATGGAGAACACTTGCTTTTTTCCATCCATGATTTAACATTTTACATGTAATGATCAGGATACACTTTGCTGATGATACTTATATAAAAATATCCATTCATCCATGAGTTGACATGTAAGAAGTGTGTTTTTTTTTAATATAAATTTATTTAATTGGAGGTTAATTACTTTACAATATTGTAACTACGAATTCAATTTCGTTGATTGATCTAGGGCTATTCAGATTTTCGACCTCATTTTGGGTCACTTTTGGAAAGCTGTATTTTAAAAGGCATTTTCCATCTAAGTTGTTAAATGTACTGGTATAAAATTATTAACATTCTCTTATCTTTTCAATGTCTATAGAATATGTGGTGACATCTTTCATTCCTAAATGTTGTCTTTTCTCTTTTTTTTCTTGCTACCTAGACTTGTTAATTTACAGACGTTTTCCAAAAACCAAACCTTAGCTCTTTTAACCTTCTGTACAACCTGGTCTCTGTTTTACTGATTTGTGCCCTTGATTATTTGTGCCCTTCTACTTCCTTTGAGTTTAGATTGCTCAACATTTTCCAGTTTCTTAAGGTAGACATTTATATTTTTAAGTCTTTCTTTCTTTCTGTATAAGAATTTAATAAGGCTATACATTTTTATATAAGCACTGCTATAGCTGTATCCCACAAGTTTTGACAAGTCATCTTTTCATTACTGTTTAGTCTGAAGTATTTTCATTGTCCCCTGTCATACGTTTTTTGATACATATATTATTTAATTTCAAAATACTGGAGGATTTTCCAGGTAGCATACAATTTCAGATTCTGTGGTCAAGGAATAGACTCTGTATGATTTCAACCCTTCAAACTTTATTGAGACATTTATTTCTGTAAGGCGGAACAGGCCTTTCTCATGTTCTATGGGCATTGGGTGTAGGGTTCTGGTAAGTGAGTCAGAGCAATTGATGGTCTTTTAAGTGATTTTTTTTTTTTTAATTAGAAAAATATACCATGTCTGGAGTTTTCTTTGTGAGAAAGTTTTTAATTATCAATTTTAACATTGGTTTTAACCTATCAATTACTGCCAGACTGTTACTCAAATACTGGATATGTTTCTTTCTCTAACTGGTCCTGACAATCTTGCTTTATGTGTCTTAAATTCTATTAGCCATCTATGCATTCAGGATAGGTATAGCTTCCTGATGACCTGACTTGTCTGGTACAATGTCTCTTTTCATCTCTGGCAAAACTCCTTGTCTCAAAGTCTATTTTCTCATTAGTAATACAGCCACTTTGGCTCTTTTTCAGCTAGTCTTTCGTGATACACCTTATTACATTCAAGCATCTCTCAGGACTTCCTTGGTGGTCAGTCCAGTGGCTAAGACTCTGAGCTCCCAATTGCAGGGGTTGTGGGTTCAACCCCTGGGGAGGGAACTAGATCCCACATGTTACAACCAAGAGTTCACAAGCTGCAAATAAAAAGAGCCTGCATCTGCAACGAAGATCGAAGATCCAATGTGCCACAACTAAGACCTGGTGCAACCAAAATAAATAAATGTAAATATTAAAAAAAGAAATAAAGTGCATCCCTTGCTGACAGCAGAAAGTGTGATCTTGCTTTTTTATTCAGTGCGACATAAACTTATAAAACACAAAGAATGAGGGACGTTCTAGAGGATAACTGGTCTGCACTCCAAAAGTCAATGTCCACTGTTCAGAAAATGGAAACACAAGTCACAGAATGGGAAGGACTCTTTTAAAGATGAATATCTGATAAAGGACTTGTACCCAAATGTAAAAGGAACTCTTAAACTGAGTGAGAAAACCAATAGTCCTATTAATTGATAAAAGTGGGCAAAAGATATGGAAACCCCACCAAAGAAAATATACAGATGGCAGCCAAGCATATGAAAAGATGCTCAACATCCTATGTCATTAAGGAACTGCAAATTAAAAGGAGATACCACGATGCACCTAATTAGAATGGCTAAAATCCAGAACACTGGCAACAACAAATGTCAAGGAGGATGTGGAGCAATAGGAACTACCATTTATTGCTGGTGGGAATGCAAACGACGCAGCTACTTTGGAACAGGGTTTGCCAATTTCTTAGAACGCTAAACATAACAGCTAGTCTAGCAGTGGCTCTCTTAGGTATTTATCCAAATGAGAAGAAATCTTATGTCTATACAAAAATCCACACAAAAGTTTAGAACAGCATTATTTACAATTCCCCAAAACTGGAAGCAACCAGGATGTCTTTCACTAGTGGTACATCCAAATAATGGAATCTTTTTCAGTGGTAAAGAGAAAATGAGCTCTCTAGCCGTGAAAAGACATGAAGGAAATTTGAATGTATACTCCTAATTGAAAAAAGCCAGTTTTAAAACACTACATTCTATATGCTTCTAACTATATGATATGCTAGAAAAGGTAAAACTATAAAGACAATATGATACAAATAACATATTTAACCCCTATATAAAACATATAATTGATCAAGACACACTAGGTTATCCCACAAAGGAAAGGTATATTTAATACTAGAAAATCATATATCTTGCAATGCATTTCAAGTTTAAAGGAGAAAAATCATACCATCATCTAACACATACATACAAAATGGCTTGGGGGGAAAAGCAACATCTATTGATGACTTGAAAAAATAAACTAGGAATAGAAGGGCATCTTTTAAAAAATATTTGTATAATGTTGTGTTCATTTCTACCATACAACAACACTGTGGTGGTTTAGTCACTAAGTTGTGTCTGACTCTTGGAACCCCATAGACTGCAGGCCGGGAGGCTCCTCTGTCCATGGGATTCTCCAGATTCTGCAGATTCTCCACTGCAAGAAAACTGCAGTGAGTTGCCATTTCCTTCTCCAGGGGATCAAACCCAGGTCTCCTGCATTGCAGGCAGATAATTTACCGAATGGCCTATGAGGGAATCAGTCATAATTATACATGTACCCCCTCCGTCTTGAGTCTCCCTCCTTTCCCCCATCCCACCTCTCTAGGTCACCACAGAGCGCCAGACTGGGCACCCTGTGTGCTACAGCAACTCCTCATCCACTACCCACTTTACACACAGCGGTGTGTATGTCGATGCTGCTTTCTCCATTTGTCCCATTCACTCCCTCCCCCACTGTGTCCACAAGTCCATTCTTTACACCTGTGTCTCCACCGAGAAGGGCATCTTTTAATCTGATAAGGGTTTTTCTTATTTTTTATTCTTTTTACAAATATCTATAGTGAATATCATACAATGATGCAGAGGACACACTCCTTTCCAAATGAGGAATGAGACAAGGACATGCAGTCACCATTCCACTCTCTGGGAGGTGCTGGTAACACAGAAAGATACAAACAATAAACAGCAGGACTGGAAGGAAAGTAAACTGCTGTGATTTGCAAACCACATGGTAGTCTGTTTAGAAATTTTAAAATATGTACAAATCATTAGGATCAACGAGAGAACAGCAAATTAGAAAGAAAGAAAGTGAAGTCGCTCAGTTGTGTCCAACTCTGTGACCCCATGGACCATAGCCCACCAGGCTTCTCTGTCCATGGAATTTTCCAGGCAAGAATACTTGACTGGGTTGCCATTTCCTTCTCTGGAGGATCTTCCTGACTCGGGGATAGAACCCAGGTCTCCCACTGCAGGCAGACACTTTACCGTAAGCTAGTTAGCAAATTAGCAGACGTAAAAAAAATGTACAAAAAATCAACTGCTTTGCCACACACCATGGTAAAAACTCACAGAACATCATTTTTAAACATTTGTAACCACATGGCCAAGAGGAGCTACCCCTCGCCCGAGGTCAGGTGTGGTGGCCAAGAGGTGCTACCCTACGCCTGAGGTCAGGGACGGCAGCTGAGAGGAGCAACCCCATGTCCAAGGAGTGGTGGCTACGCAGGCGCAGGAGGGCTGAGAGGAGCTACTCCATGTTCAAGGTCAGGAGGGGCAGCTGTGAGGACATACCCCTCATCCAAAGTAAGGAGGAGCGGCTGCGCTTTGCTGGAGCAGCCGAAAGGAGATAACCCACATCCAAGGTAAGAGAAACCCAAATGAAACAGTAGGTGTTGTGAGAGGCATTAGAGGGCAGATACACAAACCATAATCACAGAAAACTAGTTAATCTAATCACATGTACCACAGCCTTGTCTAACTCAATGAAACTAAGCCATGCCGTATGGGGCCACCGAAGACAGGCGGGTCATGGTGGAGACGTCTGACAGAATGTGCTCCACTGGAGAAGGGAATGGCAAACCACTTCAGTATTCTTGCCTTGAGAACCCCATGAACAGTATGAAAAGGCAAAATGATAGGATACTGAAAGAGGAACTCCCCAGGTCGGTAGGTGCCCAATATGCTATTGGAGATCAGTGGAGAAATAACTCCAGAAAGAATGAAGGGATGGAGCCAAAGCAAAGACAATACCCAGCTGTGGATGTGACTGGTGATAGAAGCAAGGTCTGATACTGTAAAGAGCAATATTGCATAGGAACCTGGAATGTCAGGTCCATGAATCAAGGCAAATTGGAAGTGGTCAAACAGGAGATGGCAAGAGTGAACGTCGACATTCTAGGAATCAGAGAACTAAGTTTCCAAGGCAAACCATTCAATATCACAGTAATCCAAGTCTATGCCCCAACCAATAATGCTGAAGAAGCTGAAGTTGAATGGTTCTATGAAGACCTACAGACCTTTTGGAACTAACACCAAAAAAGATGTCATTTTCATTATAGGGGACTGGAATGCAAAAGTAGGAAGTCAAGAAACACCTGGGGTAACAGGCAAATTTGGCCTTGGAATACGAAATGAAGCAGGGCAAAGGCTAATAGACTTTTGCAAAGAGAACACACTGGTCATAACAAACACCCTCTTCCAACAACACAAGAGAAGACTCTACACGTGAACATCACCAGACGGTCAACACCAAAATCAGACTGATTATATTCTTTGCAGCCAAACATGGAGAAGCTCTATACAGTCAGCAAAAACAAGACTGGGAGCTGACTGTGGCTCACATCATGAACTCCTTACTGCCAAATTCAGACTTAAATTGAAGAAAGTAGGGAAAACCACTAGACCATTCAGGTATGACTTAAATCAAATCCCTTATGATTATACAGTGGAAGTGAGAAATAGATTTAAAGGACTAGATCTGATAGAGTTCCTGATGAACTATGGACGGAGGTTCGTGACACTGTACAGGAGACAGGGATCAAGACCCTCCCCATGGAAAAGAAATGCAAAAAAGCAAAATGGCTGTCTGGGGAGGCCTTACAAATAGCTGTGAAAAGAAGAGAAGCGAAAAGCAAGGGGGAAAAGGAAAGATATAAGCATCTGAATGCAGAGTTCCAAAGAATAGCAAGGAGAGATAAGAAAGCCTTCCTTGGTGATCAATGCAAAGAAATAGAGGAAAACAACAGAATGGGAAAGACTAGAGATCTCTTCAAGAAAATCAGAGATACCAAGGGAACATTTCATGCAAAGATGGGCTCGATAAAGGACAGAAATGGTAGGGACCTAACAGAAGCAGAAGATATTAAAAAGAGGTGGCAAGAATACACAGAAGAACTGTACAAAAAAAGATCTTCACGACCCAGATAATCACGATGGTGTGATCACTCACCTAGAGCCAGACATCCTGGAATGTGAAGTCAAGTGGGCCTTAGAAAGCATCGCTACGAACAAAGCTAGTGGAGGTGATGGAATTCCAGTTGAGCTATTTCAAAGCCTGAAAGATGATGCTGTGAAAGTGCTGCACCCACTATGCCAGCAAATTTGGAAAACTCAGCAGTGGCCACAGGACTGGAAAAGGTCAGTTTTCATTCCAATCCCAAAGAAAGGCAATTCCAAAGAATGCTCAAACTACCGCACAATTGCACTCATCTCACATGCTAGTAAAGTAATGTCAAAATTCCCCAAGCCAGGCTTCAGCAATACGTGAACCGTGAACTTCCTGATGTTCAAGCTGGTTTTAGAAAAGGCAGAGGAACCAGAGATCAAATTGCCAACATCCACTGGATCATGGAAAAAGCAAGAAAGTTCCAGAAAAACATCTATTTCTGCTTTATTGACTATGTGGATCACAATAAACTGTGGAAAATTCTGAAAGAGATGGGAATACCAGACCACCTGACCTGCCTCTGAGAAACCTGTATGCAGGTCAGGAAGCAACAGTTAGAACTGGACATGGAACAACAGACTGGTTCCAAATAGGAAAAGGAGTACGTCAAGGCTGTATATTGTCACCCTGCTTATTTAACTTCTATGCAGAGTACATCATGAGAAACGCTGGGCTGGAGGAAGCACAAGCTGGAATTAAGATTGCAGGAAGAAATATCAATAACCTCAGATATGCAGATGACACCACCCTAATGGCAGAAAGTGAAGAGGAACTAAAAAGCCTCTTGATGAAAGTGAAAGAGGAGAGTGAAAAAGTTGGCTTAAAGCTCAACATTCAGAAAACAAAGATCATGGCATCTGGTCCCATCACTTCATGGCAAATAGATGGGGAAACAGAGGAAACAGTGTCAGACTTTATTTTTTGCGGGGCTCCAAAATCACTGCAGATGGTGATTGCAGCCATGAAATTAAAAGACACTTACTTCTTGGAAGGAAAGTTATGACCAACCTAGATAGCATATTCAAAAGCAGAGACGTTACTTTACCAACAAAGGTCCGTCTAGTCAAGGCTATAGTTTTTCCAGTGGTCGTGTATGGATATGAGAGTTGGACTGTGAAGAAAGCTGAGCACCGAAGAATTGATGCTTTTGAACTGTGGTGTTGGAGAAGACTCTTGAGAGTCCCTTGGACTGCAAGGAGATCCAACCAGTCCATTCTAAAGTAAATCAGTCCTGGGTGTTCTGTGGAAGGACTGATGCTAAAGCTGAAATTCCAGTACTTTGGCCACCTCATGCGAAGAGTTGACTCATTGGAAAAGACTCTGATGCTGGGGGGGATTGGGGGCAGGAGAAGAAGGGGACGACAGGATGAGATGGCTGGATGGTGTCACTGACTTGATGGACATGAGTTTGGGTGAACTCCGGGAGTTGGTGATGGACAGAGAGGCCTGGTGTGCTGCAATTCATGGGGTCACAAAGAGTCAGACACGACTGAGTGACTGAACTGAACTGAACTGACTGAACCACGTCAAAAAGTATAAAGTATCTAGGAATAAATCTAAAAAATGATACAAATATTTATGAAATTATAAGATACCACTGATACACACTTTGAAAGAGCATAGTTTGGAAAACTCAATAATATAAAGATATTGAGTCTCCACGCCCCACACCATTTAATCTAGTGATTTATAAGCTGATTGAGTATTTTCATGGAAGATCAACAGACCAAAAAGAATAAAGCAGGGAAACTCACCTTCCCAAATATCAGGAATCACTGAAAACCTACACTGATTAAAACAACTAACTGGCATAAAGGGAGACCCACGGAACAGAACAGAGAGCTCGGAAACATACCTACTCACTAAGGAAACCTGACTGAGTCCAAAGCTGGCATTAAATGGTAATGGTATCCACTTCAAAAAGAAAAAAGAATTTGAAACCCTACTTAAAAGTATGTGCAAAAATTAGTTTCAGGTGGATTAAAGATCCAAATTATGGACAAAAATACACATCTGTGAAAGAACACATGGAATATTTCAGTGACCGTGGCATAAGGAAAGTCTTAAGAAGATACTAAATGCCCACATTCTAAGAGAAGACTGAACAGGGGCCACTTCAAAATAAAGAAAGCCCATCCACTAAGGGACATCACAAGAGAACAGCAGCAAACAGACAAACCCAGAAACCAAGCCATAAACTCAGGGACATTTGCAACTAACAAAAATGGTAAAGGGTTACTGTCTAGGATATAAGGAATTCCTCCAAATAAGTAAGAAAAAGACACAATCTAAGTGAAGAACAGGAGACACCACTGCAAGAGGGGGAGCCTACATGGCCAACCTAGAAACCGGAAGGCACCTGCATTTGGTTTTGTGGAAATGAATTAACTATTGATGGCTCCATAGAAGCTACAGGTGAACAGGATCTGTAGCCAACCACCAAAACTTAAAGATTTCCTTGTAAAAAGATAAATAAATTGGATTCATGGGAATCTTTTATGGTGCACCCACCTTGTTGAAGACCCAGATCTCGCCATTAACGGTGGGCCTGGGCACCCCATGGCCATTGTAGTGGAAGAGGACCCGCTCCTCCTTGGCATTTCGGCGTAAAGACGTGCAAAGCTTCTTTACTTCATCCACAGTCGGATCAAGGCTCTGCTTATACCGCGCCTGTTGCAGGAGACAAAGATTAAGAAACTTACCATGGATTCATAAGAATACATAAAACTTAAACTCCATCCTTTACTCCAAGTTTGCATTGAATGGACGCTGCACAAATAATATCATGTCTCTCCATCTCCAGCTGGGATGATGCCTACTTCACAGAGAGGTTGTGAACATTCATTTACTCAACAAATATTTATGGCGAAGATCCCATGGGATAAATAAGTAATGCCTGCCACACAGTAACACAAGTAAAAGGTAGCACCACTGTGATATCAAAAATATTTCTTAGAAGCATTGAATCTCTTTGGAAAAACACTGGAATGTGGAAGAGGCAACTTAAACACAGAAAGCTGTAATACAGCGGCAAAGGAGAATAGTTTCAAAAAGACAAGGTAAGGAAGCAAAATGCCCCTCTCTTGATTAGTCATATTTGCCCAGCTTAGCCCCCTCCCACTACTCCTGCCTGGACCCTTGCTGATGAACCTAAAGAATACACAGAAATCAATACACACACACACACACAATCGATAGGTGGTTAAAGGACACAACTGTAAGGAACTCCCACTTTTAAAGCAACAAAGATTAAACTTAACAAGAAATGCACAAAACTCTAAGAAGGAAATTTTATAAAACTGTCCTGGAGAACAGAAGGAAGCATGAACAAATTGGAGATGCTCCCAGCCTGAGGAAGATGCACCCACATTCTTAAGACATCAGTTCTCCCTAGGTTAAGAGCCCACGTTTCCAATAAATATAACAATAAAGTATTTCACGGAGCTGCTACTGAAGTTTGCATGGAAAATAAACATGCCAGAACAGCCATGAAAACACTGAAAGGAGAGGTATGAGGAGTCCCGCTCACCGAAATTTCGACCTCGTCTGGGCCTCTGTAAGGAATCAAGTGAGGATCAGGGCCCAGAGAGACCAGCCCGCCAGGGAGCTACTACAGAGTCCAGAATTAGGTCCAAACATGTTTCCTCATGCAGTCACAATGTTATGAACACTGATTTTATTTCATTAGAAACTGTGCTGACACCAAGAGAACCTGAGTCTGCCCCCTCCGCACAGCTTTCCAGCTAGGATGTGTGAAGTCCTGGTTCCACTGAAGACCATTCAGTGTCCCCCGAGGTTAGTCCTAAACAAGAGTGCTGTTCTCCCCTACCACCCATAAGGTCACAGGGTTGACATTACTCGGAGACATCAGTAAAGTTGGGGATTCGTTATTTCTGACCTTGGCTCCATCAAGGTCTTCTCCTGTGGGATGCAAAAAATGATTCAGCCTCGTTTTCTTACCTGTCGCCCAGAAAGGACACATTAATGGACCAGCATGAAAGGCACTACAGATAATAATATACCTCCTAGGGCTTTATGGGAATTAATTAATATTTTTAAGGGCTTTGAAATGAGAAGCACTAAATTAAATGTCACTACACCACGTTAAGGTTTTGTTTCAAAACGAGAATGCCTGGGATAATGGCTCCGCGGCTGGAGGGAGTGCCAAGGCACAGGAAGCATCTCACCATTTGGGAGATTTGCGACAACTGTAGCTGGGCGTATTAAATGACAGTGCAAGTCTCTGAAATACTGCTTGTTGTGCTGGGCATTGCTACTGTAAGTCCAAATCTCAAGACAGAATAATATACAATGGTGGAAATTTCGGGGGATGTGAGAGAGGAAGAGAACAGAAGACGGAACAATGGGCGGAAGGAGGAAAGGAAAACTGGCCCTGGGCTTAGTGAAGGGGATGGGGCTCCAGATTTCACTTCCTTCCAGGACTGTCTCCTGCTAACTCTAAATGCTAACAAAGCTAACAAAGCCTAAGTAGACTCTGCCTTCCCTGCGGAGGCGGCCCCTCCTCCTGCAGATTCCAGAGGCTACGCAGTGTGGGGGCAGGGGGTGGGGGGTGGGCGGGGGGTGACTCTGCTTCAAGATGCTCAGTGGGCAGCGGAGGCCCTTCTCCATCTGGTGAAGCCACACGTGGTGCTGCTGTTGTGCCTGCAGAAGAATAACAGCAGTGCCCGGGGAGGAGCAGGGGCTCTGCTGGGTGGTCTCACACCAGAATCCCATAAGGAAGAAACCTGTGCTACTGGAGCGGCACTGCCTATGCTCCTCTGGGGTTTCTAGTAAAGATTACTGCGCATTACTCGACTGGGAATGTGATTATGAATAATGTTATTTCCATCCTTCTATGGCAATGAGCAATACCTCAAGTTCAGAACCAAGAAACAGAAATGCCTGAGAGATTTTCTCTGAACTGTCCAGGAGGAATAAGCATACTGTTGGATTTGGGCTGCTTCTGTCTCTGTTCCGGAGTCTTGCTAAGATTTCACCCTCTCCCTCTCCTTCCCAACTAGGAAGCAAAGGCTTTCAGGAAGCTGCTGGGCAGGGGGAAGGTCAGGTCTGCTCAAAGGACACCTGTTTCAGGTGGTGTCCCATGTAAGAAAACTCCAAGCCCTTGGCAGTTCAGGAGCTTTATGCCACCACCCCTCACAAAACACTTACCGCCCTTTGCATCCTCAACATCACTACCGAGGCCAAGCCACTGCGACCACCACCACCACCATCATTATCAGCACCTCCAGAACCAACACCATCGTCACATCCCATCACCATCAGGAGCACCACATCCCTCTCCCCTCCTCTCCCCTCCCCTCTATCTGCCCCTCCCCTTCCCTCAGATTGCTCTGACTGTTGTCTCTTACCTCTTCCCAGGTCTATCCTCCTCTGTCAACCTCTAATGTGACTGTGACTCAGCTTCCCTTCTTTTTTCACACTACATGCTCCTCCTGGGCAGCATCTCTGAACAAACCCATGGCCAAATTCCTTGTCGTGCTCCACATGTGCCCACCCTCTAGGGTCCCGGCCATAGTCTCGGGCATCAGTCTGTACCGAGTCACTCAAACCACACCCCTCGGGGCCTGTCCTTTTCGATGCTCTCCTTCTCACCTCCCCTTCATCCAGTGACCCGAACATGTGGCTGTACCACCTCTGCCTTCAGCAGGGGTCAAACAGCCCCTAACTCTCCCCAGGATTCCAGACCATCCTCTCCAAGTCTTTCCATTCAGTCACAGCCTTCCTGCTCAAACACACAGCAAGCAGGCCACTTGCCCCTGAAAATCAAGTCCTCAGTGGGGGCGTCTGCTGCCCCCAAGACAGCCACCATGCCTGACCATGGCACAGACACCTTGGCCACCCCACCCCCACAGCCCTCCGCTCAGCCACCGCATCTTTCCCAGGGGTCCTGAGCAAGCTGTGTGCTTTCACACAGACCCCAAAGCTACTCTGTTTTTAGGAAGAATACAAGGGCAAGGTGTTGTGCAGCACAAGTACACTGTCCAGTTCATTTGCATGTTTTATGTTTAAATGTTTTCACTATTTCATAGTAAGATGCTATCCTGTACAATTTTTTTCCAGTGTTATCGTAAGACTGTTCCCTCAGCCCCCAATCTCTTAATTGAAAAACAAATGAAAACCAACAACTGTTTACCTTTTAAGTTGAAATGGGAAACTTGAGTCCTTGAAGTGCAAACAGGAGGCAGGGGCCTCCTGTAAACAGGTGTTCAGTCTATAAATTCCCCGTGCCCCCGCCTCCCCCCGCCAGAATCCACTCAGCTCTAAAGAAACTCACAGACACTGTGCTGGCTCTGAGCGTCACACCTATGGAAACAGGTGCAGTTTTCATCTAAAATGTAACCAGAGCCTTCCCAAACTCATCACCGAAAGGTGGATCTCGAACAAATCAAAACCATCTCATGAAACAAGAAGGCAGCCCAGAGCCCTTCGGCAGAGCGGGAGCAGAGCCCCCAGCCCAGCCTGGTGCCCAGCCTGCAGGCCTCACCTTGGCTTTCGTGCTTATGCACTTGTGCAGCCTGAGTCTGGTCACTCAGTACAGGTAGAGCCAAGCTTAGTTGCTTTTCAGAAATAAAAGGGAAGTCTAGAAACAGAAGTCTCCGATCATTTTCCAATTGGTTCCCACCTTTTCATATTATTCTGGAATTTTATGTCACATACAGAGATAGAATGTATAAGCCATCATACTGACCCCTTAGGAGGTCCCTGGCTCTGAGAGTGGCTGACAGATTAGGGCCGTTCCACCTGCCCAGGTCATCACTAGAATAAGAGGCTCATGACATGTGCTCTGCAGAGAGATCTGATCTGACTTTGATTCATGTCTGCCTCAACAATCCAGGGCCCCTTTTTACCATTCATTAAGTAGTAATTTATTTTGTCTTCTAAGAATCTCTCTTCTTGACTCATAGTCCTCAAGGCTCCAGCACAGACTGTTCTAGCAATCTGCTCCACCCACTTCACAGTGTTAGCTGAGCAGCAGACACAAATATTTTCAGGTATCCCACCACCCACGCCCTGCCAAGATCTGCCAAGGGCAGTGATGTCTCAAAGGAGGCTTTGACTGTGTTAAGACAAGTGACTGAACCACCTCACCATAGCCCGCCCTAAAATCAAGTTCCAGTCCATTTCCAGGCCTGACAGTAAAGCCACCAGCTGTCAATGCTCCATCAAGCCTCCAGGGAAAGACAGGCTGCAAGCAGGCCAAGTTCCACTGAGGTCCCTTGGAAAGTTCTGGAGTCCTCCTGGTCACCTCCTGTCCACTCCCTCCATACCCACGACAGCTCTACGGTGGCCTCTTTCCCCTGGGTCTTTGTGCTGCCTCCATCCCTCCCCACTCAATACTGGAGATGAGTCGCACAGGAGTCAGGTGTGCCCAGTGGTGAGTCCCTCCCCTCTGCAAGAGCACGGGTCCCTGATACGGAGGGCTTGGGTTCATCCCCAGATCAGTGATTTACCAGCCATTCAACTTGGGAAAGCTCACAAACCCAACCCAACCTCAGTTTCCTCCTCCGTAAAACAACTAAAATACTACTGTCCCTGACTACTCCCTAGGCTGCAGGGACCATATGAGAAAGTACCTGTCATTAAGCTGGAGGACACAGATGGAGCCTGGCACTGGCGCTGTACTTCTGATGTACCAGCCTCCTGACCTTCACACCCACTGTGCAAAGTAGGCATTGTCATCATACCTGTCTCACAGATAGGGAGCTGGGGCACAGAGAGGTGCGGCAACTACCACGAGGTCACACAGCTGGCACGGGGCCAGCTGACTTCAGCTGACTTCAGAATGGGCCCTGGGCGGGGGGTGGGGCAGGGCCCATTCTGAAGTCAGAAGCATGAGGACATCCATGGGAACTCGGAGACCAATGGTGAGCTTTCTCGTGTTGCTGCAAACTGGGGACAAGCAGGGAGTAGAAAGACAGACCAGCCCTCTCTGGCCATCCTCACGTGCCGGCATCCTGTCGTGCTTCAATATGACCCCTGGGCTCTGACACCCCTCTAATAGGAAGGCCTTCCTCTCAAGAAGGGCTAATAGCCTGAGCACCTGCCTTGACTGAGCAGCAAAGATGAGCACTGCTTGGGAGACTGAGAATAGCTTAAGTCACTCACGGCTACTGATTTTTCCAAATAATTCCACATCAGCACTGACTCTCTCCTTACATTAATGCCGGACTACCTCCAAGCAGTATCAACAACTGCTAGTGACCTGGAACACTCAAAATTTACTAATCTGCCTGGTGGGCAGAGAAGGAGAAAACTCAGAATGTAATAAGCTGTATGCAGCAAGTGGAGGGGGCAGGAGAGGGGAGACTGAACCTCAGTCCCTAGGGCCAGAGCATTCACTGGACACAGGAATATGGGCATCCCAAGCCTGCAGTTGTGCTCTGAGCCACTGCTACAGCTGCAGAGAACTTCTGGAAATAGCTCATATATGTTATCTTTGGCAGTAACAAAATGAGCAAAGGGAATAAATAAATCCCTAGCAGAGTGAGGAGGAAATAGGTATCATTAAATGGTTGCCAAACCAGGCCAGGATAGCGGTCTGCTGGGGTGTGCCCACCACCTCGAGCCAAGCTGGAATTCATTCAGAGAAACAGCCACCAAATTGACTCATGAGAAGGTGTCCCTGCTTTATACCTCCTACCAACAGAGTCCACTTTGAGTCAATCACCAAACAGGGCTGCCCCAGGGTCCAGGAGCCAACAGGGGGGTCGAACTCTCAGAGTCTATATCTCCAGCTAGTCTATGGCCATAAATTCAAACTTACATCTGCCATAAGAAGCATTCTTGCTAACCCCATTCATTTACTTTTCAAAGAAATTTCTCATTTCTTATTAGATTTCTTATAATATTCAGGATCATGTCTGTAGAGGCTAGTCTGATTTCTACATGGAGGCTCAGCAATCTGCAAGTGACAGTACAGGACGAGCTGCTGGCTCCAGGACAGCTCTGGAGGACCCCAGGGACCTCTGAGCAGGGCCCCAGCCTCCACACTGAAAGTCGAAGAAGTCTGCCTTCCGGGTCCGCGCTCATCTGCTCCACAGAATGTTTTCTAGAATACTAGTTTGGGTAATTTCATCGCCCCATGGCAAAATGCCCTGGCTTCTCTCTGCTCACTCACCAGTACAACCTGACTTCCACCCTGAGTGGGAGGAGAACGGCTGTGCCTGTAGCACCCAGGCCTCGGCACTAGAGCTCCCAGGGCCGGGGAAGCCCTGCTGGCAGGCACGCGTGGGTGAGAAATGCTGAACGCCAGCACTGAAGGGTCACTATACAAGGTCAGAGTAACTCCTGGTGTTTTCAACATGTATATTCCCAATAAGAACAGTTTTACAAGAAATCTATAAAATCACTGCCTCTCTTTCCTTTATGTATTATTCAATACCAATTTTCTCTTCCTTCCTTAATTTGCAAAAGAGGCAGGAGAGAACGAGAAGAGCTGGTTTAGTATTCAAAGTCCAGAAATAGCAACCATAGCTTTGAGATGGGGTCTGAGTTCACTTGTGAAATAAAAGGCTCATGTGGTCTCTGCAGACATGCTTAGACTCTCCCCTCAGTGGATGTGAGAAACACTGTTGTCATCAGAGAGCAGTTCTGTCCCCCAGGGCACATTTGGTCTGGAAGTAGGCTTGGTTGGTACAATGGGGGTGGTGGTAGTTCTCTTGGCATCTGATGGGTGAATGTCAGGGAAGGTGCTGAATATCCTACACCTATGCTCACAGCGTGTGCGGACATTACTGCCACAAAGATAAATCATCTGGCCCAAAATGTCAACAGTGCTGGGTTTGAGAAAGCCTGCTTTAGAGGGAAAATATGAAGCTTTGATTTTAATGAGGACACACTGATCCTAATCTAATAAAGTGAAAAAAAAACAAGGTGAAGAAAAATGTATTTAATGTATGACCATTTATCCAAGAGGGTAACAAATGTGTGTAAATATACATATATATATATATTTATATTTATATATATATATATATATACACACACAGTGTTCAATATATACTGCTCAGCAATACGTGAACTGTGAACTTCCAGATGTTCAAGCAGGATTTAGAAAAGGCAGAGGAACCAGAGATCAAATTACCAACATCTGCTGGATCGTTGAAAAAGCAAGAGAGTTCCAAAAAGACATCTATTTCTGCTTTATTGACTATGCCAAAGCCTTTGACTATGTAGATCACAATAAACTATGGAAAATTCTGAAAGAGATGCGAATACCAGACCACCTGACCTGCCTCTTGAGAAACCTGTATGCAGGTCAGGAAGCAACAGTTAGAACTAGACATGGAACAACAGACTGGTTCCAAATAGGAAAAGGAGTATGTCAAGGCTATATATTGTCACTCTGCTTATTTAACTTATATGTAGAGTACATCATGAGAAACGCTGGGCTGGAGGAAGCACAAGCTGGAATCAAGATTGCTGGGAGAAATATCAATAACCTCAGATACGCACATGACACCACCCTTATGGCACCAAGTGAAGAACTAAAAATAAAAAGCCTTTTGATGAAAGTGAAAGAGGAGAGTGAAAAAGTTGGCTTAAAGCTCAACATTCAGAAAACTAAGATCATGGCATCCAGTCTCATCACTTCACAGCAAATAGATGGGGAAACAGTGGAAACAGTGGCTGACTTTATTTTTCTGGGCTCCAAGATTGCTGCAGATGGTGATTGGAGCCATGAAATTAAAAGACGCTTACTCCTTGGAAGGAAAGTTATGACCAACCTAGACAGCATATTAAAAAGCAGAGACATTACTTTGTCAACAAAGGTCCGCCTAGTCAAGGCTATGGTTTTTCCAGTGGTCATGTATGGATATGAGAGTTGGACTATAAAGAAAGCTGAGCACTGAAGAATTGATGCTTTTGAACTGTTGTGTTGGAGAAGACTCTTGAGAGTCCCTTGGACTGCAAGGAGATCCAACCAATCCATCCAAAAGGAGATCAGGCCTGGGTGTTCATTGGAAGGACTGATGTTGAAGCTGAAACTCCAAGACTTTGGCCATCTGATGCAAAGAGCTGACTCACTGGAAAAGACCCTGATGCTGGGAAAAATTGAGGGTAGGAGGAGAAGGGGACAACAGAGGATGAGATGGTTAGATGGCATCACTGACTCAATGGACATGCGTTTGGGTAAACTTCAGGAGTTGGTGATGGACAGGGAAGCCTGGTGTGCTGCGGTTCATGGGGTCGCAAAGAGTCAGACGTGACTGAGTACTGAACTGAACTGAACTGAACTGATACTGTTTAAACGTTTAAACGATTACCTACAGAAGAAAGGGGGACACAGGATGGCAAGGACGGGAATAGAAGCCAGATTTGAATCCACCTGTCAAAACAGGGAACACGGGTTTGATTCCAGGTCTGGGAAGATTTCACATGCCATGGAACTAAGCCCATGCACCAAATCAACTGAGCCTGCGCGCCTAGAGTCCGTGCTCTGCAACAAGAGAAGCCACAGTGAGAAGCCTACTTACCACAACTAGAGAGTAGCCCCCGATCACTGCTGCAACCACAGAAAGCCTGAACAAAGCAATGAACACCCAGTGTAGCCAAAAATAAATAAATACATTAAAAAATTTTTAAGCAGTTCTTTAAAAATTCTAAGTAAAATGAGACAAATGAACCTAATTGTGTGTTCAATTGGCTACACAACCAGGCAGACAGGGACTCTTCAGTGTGACTGTATCTACACCCTGATATCAGAAAGAACTGAACACACTTCATGTACAGTTGGCAGTAATGGTATCAGAAATGCTGGTTTTGCTTCTGGAAAGGGCTGAGTGTAGGGTGGGATGGTGTACCCAAGTACTTCAACATCAGTACTTAGGTGGTGTCCACGAAGAACGTCAATGCTCAGGGTGGGAGAAACAGATACAGCTTTAAGACCCAGGGGATTAACTAAAACCTTGCAGTCCTGAAGCTGAATCAGCAAGAGCTCAAAACGCATTCTGTCTTTAAAACAGAGAGAAAGAGCACACGGTAGAGACTGCGCAGGAGCAGCGGTCACCTTCAGGCTCAGGTTAGGCTCTAAGTAACAACGCCTATTAGGGGAAACCAGTGAACCCTGGAGACTTGGCTGAATTCAGGCCTGGAGCAGAGGATGTACAGAATGAGTACACAACATCCTGTCTTGTCATAGGAGATAGGAAAGAAGTGATCAAAGACTTCCAGACCTGTAGCAAAGAGAACCAGGAGCCAATTTAAAGAGGCTTTAAGTGGCCAAAGAGAAAACATGAGCATCAATGATTAACAAATGCAACAAACTTTTATTGCACATGAAAGATAATGGAATGCATACCCCGTACCCGTTACCTCTGGGAGAAGTGCATTCATTATTTTGCAGTGGGATAAAAAAAAAAAATAAGTATTCATATTGGCTTTCCTATATGAGCTATATCTCAAGATACCGAAATAATAGATGAGAGGAAAATTTCCCTTCTTAGCAATATACGAGTTAACAGACAAAGGGGAATAATAGAGCACCACCTTTTTACAACCTCCAATGGATGGGTCCAGGTAATGATCGCCAGTGGCTGCTAACCTTACAGAGAGAAGACAAACCATTCATCATACATATCCTAAAGGAAGTACATACCATCACCTATGGAATGTTGTGTCCCCAAAGCTCCCTCCAACTGGAGGAATCTGGTCAATCCTGAGGGGTGAGGGAAAGGTTGGCAGAATTCAGGTTTCAAGGAATTCTATAGGGCACATAACCTGATTCCTTCAATCAATATTTGCAGGAAGAAGCAGAGATGGATAATTGGAACAGGATGGGAGAAGGGGCTTTTTAGATAAATTCTATGGATTAATAGGGTAGATCAATCAGTTATAATGTATCCACCTTACTTACATTCTGATTCAAATAAACAAACTGTGTATGCGTGCGTGTAGTTTTTTAAAGTCATAATTACCTTCAAGATACACTGAAATATTTACAGATGAAATTATATGATGTCTGGGATTTGCTTCGAAATAAGCCAAGGGAGTGGGTAGGAGAGGGGGGTGGGTGGTGGTGTAGATGAAAGAGGACTAGAACAAGTTGATAACTACTGAAGAGAGATGATGGGGAGATATGAAAATTTTCCACAATAAATTAAAATTAACTCTGATGCTTTAAAATTAACAAAGGAATAAGCCACAGAAACAAACAGGCAAACAAGCAAACAGCATTTCAAAATGCTGCCATAATTAAAATGGAACTCCCCTAGAATTGTTTTTATGCATAACTTAATGTAAAAACTGGCTATTTTTGATTAAAATTTGCTTATATGAAGCATTTTGGAAAGACATCTAAAGAAGGTGTTCAGACAGGTGAAAAACTTATGAACGTGTTTTTACCAATAATCTGAAAGATTAACATACCTGGGAAAAAAGTTTCATAAACATAACACAGATACTGGTATTTCTCAGAAACACATCTAGTGTTTCATACACAATAAGGAAGTATAATAATGGTTCAGCTTACTCAGAACTAGTGTTGATTTTTCACCGTGGGTCACATTTCCCAGCTGACCAACTAATGCCGTTTTGCGCAGCCAATGCCTCTAATGGGGTTGACAAAGCACTCTGGCCACATCATCTCCTCTGTCTGCATTACAAAAGCACTCACCGTCCTGCACTGGAGGCTAGACTCTGGGAGCAGGCCTGTACCCCATCATGCTCATTAGAGGCCAGCAAGCCAGGGGAGCACAGGACAGTGGGGGCACAGGGCCTGCCATCCCTGCCAGGCAGTCTGTGGGTTCTGTGAGTAAACAACTGAGTGACCATCATGCAAGCTGAGGCACGTAGCAGTGTCTCTAGAAGCAATGCTGCCATGCAGTTGGTGCTGTTTGTGAGTGAGAGGAGTATCAACTGGCCTGGGGAGGTATCCTACTTGCTTTAAAGAGCGAACTAAGGAACTGGAAGGAATGATGCTAAAGCTGAAACTCCAGTACTCTGGCCACCTCATGCGAAGAGCTGACTCATTGGAAAAGACTCTGATGCTGGGAGGGATTGGGGGCAGGAGGAGAAGGGGACGCCAGAGGATGAGATGGCTGGATGGCATCACCGACTCGATGGACGTGAGTTTGAGTGAACTCTGGGAGTTGGTGATGGACAGGGAGGCCTGGTGTGCTGCAATTCATGGGGTCACAAAGAGTCGGACACAACTGAGTGACTGAACTGAACTGAACTCAACTGAAGGAATGCAACAAAGGTCCGTCTAGTCAAGGCTATGGTTTTTCCCGTGGTCATGTATGGATGTGAGAGTTGGACTGTGAAGAAAGCTGAGCGCCGAAGAATGGATGCTTTTGAACTGTGGTGTTGGAGAAGACTCTTGAGAGTCCCTTGGACTGCAAGGAGATCCAACCAGTCCATCCTAAAGGAGATCAGTCCTGGGTGTTCATTGGAAGGACTGAAGCTAAAGCTGAAACTCCAGTACTTTGGCCACCTGATGCGAAGAGCTGACTCATTGGAAAAGACTCTGATGCTGGGAGGGATTGGGGGCAGGAGGAGAAGGGGACGACAGAGGATGAGATAGATGGATGGCATCACCGACTCGATGGACATGAGTTTGGGTGAACTCCAGGAGTTGGTGATGGACAGGGAGGCCTGGTGTGCTGCAATCCATGGGGTCGCAAAGAGTCGGACACGACTGAGTGACTGAACTGAACTGAACTGAAGGAACACAAAATGTGAAATAATCAAATAAATGTTTATAAACTCAGAGTAACATTTTTAGGCAGTCATGCCCAGAATTGGAAATGCTACTTGCTAATACTTACCTGGCAACCCCTCAGAATGGCAGTGGCCAGCTGCTGTTTTGTATAACAGGCCGCTACAGGGCCAGCTTCCCCCAGAGAGGGGCCCCTGTGTGCACCACACAGCCCACTCACCCCTCTCACCCCCAGGGCCCAGGGCTGGGAAGCAGAGGCTGGGCTTTGGCAACACTTGTCCAGTAAGGATGCAGCCCTGAGCTGGCAAAAGACTACATTCTTGCCACTGCCCTAGAGATACATCTAGTCTCAGGAATAGGAACAGAGAAACTAGTAATACAGGATGGACAGTGAGTCACACTGGCTGCTTTCCTCGCCCCTTCGTCTCTCCGGCTCAGCACACCTTGTCCCACCAAAGAGGCTGGTGGGGAGGAAGAAATTTTCCTCTACCCTTCTAGGTCTTTCTGACTGGACTAAGAATTAAACTGACATGTGACTGTTTAACAGGAGAAAATCAAACAAAAGTTTAATAGCACCTATACGTGGGAGAGGGGCTACCCAGGTGGCGCAGTGGTGAAGAACCTGCCTGCCAATGCAGGAGACACAAGAGACTCCGGTTTGATCCCTGAGTTGGAAGATCTGGAGGAGGAAATCGCATCCCACTCCAGTATTCTTGCCTGGAAAATTCCATGGACAAGGAGCCTGGCAGGCTATAGTCCATAGGGTCACAAAAGGTCGGATATAACTGGGTGGCTGAGTTCACACACACAGTACCTGCATGGGAGAGACCCAGGAAAACTGAGGAACTCACTTCAACGACTGAAGCCCTCGCTCAGTTTACCATCTTCAGCAAAAGACAAGAGAAAACTTTGGTGGTGGGGACTTCAAAGGGGAAGAAGGCAATTCAGGCAGAGACTAAAAAGTTAATGTTTGGTAAACAAATGTCTGCTGGGCCCTGCATAGACAATGGGATACAGAGAAGGATTTTAACAGACAGACTTTGATGGGTTCAGGTTTATACTGTACTTATCTATGGGGGTGGCTCCCTTCCTCTAACAGGTCCTGCATCTCCAGTCTTGAAGTTCAGGGAAGGTCTAAGTTTCTTCCTGAGTCTTTTGGGCATTGGTCATCCATTGCTCTCAGTTTAAAATAATCTCATGCCAAAGAGACTTTTGGGGGTGGCAAATTTTGTTCTCCTACAAGGCTGAATGTTTCCAGGCACCAAGCCCAAGCAGGGAGACCTGAGGACAAGCCAGCTGAAAGGCTTCTGGAACAGCGTTCTCACAAAGAGAATGGCTGTTCCTCCTCCTTTCTCCCTTTGAACACAACTCTATGGATGTGATGTTTGGAGCTGCAACAGCCATCTTGTGATCATAAGGGCAGAGTCAAGAAAACAGAGAATCTTCCAGAATCTTGATGCTACTAAACCATATATATATCTGATCCTGAAACCATTTATCTTCAGACTTCACAATAAACTTTTATTTGCTGAACCAGAGAAAAAGTACATATAATGGCTGAGAGGATGAACTCTGGGGACAGAGAGAATTGCAGCTCATACTAGGTTTGTGATCTTGGCAGATTATTTAACTTCTCCATACCTCCATTTCTTTATCTGCAAAATGGAAAGGCAGGGGTGGGAGAAAGAGGGAGCTCACAGTTTTTGTGAAGATTAAATGAGTTAATACATAAAAGCTCTTGGAATAGTGTCTGGCACATACTACCCATTATTGGAATGGTTACAAATGTTACTTGTTAACAGGAGCATCCCAACTAATCAATTTCCTTCTTCCAGCCCAACACCAGATCCTCAGTCCTGAGCCCTCCTTCTATGTTCTGCCCCCTAAACTCCCCATTCCTCAAGTATTCTGACTACTTTTCTGCAGATGTCTCTGAAACACAGGCAACCAGCCCTGATTCCTCTCCTGTTGTTCCCAGTGCCGCCTACTCCGCCTACTCTGTGTGCATGGTCTCCTTCAACCTGATGCCTCCTCCTGACTCCCTATTTCTCTGCATTTCTCCCAACACTGAACACACTGGCTCACACATACTGAACAGTCACTTTATATGAAACATGCGTTAAGTGAACGAATGTGTTATGTGTTTGTGCTCAGTTGTGTCCAACTCTTTAAGACCCTATGTTCTGTAGCCCACCAGGCTCCTCTGTCCCTGGGATTTTCCAGGCAATACTGGAGTGGGTTGCCATTTCCTTCTCCAGGGGATCTTCCAGACCCAGGGACTGAACCCACTTCTCTTGCATCTCCAGGACTGGTAGGTAGATTCTTCACCACTGTTCTACCTGGGAAGCCCAAGTAAATTGATACTGTTGGCTATATATATATGTCAATAAAGTCCTATAATTTTCCATAAAATTAAAACTTTCAGATATGTAACGGTTAGGACCAAGAGACTAATGAAGAATGAAAACACAGTAAATTTGACCTAGACTACCTGTCTGTTCAATTTAACCAATTTGTTGAGCCCAAAGCTTGAAGCTCTGGGCACTGGACTGCAGGGTGGCAATGGGCTGTCACGTCGAGGGTGAGGGAAGCAAACGCCACGGAAGGGGAAGCCTCAGGAAGTGATGTGAAGTCAGACACAGCCTGTGAGACAGAGGACACCAGGGGCTCAGAGGGCAAAAGCTGGGGGCACTCCAGATAGTGCAAACATCACATTTCTGAGCTTCAGAATTTACTGTTAACCTCACTATGTCACACATTTTAAATCTTAAACATTATACTGTGAAGCCATCACTTCATTCCAGTGAATGAGCACTCTAGAACAGGAAGCAGTCAGAAATAATCAACATAAACTATGCAGACACTTTTCATTTTCCTTTTTCAAAAAAAAGAATTCTGTGGCTATGCCATGGCACTCGTTTTACATGATTCTTCACACATGCAAAAAAGCACATCTTCCAGTCTGAGACACAGAGACGAGCATCCAGCAAGCGCAGAGTGAGTGCTGGCACAGGGGACTGGTGGGGGGCGGGGGCGCTTCTGACCTGTGGCACCTAGCCTGTGGAGACAGAGCTGCCTCATGGAAAACAGCCACAAGCCACCCAAAGGAATGCACTCTGGTTACGGAACACCCAGACAAACAGGTTCCACTCCTTGTTACTGACTTGAAAGAAAACAAGAGCTGGCCTCAGCCCTAACTAGAATTGATAGGTTCAATAAGCTATGTGATTTTTACCCTCACAGCCTCCACCTTAAAGGCTCCCATTAAAATAAATCACACGCAAGAGTTAAAATAAGTCACATTTAAGGGTCCAAAGCAGCATGGCTCAGAACCCCCTGGCTAGGATGGGGGCCTCACCAGCTATCCTTGTATACATCTAATTCCTTCTGTTCAGGGAAGTGCCTGAGACATGTGGTCTCATTAACAGAAAATCATTCTTTCCAGCCTTCCCAGGAGGAACACCTTCTAGGAGACTGACTCACTGGAGAGAAATGTGAATTATGCAAATGGTTCAGGAAGGAAGACCTAGGAGTAGAGTCCCTTTTCGCTTTGTTTTGTGAAGCATAAACATGGCCACAATTACAAAAGGGCAGAGCCACGTGGGACGTGGAGGAATGGGTCTGTTTCCTAAACTGCAAACTGGGGACCGACTGCATCTGCTCCCAGGGCTGCTGTGGAGAGGATGTGAGTGCGTACTGTCAGGGCTGCACCTGGGTCAGGACACAAGTTATGAGCAACACTACTAAGCTGTGGACACCCCTGCGCGTGTGCGCGCGCGCACACACACACACACACACACGCACGCACACAGAGTTCTTCATCTCAGAGACACAAAATCTCAGAAATAAGTAGCACTGGATGTCCACTGGTGGCTGGACAGAGCTGGGAGGTTTGACTCCTACAAAAATCTCCTGCCAATGTCCACCCTCTCCAGGCACAAGATGACCCTGCCCTCTTGAAAGGTCACCATCACACTGCCAACTGGCAACATCTTTCCCCACGAGGACAACGAACTCCTCGTGGGGGATCTGTGCTCTGCTCTCCAGCATGACTCTGATTTAGCTTACCCTCGCTGCTAGAAGGGATTTGGCAGGCAAAGGCAGATGGGAATTTATGGGGTGTAGCAGCTATCCCCATAATGTTAAAAATTATGGGAATAAAAAATATTCTATGAGAAAAATGGACAAAAGACCTGAACAGACAATTCACAGCTGAAGACAAGGAAATGGCCCATAAATATTCAAAAATGTTCAACTCCACTTACAATAAAAATGAGAGAACACTGCTCCCCTAGCAGACTGCACACACCGGCACATTAGAGAGCACCACAGGGCACTCTGAGGATCTGGTGCTTTTACACATTGCCGGTGGGAATGTACATGATCCTCAGGTAGAGGGATCTAACAAGAACCCCAAAAATCTATACATGCATTATTTTTGACTCAGTGATAATATCACTATGAATTTACCTTAAAGATACACTCTTAACTACACAAAACACATCTGAACAAGGTTATTCAGTGCAGTACTGTTTGTAATTGCAAAATACTACAATCATAATGGCATCTGCAGGAGATTGAAAAAACAATGTACATTTATATAGTAGAGTATGATAGAGTTTAAAAACACGAGAGAGACTTGCACGGTGGTCCAGTAAGTTAAGAATCCGCCTGCCAACACAGGGGACGTAAGTTTGATCCCTCGTCTGGGAAGATCCCACGTGCCACGGTGCAACTCAGCCTGCGTGCCTCAACTACTGAGTCCAAGCACCTTAGAGCCAGGGCTCCACAAGGAGAGAAACCACCACAATGATAAGCTCTTGCACCACGACTACAGAGCAGCCCCTGCTCACCACAACCAAAGAAAGCATGCGGGGAGCAACGAAGACCCAGTACAGCCAAAAATAATCAAACAAGTAAATAAATAATCAAAGAAAAACACAAAGCGAAATCTTCTACAGACTGATATGGGGTGATTTCCAGGATGTATTGAGAAATAGAAAAAAAGCAAGCAGAGGAGTATACATTTGTGTAAAAGAGAGCATGAAAGAAAAAGATAAACATGTATGTTCTTATTTTTAAAAAGAAACCTAAGAAAGATAAACCCAAAACTAATGAAATTCGTCGCCTAAGGAGGGAGATGGGAACAGCTGCAGGGAGATGATCTACTCTGAGAGGAACTTCTTAGATTGTTTTGACTTGTGGGATTATGTTAATATTTCTTGGGTGTGCTGTGCGACTCATCCACTAAGTAAACACATGGAGGATAACGGGAGCCAAGAGCTGTGAGCACACGAAAGCCTGCATGCTGGTTCCAAACATCACTCTCCAGTAAAAGAACTGGGCTCCTTGGAGACATGGCCAACTCCCAGCTCAACAGGAAGGGACAATATGAGCCTGCTACATCCTGTTGTGTCAGAAAGCAAGTGAGTGCTCAAAACTGAAGGGAAGTGTGAAAAAAAAAAAGCTTTAAAAGATAACCAACAGTCAAATCCGAGACAACTAGAGCTTCAAAATAATGACAGCAGCAGACTATTCTGCTGAATTTTTTATTTGATAATGATATAAAAGAATGCATGAATGAATAAGTGGGATGAAAAGAAAGCCCTTTCTTATAGTATAATACCAACTAATAAATGGAGAAGGAAAAATGGAATTACAAAATCAGAAATGGGTAAAGTGGTCCAAGGGTACAACATTCCAGTTATAAAAATAAATAAGCCATGGGGATTTTTTTTTTTAAGAAAAAGAAAAGAAAACCAGCACTTGGCAGTCATCACAGTAATAATGACAAGAATCATCAATGGATGTAAAACTACAAGGAATGGGATGTTTACATCATCTCAAAGTACCCCCCACAAATTACTTATTACTTATAATAAAGGGGAAAATAGCAGACAGTCAAGAAACCTGGCCAAAACCATCTCAATCAATGATTAAACTCAGCATCACCAATAAAGGGACAAAAGGACAGCAAGTACCCCTGTTGAGCCGGAGACAGTGACAGCATCACGTCTGCTGTACTCCTGCCAAAATCAAAAGAAAACGAGAGGAAGATGTAAAATGAGAATTAGAGGCACACTGGTCTGCAATGTCAAGAACATGGACTGGGCTGGGGTGTGGGGGATGCGGTGGGAGGGCAGGCAGGGGTGCTGGATGGAGGAAGGGTGAGTGTGAACCAGGGGTGGAGCCCACATGGGGCCGGGGATTCAGGATGTTCCTGGAACAAGTGGCAAAATTTGATTATGAAACAAATTAGACCATAGAATTGAATCAATGCTGCATTTCCTAATTTTGATAAATGTACTGTGGTTACGAAGGGGGAAGTCCTTGTTCTTAAAAACCGCACACTAAACTATTAATGGGTACAGGGATATGATGTTTACAAACGACTTTCAAATGGTCCAGGAAATATATATATGTGTGTGTGTGTGTGTATATATATATACACACAGTAATAGATTTGGGGCATGAATGATAAAGAAGTCAAGTCACATGATAATTCAAAGTGCTCTTCATTTTGTAGCAGAGCTCCAACAGACGGGCGCTCTGTGGGGACGTGACGATTTTGTCAGTGCCATATCCCTGCCCCTGGAAGTGCCTGGGACACAGCAGGTGTGCAATAAATTTTTGTTTTATACATGAATAATGATATGAAAAATACAATATCCATTTCCTTTCCACAGAAAACATCCATTTCCTAGCAGGGTGTCCAGTCCCCTGCCGTGGCAGGTGCGATGGGAGCCACGTGTGCACTGGGACAGACTGACTGAGGGGAGGAGAGCGCTCCATCCGCGCCCTGGACAGACAGCGATGACGGCCAAGAGGCAGTGAGAGGCTGTGGGGACTCAACGGAGAGGAGAGAGACCGAGGAGGCAGAATCCAGGGCTTGATGATGGACTAAATGACTGAAGGCAGGCATGACTCCAGGTTTCCAGGCCTGGGCAGCTGGGAGGACAGTAACAGTGCAGAGAGGAAACACAAGAGGAGGGGCAGATACGGAAGATTAAACACGGTACGTTTATTCTGGACGTTTACTGACTTCCCACATGAGCCCTAATCCAGAAACACATGGTAAAGTCACATCCCTCTAGGTCACTGCTCCACGTCTGTGCTGACACCTGTGGCAAAGGTCGCTGGCCTGCCAGAGGTATATTGTCCAGAAGGACCTTCGGTGTCCTTACTGCCCTCCATGATTGCAGGCAGGCAACACACCCAGGGGACCGGCTGACAAGGCTGAAAGAGAGGCACTCTAGTCCACGCTAAGAACACAGAGGTATCCAATTTGGTTTTCTTCCGCAGGTCACAGAGGAACCATATTTTATTAATATGGTGGTGAAGAGCGGTGATACAACCAAGCTTTCGCCAACGGGAGTCATATTAATTGTGTCTACACGTGAACACCAAGATCTCTTCATACTGCTCTTGTATTAGTTTCCTGTGGCTGCTGTAACAAACTACCAGGAGGCTGTGGCTGAAAACAGCAGAAATTCATTCTCTCACAGCTGTAGAGGCCAGAAACCCAAAATCATCACGCCGGCAGAATCATGCTTCCTCAGAGCTCTGGGGATGAGTCGTCCCTTTGCCTCTCCCGGCTCCCCACGGTGGCTAGTGTGCCCGGGCATTCCAGGGCTGGTGGCCACGCTGCGCCCATCTCTACCTCCGTCTTCACAACATCTCCTCTGTGTCTGCCTCAAAGCTCCCCAGCCCGTCTCTTATCAGGATACACGTGACTGCATTTAGGGTCACCTGTCACTCCAGGATAAGCTCTTCCTCTCAAGATCCTGACCTTATCACATCTTTAGCCACCTAAAGTAACTGACTGTTTTGCCATCTAAGGTAACATTCACAGGTTCTGAGGATCAGGATGTGGGTAAGTCTTTGGGGGCCACAGTTCAGCCTACCACACATTGTAAATGGGTAATGTCAGTCCTGGCTATATAGGAGGATCCCACATTACTGACCAATATTTTAATAAACTGACATGGTAACAGACAAATTCACTCATCCTCACTGTTTATATAACAGGAAAGAAGATCATAACTACAATAAAAATTTTCTTTATTACCTGACTAGTCAACAAAATATTTCATGAAAATGAGTAAAATAAAATTTTAACTTAATAAAGGTATAGCAAACTTCCATGGTATTGGTATTTACAACAACAAATGTTCATACATATAAAATTGGTTTTCAACACTGGATAGTATCAGCCTTTCCTTCTATTTGTGCCAGCTGCACTCTGACAGCCTGTTTTTAATTGGATGTTGTTGAAACAGACTTAACCATGGTGTTGGACTAACTGTCACCTGTCTGGGGATGTAGAACAACCACATAAAACACATACAGTCCAGACAGAAGTGTGAAAAACTGAACACAATCTGCACTGAGCAACTTGAAACCTTCAGACCTAGGTAAGACCACTGGCATTTCCACAAGCACAGTTATTCTGCTTTTTAATTTAGTTTGAGACAACACTTACAGGTGTTTTTTTTTCCTAAGAAGATATTGATCTGAATAAAAAAATAAAAGGAGTTACTCCACTGCTAGTATTTAGAGACCATGTTCTACTGACACATTAACTGACATTCCACAGAGCTCATGATGCTGCTACAAAGACCCTGCTTCCCAGGTAAAGAATCTGCCTGCCGATGCCAGAGACACCAAGAGATGCAGATTCAATCCCTGGATTGGGAAGATCCCCTGGAGGAGGACCCAATCCAGTATACTTGCCTGGAAAATTCCATGGACAGAGGAGTCTGACAGGCTACAGTCCATAGGGCTACAAAGAGTTCGACATGACTGAGCTCACACACACTCCACTGCTAGTGTTCAGAGACCACGGTTTACCGATGCATTAACCAACCTTCCACAGGGCTCGTGATGCTGCTATAAATACCCACCCTCCGAGATCTACAATCCATGGGCCAGGCTGCCTGTCCTGACACACCCACATATGCATCAAATGCAGGGCTATTGGCATTGGAAACGGGCTCTTCCCTCCGTCACCTCTTCCTGTTTTGCACTATCTGAACAAGAATTTGTGGCAAAAAACAAATGCCAGCTAGACATGAGAAAACCACACTTCTAACCCCATTCACTGAGTTTAGAGAGGTTCTATCTTCCTGTATACAGTAACAACTGTGCCGGGCAAGGCAGAGGATTCACCCATCGACTCCTCAGGGGGCCACAACCTTAGGATCTACACAAAAGCCAACTTGGGAAGATGGATACCAACCCACAGGAGAGGGGACATCACGTGAACCCCGCGGGGTCACAGTGCTACCATGTTTGGTCTTCCCCATCGTTCATCAAGGGAGCTCCATCTGGAATGACCATGGGATTTCACAGGAACCAAAACTGTTTCTCACCGGGAAAAGGTTAGGGATCCCGTGTGCCCTCGGGAGCAGGAAATTGCAACTGAGCCTTGGGAAAGAATGGGCATTTAGAGGAAAGGAAGGAAGAAGACTGAGAAATACAGGCTGAAAGACAAAGCCAAGAACTCAAGACAGAAGTTCCTACCCCAAAGAACATTTCGATTTCTCCAGTACGAGAGCCCCAGGGAAGAAAGAAGGATTAGTTTTGAGACAAGCACCGAAGTAGAAACATTTCATGCAAAGTCTGAAACACAGAGCTGGTGTTTTAGGCAAAGACACACCTGGAAGTGAAGGGTTGGGCATGCACCTCTTTAAGTCCTGCAGCAGACAAAGCCACGCTCCAATGTGATAAACAGGAGACACAAAACGACCATGAGGCTCCCAGGGTTCTAACTGAGAACATCTGGAGATGTTTAACTCTGGGACAGGGACTATCTTACCTCCTTCCCCGTAGCCAGAGCTCTGGGAAAACAATGGAGACAGACTGGCACCAGAGTTCTTCCTCACCAACTATTAACCCAATATGCTGGAAGGGGGGGGTTAGTTAGTCAAAATAGGAGAAAAGTAAGGTTGGTAACTGATGAGATCTGGGTACACCCGATGCAAAACTGAGTGATTCCAATCACAATGAGCTTCAAAGCAGAAATATTAATGCTGAAGGCACATCAACTCCTTGGGTTTCCCAAGTAGCTCAGCTGGTAAAGAATCCGCCTGCAATGAAGGAGACCCCGATTGATTCCTGGTTCGGGAAGATCCCCTGGAGAAGAGACAGGCTACCCGTTATGGTATTCCTGGGCTTCCCTGGTGGCTCAGAGGGTATAGAATCTACCTGCAATGCAGGAGACCTGGGTTTGATTCCTGGGTTGGGAAGATCCCCTCGAGGAGGGCATGGCAACCCACGCCAGTATTCCTGCCTGGAGAATCCCAGGGATGGTGGAGTTTGGTGGGCTACAGTCCGTGGGGTCACTAAGAGTCAGACACAACAGAGAGACTAAGCACGAGCACGAGTACATCAACTCCACATAAGCCGTCGGGATTTAAGTACTAAATGACTTATTTTCTCCGAAGCAAAACCAATCATGTGGACGCTCAAAATTTAGGCTGAGAGACACAAAAGAGACAGAAATACAGGAAATCCTTAAGTTTACATGCATTCAAGTAGGTCTATAAAGGTATCCTACTATTCCTGAGCCCTAATCTGAAGAAAAAGTAAACAAAAACTTACAGTAGCATCATTAATTACCATCCCCCAAAAACTTAACTCAGGTGAAAGAAAAGAAAGCCACTACATTGCCTCTCCTTACTGACATGGGGCTCGTGGTGGTAGACCTCAAGGTCAGCTGTGATTCTTCACCCAGGAAATGTGCCCCTACAGTTTCCTTCGCATTGTTCTCAAGACATCAAACTTGCATCCAGAGAAAAGAAAAGAACAGAGGGATAATCACTAGGGGACACTATGAATAATCAGGAAATGCACAGGCCATTTCTTGTGAAGTGAGAGAGAGCAATGCCTGGGAGATGACAGTCACTGCTGGAAAAGCAATAAAAAGAAATTGCCCCACCAGATGGAGCAGTAAAAACCACTGCCTGGGAGGTGAGTAAGCAGAGGCCTGCAGGGCCACAGGCGAGCAGAAAATCTCTGTGGAAGGCTCTAGTCGGTACAGATGAGGAGTCACTGAACAGATGACACGCTCAGTCCATGATGACTCAATCCATAGTTCTAGCCCATGGTTTGCTCCACCCTGTTTGTGCTTTTTTTAGAAAAACATGTACGTATCTAGAGTTAGAAAACATGAATGAGTGACTGTCTACTAGACGTCAGGTGTCGTACACAGCACAACTATAAGCAGACATATTATTCCTGCTCTCTAGTTTTTTTTTTCTTTTGAAATAATTTTAGACACTCAGAAACACTGAAAAACTAGCACAGAATTCCCACTTAGCCTTCACCCAGCATCCCCTAAGGTAAGCACCTTATATAACAGTGCAATTAATAAAAGTGGAAAATTTACGCTGGTACAATACTATTAGCATATCTACAGACCTTACTTGAACTTTATCAGCCGGTGAAGTCACCGTGCTCCCTTCCTGTCTGAGAGTCAATGAAGGATCCACATAACACGTGGTCCTCAAATGTCCCCTGTCTCATTTAATCTGTGACAAATCCCCAGTCTCTGGCCATCCATGAACTTCACAGTCTTTAAAAACATCAGGCAATTCTTTAGTAGCCTCTTCCTCAGTTTTCGGTTCTCAGATGTGTGTCCCCTTGGAGCACAATCAGGTGGACCAAAATGTTTGGTTATCAGTGATGAAAACTCTGAACACTTGATTAAATCAAGTCTGCCAAATTTCTATACTGAAAAGTTGCTATTTCTCCCTTTGTAATTAATAAGTATCTTCTGGGGGAAGACTTCATGATCTTTGAACTATATCTCAACATTCCTTCCAAGACTAATTTTGGCATCTGTCAGTGACGCCTGCCTATAATGAACACGGCTACCCTGAATGGCACTGTGCATGGGTTTCTGAATTTTGGCAGTGTATCTTCAGTGCCAATCCCTAGAAGTGGAATCGCTAGGTCACAAGGTGGAACTGTTTTCAGTCGTGAACTCCCCTCCAGAGTGAGGTACCAGTTTGCACTCCCACCAGCAATGAGGAGGGGGCTGTCTCCCCACTGCCTTGCCAATAGAAGGTGTTGTCATCCTCTTTAATTTTCACCAGTCTGATAAGTAAAGAATGGGGACATCTCAGTGAAATTTCATTTTGCATTTCTCTGAGTATGAACTTCAGTGCTTTTTCATATTTTTAAGGCCAATCTTCATATCTCTTATGTGTGTGGATTATCTGGTCATCTCTTCTTCCTGCTATCACATTTGTGATTCCTGGATAATCAGCAATTGTTTGTACATTATGGACACTAAGCCCTTTGTGTGTGGTTTGTGTGCTTTTCCCTCCCCCCTACCCCATCCCCTCACCCCCAGTTTGTAATTAGAAAGCCTTTCCCTACACTGAGATAACAGGAACTTTCACCCATGTTTCCTTCCAGGGTTTGCAGAGTTTCACATTTTACATTTATGTCCCTGGTCTATTTGTAGCTTATTCTTGTATATGGTGTGAGGAATGGATTTACTTTTATTTTTTTCCAAACAGGTACCTAGTTGCCCCAGCACCATTTATTTAAATGGCTGCCTCTGATAAGATGTTATATTTATGATATATTTCCACTTGTACTTGGGTCCACTTTCGATGATTTTAGTTCTATACCCCTGGTCTATTTGTCTCTGGGTGAGCCAGCAGCAGGCTGTTTTAATTACAGGAGCTTTTTAGGACATTCTCACGCCTGGCAAAAGGCAATGGCACCCTACTCCAGTACTCTTGCCTGGAAAATCCCATGGACGGAGGAGCCTGGTAGGCTGTAGTCCATGGGGTCGCTAGGAGTCAGAGACGACGGAGCGACTTCACTTTCACTTTTCACTTTCATGCATTGGAGAAAGAAATGGCAACCCACTCCACTGTTCTTGCCTGCAGAATCCCAGGGACGGGGGAGCCTGGTGGCTGCCGTCCATAGCATCGCACAGAGTCAGACACGACTGAAGCAACTTAGCAGCAGCAGCACGCCTGGCAGGGCCAGTCATCCCAGGTGGGTTTTACTTTTTGGTCTTTTTCCCAGCTACTTCATGTTTGTTTTCCCATATATACTTTAATATCAACTTGTGTAACTCCATTTTTTTTTAAGTGTTAGTATTTTTACTGGGACTGCATGAAGTTCATGAATGAACTGGGGAGAATGGAAACTTTGATAAATCTAAGTCATGCCCACCTAGAAGGGGAGGAGGCTTCCCAAGGTGCTCAAGTTATCTTCTATGGCTTTTAGGGGTGTGTTAAGTTGACCTCAGAGTTTCACACATTTCTTCTTTATTTCTACAACTCCGCTGTGGCTCCAAAGCAGCCTCACACAATATACAAAGAAGTAGGTGTGGTTAAGTTCCAATAAAACTTTATTAGCAAGAGAGGCAACAAGCCCAGGGGCCTTAGTTTAGTGACCCTTGCTTTTGTGAATGTTCTGCTGGTGAGAGAAAAAGTTATGTGAGCCCCAATTTTTTGGTTCTCTTTTACAAACAGGATCCCAACGTTCCCTCTTCTGCTTCTTTTCCCCTCATCACCCAAATGCCAAAGGATGCTTCTCTCTCCCTTTCTGCCTTCTTCTCCTGCAGACTCTTTAAGCCCACAACCTATAATCCATGGTCTGCTGTACTGGCCAGTTTGTTCAGTGCTCTTGGACTACTCATACAGGACTCAGACTTCTGGGCAGTGGTTTCCAGTCACCCTCAGTCCCTGCTCCGAGCCCCCTTCTTCTCATTTTCCAGCAGGTGTTCCTGGCCTCCCTTTGCAGAGCCTGCTGGGGGCCAGGAAGGTGGGGTGGATAACTGAGCTTATATGTTGAGATCTGAGTTTCTCATTATTTTCAAGTTTTGGCGTATCATGTCTTTATGCTGAGGGCACAGTTTTTATACTGTGCTCAGTCTCCCTCTTTTTGTTTTTCTACATTGTTTTGGAGGAAATATTTGGAGACGGGAATGTAAGACACAACCACTGTCATCAGCTATGAGAAGTCTCTATTTCCTGTTTCCTGAAGCCTAGAGACTAATGAGCAATACTGATAGCAGTACCAAAATCAAGATGATGATGGTAACAACAGTAATAATAATGTATATCTTACAGTACAGATATCTTACGGAGTGAAAATAACATCCTTTGGGAGAACAAAGGAGTGGGCATCTTTCTGAGGGTTTGTTTTGTCATTATTTTTTAAGATGCTAAGGATTAAGGATTCAGGGAAGGCTCCTGAACAAAATGACATCAAAGATGAGACTTGAAGCATGAATAGAGTCCAGTGGGCAGAGGAAGAGAAAACTTGGAGGCACAGGGCAGGGGGAAGGTCAAGCGCTCTAGACGCTGAGAGTCAGCTGGAGTCAGTGTGGCGCGAGGGCTGGGGCTGCAGTGAGAGCAGAGACCAGATCAAAGTGACTTTTCAGGCCAGTTAAAGAGTTTTAGACTTTGTACTGGGGCCAATGAAAAGCTATTAAAATGCTTCAAGTAGGCCAAAATCCCTCTGAAATGAAACCTATAATGTCCCCAGAGTGGAGAATAAGTGCCAAGTTCAGGAATTACTGCACAGTTTTAGGGTTACACTTTCTTTATTGTACTTCAAAAACACAGAGAAAAGATGATAGTTTGAAAAGCATAGAATTTCTAAGTATCTCTAAGAGCACAATGTAAAAGGCAGACATTAAGGTGACAGCTAAGAGAGAAAGAGGTGTATTTACTGCTAACAGTAAGAAAATGCTTATTTTCTTATCACAATAAAAGCTTCTCACAATGAACTCCTGTCACAATAAACAAGCAAAAGAATGATGAATACGAAACATCGTCTTCCCTGTCACCGAGGGGCAGCCTCTGACTACGCCAGGCCCATGGACGTCAGACCCCGTCTCTGGACACTGGAACCTGTCTATTGTCTTTTTACTGCTCTTGGTTTTCAAGGCCTGCCTTTAGCTGATTATTGAAACAAAAGTCTTCCTACAGTGTTGGCTGTAATTAAGTAATACAAAGTGTTGTTATTTAGAGATCACCAGCCTATAAACCGAGAAGGCAATGGCAACCCACTCCAGTACTCTTGCCTGGAAAATCCCATGGACGGAGGAGCCTGGTAGGCTGCAGTCCATGGGGTCACGAAGAGTTGGATGCGACTGAGCGACTTCACTTTCACTTTTCACTTTCATGCGTTGGAGAAGGAAATGGCAACCCACTCCAGTGTTCTTGCCTGGAGAGTCCCAGGGACGGGGGAGCCACCAGGCTGCCGTCTTTGGGGTTGCACAGAGTCGGACACGACTGAAGCGACTTAGCAGCAGTAGCAGCAGCAGCCTATAAACCTGGTTATCTGGTCCTGGTTCTGCACCTCCTAGTGGTAAGCCTCCTGCCCTCCTGGGCCTCCAATCTTCACAGAACAAGAAGACCAAGCCAGAGGCCTTGCAAGGCCCTGGTTCCAGCAGTCATGCAGGCGCCCAAGGACTACTGACACCAGCATTTTGCACATGCTACCCTGCACTCAGCTGCACTTACCTAGCTACTCTCTGGCTCCCAACTCTAGTCTACTCAAACTGCCCACTGCTACCTGCCAAGCCCCCACACACTCACTGGTTCAGGATCGGTGAATGGACATCCCAGCAGGCAGCACCTAAAGTGGTCAAGGCATGGGGACAACCTTGGCTACTCAACCTGCCCTCTTCAGACTTCAACTTAAAAATGACTAGGGGTGTTGCTCTCTGGGCATCCAGATGCCTGGTGCTTGTCCTCATGGAACAAGAAGAGCTGAGGGTTTTTTGACATGCTGGCCATTTGCTCTTTCTCTTGATACTGTTTCCCATGGTTTAAAACAAAGCTGGAGGTGACACCATCTCCACAGTCACTCACTTCCCTCAGAAATGTTTGTGTTTAATCAAACTGCATTCACTACTCATCAGCGCTTAACCACTTATCTACTGGAACTTTCTTTGACAATTATGCGTCTGCATAGACCCTATGTACTTCTTTCCCTTTCTTAACACAGAGCTTGCTAACTTATAAACTGCCAGAACTACCTTCAATTCTTAGGTGAACTGAATCCTATCCACCTGCTGCATACAGTGCTTTATCACTGAAAATGGCTATCTTTGATACGAGGCACTCAGTTACCTTTTTATTTCTTTCAGAAACTGTCAGGTTGTGTCATTCAGACTCGTGATTTAGTGCAACTCATGTTCTTGAAAATATTGCATCATACAGCTCAACTTTAAGATTAAGACCTAGAACTATTACATCCCTGGAAGGAACATGTAAGGAGTCACATTTGCAGCAACACAAAGACCCCAGACAAGAAAATGTCCAGCAACGTGGTGGGTAAACCTGGGTTCCTAAGCTACCCTCCTATCAAAAAATGATGGGGAAGCCTTGGAGTGGTGAAGCAGATGGACAGGCAAGGGGACACGTTCTCAGACACCTTCTAAAAAAACAGATGAGCTGGTGTGAAATTGAAATATACTCTAACCATACACTGAAGTGGGGAATCCAGCCAGGCAAACAGAGGAAGAAGCCAGATCTCACCTGAATGGCAAGTGCCAAGCCCAGTGCTGAAGCGTGGGCATTTACAGTCACAAGTGGCCTGAGGACAGGAGACAATCAAGGCCCAGGCTGGCTGGGGAGTCTAAGAGATGGCCCTCCAGAAAGGTGGTGTGCCTGTAGAGGACTACAGATTCAGAGTAAAGTTTACCCACAGTAAAACCACCCCATCAAGCAGCAGCACAGAAAATAATCTGTCTCTAACCTTGGGAGTAAGTGGAGAGGGAGGAAAAGCACATTTTCAATGCAGCTCAACTTCATAATGTCTTTGTTCCCCAAATGTAACCTGAATCTAATCCTGAAAGAGTTCTGAGACAGATCAGATTGAGAGGCAGTCCAAAGAACAGCCAGCCTGAACTTTT
Organism: Bos indicus; assembly: GCF_029378745.1. NCBI lineage: Eukaryota > Metazoa > Chordata > Mammalia > Artiodactyla > Bovidae > Bos > Bos indicus. Next base: position 53,179,402 of record NC_091778.1, read on the forward strand.
CAAAGTTGTCAATATTTGCCATATGATCCAGCAGTCTCATTCTTGGGCATACATCTCAAGAAAAGTCAAAATTCAAAAAAATACATGCACCCCTATGTTCAGAGCAGCACTATTTACAATAGCCAAGAGACGGAAGCAACCTAAATGTCCATGAACAGATGAATAGATTAAGAAGATGTGGTATCTATACACAATGGAACATTACTCAGACATAAGTAAGAATGAAATGCCATTTGTGGCAACACGGATGCAACTAGAGATAATCATACTAAATGAACTAATCAGATAAACACAAATATTATATGATATCACTTACATGTGAAATCTAAAATACAATACAAAAGAAACTTATTTATAGAAACAGACCCACAGACATAGAAAATAAACTTATGGTTACCCAAGTGGAAAGGGAGTGAGGGAGGGACAAATTAGGAGTTTGGGATTAGCAGATACAAACCACTATGTGTAAAATAAGTAGAATCTACAAGAGAATGGATATATGTATATGCACAACAGATTCACTTTGCTGTACATCTGAAACGAACACTACATTGTAAATCAACTATACCTCAATAAAAGTTTTTGTAAAAAAAATTCAACATTCTTAACAACAATAACAAGAAAAAAAAGATAAATAACAAGGCCCTACTGAATAGGACCTATATTCACTATCCTGCAATAAACCATAATGGAAAAGAATGTGAAAAAGAACATGCATATATATGTACAACTGAATCACTCTGCTATATATCTGAAACTAACACAACAATGTGAATCAACTATATGTCAAGGAAAGTTTTTTATAAAAGGAAAATACACACACACAAAATAGGAAAAGTTTTACAAGAGTGAGAAGGTCCAACATAGTTTTAATAAGATTCATATGGAAGAGGGAATGGGGCAAAAGCAATATTTGAATAGGTAATGGCTGTGAAATTATCAGATATTATGAAAGATGCCAGTACCTAAAATGTAGAAGCCCAATAAGTCATAAGCAGCATGACTAGAAAGAAATTTACACTAAATACATAATAAAGGATCTCCAGAGCCCTAGACAAAGAGAAGCTCTCAAAGTAGACAGTGAAAAGATACAGACCACTCTACAGGAGAAGTGGTTAGACTGACAGCTGACTTCCAGAGAGCAAAACTAGAAAGCAAAAATGTGGACTCACAACTTCAATGTACTGCAAGAAAATGAAGTGTCAGACAACCCAGTACTTTCTAAACAAGAGTACATAAAAATACATCATGGTGGTGGAAACTAAGAAAGTTCATCCCAAAAGAGAAAATACAGACAAGGAAATTCTAAAGGATGAGCTTCAGACAGGAGGAAAATGATTATGGTGGGAAATTTGAGATGCAAAGGAATTGGCAAATTTCTGGAATAAATATAAGCAAACACTAACTGTATATAAAAATAGTAATACAATCCTGGCTGTATCCTCTCTGAAAAGGCCTAGAAAAAATGGCCAATGCAATATCAGTGAATATCCCCAGCTCTGAGACTCTGGCATTGAAATACAAATTTCTAACCTAAGGAAACCAAGTACTGGAAAAATGGGACAAGAAATGTACAATATGAACCTGTACCATCTTATCACAACCAAGAGCAGGGAAGCGCTACAGGAGAATGGCAGACAAAGGCATTACTCCTCACAGGAAAAAAAAAAAGTTTCTGATTCCCTGGGGGAAGCAAAAAAGCCTATTATTCCAGGGGACCATTTCAAGTACCACTCCTGACCATTTATCTAAGAAAGCCTAGTATTTATGCATTTCATCTAGGAATATTCTATTAGCCTCTTAGCAAAGAACTGGACACAACTGAGAGACTGAACTGAACTGAACTGAATCTCTTTTGTAAGAATTCTTCTCAGAAATGCTAATAAATAGATGACGCCAAGACTGAATGTAATTTCTCCAAATTTGCAATAGAAAATGTCTACAGGTGATAAATAATTTTGATCAATCTAAATTAGAGACATGTAAAAAGAAAAGGTTCCCTGAGCAGCAGTAAGGTCAGTTTTCTCAAACATGGCACCAGTTTCCATGTTGTACCAGAAACCTCTGTGAATCATCCCACACCTCCCCAGTTTCTCACAGCTTGGCTCCTCTCCTTTTACGGCCTTGAGGCCAGGCTCCTATTTTAAGGAACAACTGATCACCGAGGTGCCCTTCCTCCAGGCTCTCCAGGCACTGTCATCACCGGTACAAATCATCCTCATATTCTCGATGCATCTTCGATCACAACCTGAGATACGTCAAGCTTAGAACCAATTCAGAAGGATTAACAAATACTCCAATGCAAAACCATTCTCTTCTTGGCATGAGGGCAAGACTTTAGCTAATCAACATCAGCCAGGATGGTGCTTAAGCCAGAAAGTGCAGATTTTCTCCAGTATCTGTTCCACACTTTCCCTGAAAAACAGAACCCCCAATTTTTATGTGGGCACAGACAATTTTCTCAGTCTCCCAGTGAGAGTGCTAAGTGTAAATTTTAAGAAACATCCAGAAAGGTAAAGAGAGAGGGGCCTTCCCTCCTACTTATTCCTTCCTGTAAGGTGAAATGTGTATGTAATGGCTGGCGCTCCAGCAGTCATCTTAGACAATGAGGTGACTGAAAGGGTAAAAATCCTTGCTAGGTGCCAAGGGCCCTGATATTATAGAGCCCCTAAGAGCCCTGAAGAGTCGGACACAACTGAGCGACTGATCTGATCTGATCTGAAGAGCCCTGAATGGCTACTTCTGGATAATCTTCATGTGAGGAAATTTCAATTTATTTACATTTCTATTATTTTTTTTCCCTGTAATTCTTAACCAAACTAAATCCTACTGCACAGAGATGTTAAGGTGACAATCATGAAGGGAGTATGCAGGCCACTGCTCCCCTGCTTTTGTCTCTGAGTCTAAGAAGATTTATTAGTCAAGTAAGTACCTGCTCAAAAATCTATTTTGTGATGTCAGTCCTTTTGTTCCCCGAAGTCCATCTATTACCCATTATATTTTTAAAAGGAGCAATGGATTCAATGTACAATGGAAGTATTTGTTGGAACGTAGCCAGTGGAATGTAAGGCTACAACAGTTACTGTGAAATTGAGCCTACAGTTAAGTGTTAGTGATGACAACTGCGTCCTTCACAAGCTCCACGCTCACCACGTGCACAAAGTAGTGTGTACATTACAATCTGCCCTGTACTGTTTAGAGGGTATCACCTGCGACCTCATGCAAAGCTGTTTCTCTTCCCATTCTTTTAAGAACCTTTGAAAATATCCCTTTATAACTTTAGCAAGCCCCCTTCTCCACCCCATTTTTAAGTGTCCTTTCTAAAGGAATCCTAATCTATTGGAAATCATTATAAACATCAACTGGTCATTGTAGTATTTCACTCAGCACCTGACATACAGGCCAAGTAGATACATCATTCTCAGGAAAAGAGAAAAGAAACCAACAATTATAGCAAGTGAGGGCTCTGATTTACCCACAAAGCCTCAGCAGGAACATACACACTCACCATAAGTGTGATTATCAGGAACCAGGGGAGGGATGAAGGCCCTTGCCATGGCCTGGGGCTCCTGTGGAGAAGGGAGCGAGGCTGGGCAGTCAAGGCAAGATGCGGGTGATGGGAGCGCTAAAGCAAAGGAATCAAGCTCACACAGGGTGATACTAGAGAAAGCACCTCATACTGTGGACTCTGAAAAATGAAGAAAGAAGAGGAGAGAGAAACTCAGGAGATGGCCCAGCAGAGTGACACTCGTGTCCCGCACCAGAGCCAGGCGGTGGGAGCACAGAGCCTGCTGGGGTGGCGGGAGCTCCACTCTGTGGAGGATCTGCACCCCTGATGGAAGAGACCCTCACGGCTACACAGAAGCGTTACGTTTAAGAGTGACCGGAAACGGGAAGGAAAGGGAGTTGGGGGTGGGAGATGGCCAGATAATCCAGGTTAAAGGTCAAGATGAAGACTTCCCAGGTGGCACAAATCTATTCAGACACAATAAATCTGGAGACAGTGAAGTGAAGTGATGCTGTGGACTGTCACAGACAGACAACCCAGGAGAGACAACAGGTCAGGCCTGAGAGGTACCCAGAAACCACAGCTGTGACGACTGGGGAGAAAAATGGATCAATTCTCTGAATTAGTATCAGCTCAAGGAGGGGACGGAGAAGGCAGTGGCAACCCACTCCAGTACTCTTGCCTGGAAAATCCCATGGACGGAGGAGCCTGCTAGGCTGCAGTCCGTGGGGTCGCAAGGAGTCAGATATGACTGAGTGACTTCACTTTCACTTTTCACTTTCACTCATTGGAGAAGGAAATGGCAACCCACTCCAGTATTCTTGCCTAGAGAATCCCAGGGACTGAGGAGCCTGGTGGGCTGCCGACCATGGGGTCGCACAGAGTCGGACACGACTGAAGCGACTTAGCAGCAGCAGCAAGGAGGGGACAGAGGAGAGGGGATGGAGAAGAAAGGAAAAGGAGTGATGGGCCCCAGAGGAGGAAAGCACCAGTGTGAAGACAGAGCGCTGAGTTACCTGCCATTGAGTGGTTTGGGCCAACCTGGGTTTAGGGAGGAAATATCACAGAGGCACTGTAAGAATAAAAGACTATTGACCGGGGATGGTGTTGGGGCACTGGCCAGGACAGGGGGCGGGTGCTGAAACCAGCGTCTGTGCAGGAGGGCTGCATGACTAGGAGTCCCATGGCCTGCAGAACCCTTGGAGGGACAGAGGGCAGAAGGTCACACTGAGCTCCCAGGGACAGGGAGCTGGGTACAGATCCCACCCGTGTGAGCGAGGCCAACACACAGGCCCAGCCAGCAGGGAAGTGTGTGGCGGCTCTGGCCTGGAGGGTCCAGGGTGGAGTGAGCTGCCCTTGACACCCCCGAGACTACTAAGCTGCTTCCCTTTGTGATGTTCAACTTGTCCTTACAAAACACTGGCTGGGAATGAAATCTGACATTTAAAATGGTTGTTTTGAACAAATTCAACATGTTCTACACTCTGGCCAGCAGGAAGTGGAGTGGCTGTCCTCACATGGCTCCACAACAGGACCTCCTCTGCCCACGAGCCCCAGGCGGCTGCTCTGCCGCACAGAACACTGAAACAGAAGGTTCTGAGAAATAAACAGGGAGGAGTAAAGGTTGCCAGGAAGCCAGACAGAAAAGAAATACAAAATGTGAGAGGGAGCATCAAAATTTTCATTTTCTCTCTTTCAAAATGAATGAGGAGCAGGACTATGAAATTTATCACAAACCTTTAAAATACAAACAAGGCACCATTACCATGCAAACAGCAGGCACAGCGCTGTTCATTTGTAAGAGCGTGGGGCTTGTGGCAGAGGCCTGCTCAGGCAGGTGAACTCCGGAGGGTCACCCTTCTGCCACCAAGTCCCTGGCGCTCTATGAGCCAGCCCTCCCTGTGGCAGCATGGAAGGGCGCCCCCTGCAGGCTCTGTCCTGAGGGAGCACTCCTGAGGTGAGAAGAGAGGCACAGGACCCCTGATCAGTGTCCAGGCACTGAGCCCACTGAGCACAGTCACCTCTTCTCAGAGAGCCCCCCTCCCAGAGTTCAAGACTTAAAGACTGGTCCTCACAGCTCCTAAGAAAGATGAAAACATCACTCTGTACTTTAAAAGGTTGCAAGTCAGTGACTCAGTCATGTCTAATTCTATAGCCTGTCAGGCTCCACTGTCCATGGAAGTCTCCAGGCAAGAATACTGGAATGGGTAGCCATTCTGTTCTCCAGGAGATCTTCCTGACCCAAGGATCGAACCCAGGTCTCCTGTATTGCAGGCAGATTATTTACCATCTGAGCCACCAGGGAAGCCTGGTGGGAGGTCCCATTATTATTATCGGTAGAAACATATGGAGTTGGGAAAAAACCTTGGAAATTATTAGTGCAACCTTAGCCTACTGGAAGGTGAAAGATGAACTGCCCCTGCCCCTCAGGAGACAAGATAAACTGCCTTCCACCACAGCATTTGCAGTCTGCACAACCAATGGCCCCAGGCTAAATGATCCACTTGAAAATCAGTGTTTCTTCTTCCCAAGTTACACATCGGCATTGAATCACCGTTGATTCTCAGGTTCCAACAATTGAAGACCAGTCTTCCCATTTGAAGGTTTTCAGCAAAATGACAGATGCTTGAGGATTTTCCCATCAAACGATCTCACCAAAAAAGTTAACTTGTATCACAATATTGCATCTCTGCTGGGAATCAAATGAATAAAATGCTACAATAAACTGGTTTATCATGCATTATCACAATCACAACCACACTACTCATTTCACCAAAATCTTTCAAATCACCTCTATGACCTTATGTCCAAACTCCAATTAGTCAAGGAGTCCCATCTCTGCCCCATGAAACCTGAAAGAATATTAATGTTTTTCTCTAATTTGTCATCCACTTACTATGCTGGACCCCAGAAACACAGCTAAACAAAGTTGAGGGCGAGTGAAGGACATGACTACCAGGAAGACAGGTTCACCATTAAGATGAATGAGCCACACACAGCTCTCTACAGAATATCTCTAAAATGGGAAAATAAATCACCATTCAATTTCAACTATGAACTCTGTACACACTGTCAAATACCTCAGAGAAATAAACTTTGAAAATGGCATGAGTAGAAAAAATGACACGGCAGAGGGGTTTTCAGTGGGGAGATGACTGGACACCTCTGGAAGCATCAGAGCTTCTTCAGGCGCACAACCAAGCCACAGCTTGGGACCCTCTCTTCCCGAGGGCGGCCCTGCCCTCACCTCAACCACTGGGCCAGGTCAGGTCCCCTTTGCCCCTGGCTTGGACATGGCCAATTCTGTGGAGTTTCCCTGAGCTTCTTCTCTTCTTCCCTCTGAAAGACTAACAACTCTTCTAACTCGGAGCGACTTCACCCCCTGCACACAAAGGCGAGTCAATGAGATGTAATGGAAAGATGACAGGCGCCTGGGGAGGAGCTGAGCAGAATGTGCTCTCAGGGCTGGAATCCTGGGAAAAGTAAATGGAGATGATGCTTCTTACCTTCCCAGGTTACTGTGAAAATCCAGGCCCTATGAGCTATGCTCTAACTACACAGAAAGCACCACAAAGGACATCTTCCATCCCTCCCATTCTCTTGAACATACAAAGAAGGGGAGCTGCTGGCAGGCTCTAAAGCCTTCACTGGGGTATGGGAGGAGTGCTCTGGCCTGTCAAGCACTTGATCAGGAACACAAGAGGAATCCCACATGACGTATTCCTTGCTTCCAGTCACTTCTCCTGGTTTGCTGTGATCCATCCATAGTACATCCTGTGACGTCATCTTTCTCACCCACTAGACTCTGTGCTCCACAATGGCAGGGACCACACTTGGTTCTGCTCAGACTCTTGAGCTTAGTATAATCCTGATAAACATTGTTGATGAATGCATGAACCAATCAATGAATCAATGCCTATTCTCCCTATAAGACTTGGAGCCCAACACTGGTGGGAAGCATTTTATTTTCACACCCACAGCAGCCAGCAAAGTGGAATTTTGTTGTGCTGAACCAAGTAGGAACGGTTTTCATGATTCTGCCTCCCCCACTCTTTGACAAGCACAGTGACTGGATTTGTGGTGGCCTCACTCAAACAACAATGACCCTAATGCTTCTAAATTCTCCTGAAGACCCCAGTACTTGGGGCCTCTTCCAATCTCCATGTCATCTCTGATGTCTTCCACTGGGCTAAACAGAAAGGGAATAAGAGTCTTCTTGAGTTCAGACCAGGGAGAAGGAAAGAACAATTTAAAAATGGTCTATTTTTATGAGCCAAATTTGGAGAAAGGTACTTCTTCTTTAGGTAATAACAAAGGCAATGTTCCTAGTATTCCATGGTGAAGGAGACAGAAAACATAGTTTTCTCTGGAGAGAATCACTGCAAATAACCAGCAAGCCCTCCCTGCTCCGCACGCCCCAGGTCCCAAGAATCACGTGGTGACAACACTACAACACATGTAGAATTTTAAGAAATAAAGACTGGAAAGAAAGATGGTGAATGGTTTTGAGGCTTAACAGACAAGCAAGACTTCTTCCATGCTTCCTATGAAGATTTTCCTCGAGTTTTTAATGATTTATATCACTTTTAAAGGAAAATTTTCTTAAGATGAAATAAGGACAGTAGTTAGGAGGCACCCTAATAATTAGACAGTGTCTTCAATTAGCTTCCCTGCCTTGCTGGGTTCTCCCTGGGAAACCTGCAAGTCTTTGATGTGGAACAGCCAGCAAACCACTAATTAGGATGACAGGCTGGAATTCCAGGCCCACGGTCAACAATGGCAGAAGTGTTTAAGAGACTTGCTTTCAAATATCTTAACTGACAGAGAAAAAGAGGGAAGAAAAAAGGGAGAAATGTGGAAAAATACTGGATAGAAGGAGGTCTCCATGTACGCAGAAAACAAAGCAAAACAAAACTTTCTGTTCCTTGTGAGGAGTAATGCTGATTAAAGCTGTATCAATATTCTGAACATAAAATTTATAAAAGCACATTTCTCCTTGTGAGAAAAATTCCAGGTCCTTCTGAAGGAAATGAACACTATAAATTTATCTCAGGCACTTTACGGTTAACAACCCACATTATTATAAATGCTCCATCCTCGAATCAAGCCAGCTTTGAACAGCATGATTCCTTTAGAGACCTGGGCTCTTTTCTCTTCCTCATCTCTTCATTAACCGACACTTCCTAAAAACTGCCAAGGTCAAGGATTCTGAATACTGCTAAGTGCTTCTTAGGAGATCAGCTGGGAGAGAGAAAGGGGAGATGGTCAGGGAGGGAAGGAGGTAAAGAGAAAGGGAAGGAGGGGAGAGGAGGAGGGCATAGAAAGATGGACGTGGGGAGGCGGAGCTAGGGAGGAGGAAAGGAAGAGGAGGGGGAAGGAAGAGGAGGGGCAGCAGCAGCTTTGTGGGGGAGGGCCTACCGAAGCACCAGAAGCAGAAAACCAATACTGGGCATAAAAATGATTTTCTCAGGTTTTGCTTCTGTTCCTTAAAGAGGAAACAAAAATGAACACAGCTAAATGCACTTGTCCTCAGAATTAATATGGATTGGTATTTCTTGCTTTATATCATGGAGAAGGTAGGATGAGTTGCCTCCAACGCCCCTTTCAGGGAGCCGGGAAGCCTAAACCATTCAGAGTGAGTGAGCCAGCAGCTGTCCTGCAGGAGACTGCACAGGAGAAGGGTGGCCTTCCAACAGGGGCCCTGGCCCAGCAGCAGAGCCATCAGGACCAGGGCAGCAGCTGGGCCCCACCTGAGAAGATGAACATGCACAGACACAACCAGCAAGGCCTTTCCAAGGCAGATCCTAGAAGCAGTTCTGCAGATCGCACCAAAAGATCCACAGTCCTTCTCAACGGATTGTCTGTGGACAGCAAAAAACTGTAAACAGCCAAATTTCCATCCTGTCACTCTCAGGGAATACACAGAGCAGGAAGAACAAAAGAACCCAAACCAGCCAAACAAATCTGAAAAACAGTGCTGAGCAAAGGAGACGCGAGTGCCACAAACAGGGCAAGCTGACCTCAGTCCAATTAGGGTCTTGTTCACACACACACACAAGGCAATGGCACCCCACTCCAGTACTCTTGCCTGGAAAATCCCATGGACAGAGGAGCCTGGTAGGCTGCAGTCCATGGGGTCGCTAAGAGTCAGACATGACTGAGTGACTTCATTTTCACTTTTCCTTTCATGCATTGGAGAAGGAAATGGCAACCCACTCCAGTGTTCTTGCCTGGAGAATCCCAGGGACAGGGGAGCCTGGTGGGCTGCCGTCTATGGGGTCGCACAGAGTCGGACATGACTGAAGCGACTTAGCAGCAGCAGCAGCACACACACACAGACACAGACACACAGACACACAGACACACACACACACATACACACACACACACACACACAGAGACATGCATATCACTCTTCAGAAAACAAGTGAAGGCACACAGCTTGGCCAGGACAAGGCTGCCTCTGCAGGATGAGGGGGTTGTCATCAGGGAGGGACTCGAAGAGGTTTTAAAGCCACAAGTCACTTTCTCTTTCTTAAACCCAATAATGGATAAGCAATTAATTTGATTAATTTCTAAACCATGCATGTATTCCATAATACGCACAAATGGCCTAACTCATTCCCCACCGCAAAGGAAAGTATATTATTTGAGAGGAAAACAATGCTCAATATCTAACCTAAGAATTCATACAAAGACAACCAAACATCTCCAAGCTCATTTATGTTCATATTTTCATGTCTCCAGAGTATTTGGAGAAAACTGTAAATAAGATTTCTCTGCAGATTGCCTGGCTCTGCAAAGAAAAACAGATGATTTTTGTCATTTTGTCAATTTAGAACTGCTTACAAAATATAACGGAAAACATAACAAGTACCTCATGACCTGCAAATCCATTCCTAGGTATTTACTCAAGAGAAATGAAAATATATGCCCACGCAAAGGCTATTACATGAACCCTCCAGCAGCTTTGTTCATTGCAGCCAAAACTGGAAAAAACCTGCATGTGCATCGGGAAGAGGGTGGGGAGACAGGTTTGAGTCCATCCATGAGCTGAGACGCTGCGACAATGTGGGTAAATCTCAGAATCAGGTTGAGTAAAAGAAGGCAGACCCCAAAGAATACCCACCGTGTGAACATTTGTATGGAGGTCAAGGAGGGACAAAAGTAATCTATGGTGATGGACGGCTGCCGGAGAGTGGTTTCCGCTAGCCAGGAGGAACTGGCTGGGACGGGGAGTGAGGGAACTCTTTGGGTGATCAAATGTTCCACATCTTGTTTTGAGAGGTGATTAAAGGGGAGTGTACAATTGTCAAAACTCATCAAACTGCTAAGAGCTGTACATGTTACTGTATGTATTTGCGTGCATGCTAAGTTGCTTCAGTCATGTCCAACTCTGTGCGACCCCATGGACTGTAGCCTGCCAGGCTCTTCTGTCCATGGGGATTCTCCAGGCAAGAATACTGGAGTGGGTTGCCCTGCCCTCCTCCAGGGGATCTTCCTGACCCAGGTATCAAACTCGTATCCCTTACATCTCCTGCATTGGCAGGCGGGTTCTTTACCACTAGCACCACCCGGGAAGCCCTACTGTATGTAAATGACATCTAAAAATAGCTTGTAAAAAAAGTTTGTAGCATGACATATAAAAACGAGATATTCTAATTTTTTAGAGATTTAAAGACATGAAATTGAAAACAAGATAAAACAAGATATATCAAATTGAAAACAAGACACAGTTTTCTGTGCATCTCCAAATCTGTTGTTCTGACTGTGAATTACTGAGCCCAGTGTTCAGGGCTGGGAGTCCTTAATGGTGCAGAGCACCGTTCTAAAGTCAGGAGACCCTGGACAACTCTTCATCACAGCCTGTGCCTCAGAACCACACAAGATACCTATACTGGAGGGACCCAAAAAATCAGCGACAACGTAAGAACCAACATGGAAGGACAAACAGTATTCTCAAACTAGATTCTAGAAATCCATTAGAAAAGAGAAAGGGGGAAAGTTCCCTTTCACAACAGCAACAGAAACTCTTAGAACAATCTTTGTGGAGAAATCAAATCATCAGACCTCATGGAAAGACATAAAATAAGAACAGAACAAATGGAAAAGCATACCCTAGTTATGGTTATAAAATTGCCAGTTCTTAAGTTGGTCTATCAACTCAGTACCATCCCAATCAAAATCTCAACACAACAGTGGTGAAGAATAGGCTGGTGGAGTTGCCATAAACAAGGAGAGTTCTGGGGCCCCCACCTTCCCTGAGATGCACACGGAGTCCTTGCTGACCCCCTTGTGCTGTGACTCGGAACCACTCTGCCCTCCGATCTGTTTGGCTGAAGACTCCAGGAGCAACCCTGACTCTGAGTACAAGTCCCTTTCAATCTACCCCCCAAATCTCCAAGCCACCCACATGGGATCCCTAACGGGCTCAAGCCAGAGCATCACCATCTCCATCTGACACAGACGGAGCTCCTCCACTCTGGAGCTCCAGAGCTCAGGGCTGACACAGAAGGAGAGAGACTGAAGTCAGGTGGGCAAGCTGCCCCCTTAGAATGTGTGAAAGATAAGCAGGGAGCAGAGATGAACCAGGGGGAAGCTGACGAGGGTGAGAGGGACAAGCAAGCACCCTCCTGTGGACGATGGGCTGGCTGGAAGGAACATCAGACCAGAGGGTGGCTGGGGTGGGGGTGGGATGTGATCCTGTTTTCACTTACTAGTTTAAGCAGGCAAGTAAGCAGCACCAGACCCTGTGGGGGTGGGGGGGTGGAGAGGATGGGAAGGGGGTGCTGATGTAGCAGTGAAAGGAGGCGTGGGGCGAGAAGGTCCAGGATTCCAGGGCAACAGGCAGAGCCAGCCAGTAGCCATGTTGGAGAGGGGCTTCCCGCACCATTAAACTTCACGGAGCCTGTCTCGCAGTTCCACTCCTCCAGGGGTGTGGCTGTAATTTATATCAAAGAGATGCTCCTACTTCACAGAACATAAAAAGCCACAGGCTGAAAGACGTGCCACTGCTTGATGCATCACTAAGGGGAAGATGCTGCCGACTACACTTGGCACGATGTTTCCTTATCAACTGGAACTTACAGCAAACTGAGTTGGGCAGGTTTATCCCTTATCACCCTTGTATGTACCGGAAAAGAAAAAATAAGCTATAGCCACTGACTTGGGTATTCCCTCACTTTCCTTCACAGAGGCCCAATCTCTGTGACCAAAGGTTGGGAGTGGGGGAGATCTGACATCTCCATGATGGTCTCTGGGCTTCCCTGGTGGCTCTACAATAAAGAATTTGCCTGCCAATGCAGGAGCCACACAAGATGTGGGTTTGATCCCTGGCTCAGGAAGATCCCCTCAAGGAGGAAAGGGCAACCCACTCCAGAATTCTTGCCTGGAAAATCCCATAGACAGAGGAGCCTGGCGGGCTACAATCCATAGAGTTGCAAAAGGTCGGACACAACTAAGCATGAACTCACACACATGGTAGTCTCTGGGGGTCTTTCAGGTCACTGATTTTGTCCTTAGCACTCCTCATCCAGGACTCCTACTCTCTCCACAAGTGGGCCTTTTGGCTACTTTCCAAAACACTAACCGCTGTCCAGTCATGCCCCATGTCAGTACTGATTATAACACACATCCTGATTCCAGAGATGTTAATGTGAAGAGAATGAGCACCTTGGAACTGACAGCTGATATCATCATGGAAATAGGTTATAAGGTGGAAGGAAACTTTCATCAAAGACCATGAATAAGTGAAGAATCAAATGGAAATTATAGAAAAGAAAAAATATAATCAAGAATTTTGGAGGTTGGCTAAATAGCAGATTGGATACTGTAACAAAAGGGGATTTGAGAGTTATGAGACAGGTCAGCAGGAAATATCCAGAAAGAAGCACAGAAAGAACAAAACCTGAAAACAACCCACTGAACAGAACACAAAAACCATGGGAGACAGGGAAAGGACAAACACACTCCCATCGAGTCCAGGAGAGAAGGGACACAGGTGGTATCTGAGGTGATACTAACGAAAAACGTCAAGCCATGGGATCAAGAAGTGCCAAAAAGGATAAATACAGTCAACCAACCCAAGAACACCTCAGTGAAATGATGAAAACCAAGAAAGAAGCTTTTAAACCAATGTTGGGTGGGGGGAACCTCAGAAAAACAAATATTAAGACTCATAGCCAACTTTTTATCAGAAAGGACAGAAGCCTAAAGATGAGGGGGAACACTTTTAAACTTGTTTAAACTGGAAAAAAACAAAATCAAACCACCAACAACAAAAAGCCTTTACATGAAAAGAAAGAAACTGCTATAGAATTCTACACCCAGTTCCAATCCCTGGTCCAAGGAACTAAGATCCTACATGCTGCACAGCACAGCTAAAAAAAAAAAAAAAAAGAGGAAACAAAAACCAGTCACCTCTAAAAAGATCATCTGACTTTAATCGTTAATACAGATTTTTCTGTTTCATTAGATAGATAAGAATAAACCCATGTTAGAACAAGAGCTTTTTAAAGCTGCAATGAATTTTAGAGATTTATCCAAGGTTGCAATTATTCAGTGGGATTAAAACAGGTCTCCCAACTCAGGCAAATGCTGTGCTGTTAAGGAGTTATCATTAATTAAAGAACAGCTTTTGTAAAACAAAGCAATTTCTTTATGGTGATGGAGGCAGGAACACCCTCTCCCAACACTAAGCTACCCCAGACTGCACTCCCTTTGAGTTCCATATCGGTAACTCTAGGGAAAATACAGAAAAGTAGACACCACTAGTTAGATGGTCATCTTTCTAAAAAGAGGATTGTAAACTGATGCTCACTTCCATTATCTGCAATTCTCATCACTGAATTGGGTGGTCACTTACCTATTTTTTATGTATTAAAAACAATGACTTTCCATATTGATGAAAATACTAAACTTGTAAGTAAAATCACCATTTCCTCTCATTTGAGGCTATACCAAGAACCTACTGCATTCAGCCAAAGTGGCCCTTCACCCAACTGTAATCTACAGCCAGCTGGAATCTACACTGCATGTACACACCCTCAAAGCACCTAGGCCACTTGGACAGGTATCACTTAATTTTAGAATGAGTTTAGGATGATTAGCCCATCTCTATTCTTTGGGCAGTAATCCCTTTAAGACAGGCTATTACCTTCCCACTACAGGATCCCAACCTAGACAGCATATTAAAAACCAGAGATATTACTTTGCCAAGAAAGGTCTGTTTAGAAAAAGCTATGGTTTTTCCAGTAGTCATGTATGGATGTGAGAGTTGGACTATAAAGAAAGCTGAGTGCTAAAGAATTGATGCTTTTGAACTGTGGTGTTGGAGAAGACTCTTGAGAGCCCCTTGGACAGCAAGGAGATAAAACCAGCCAATCCTGAAGGAAATCAGTCCTGAATATTCATTGGAAGCACTGATGCTGAAGCTGAAACTCCAATACTTTAGCCACCTGATGCAAAGAACTGACTCACTGGAAAAGACCCTGATGCTGGGAAAGACTGAAGGCAGGAGGAGAAGGGGATGACAGAGGGTGAGATGGTTGGATGGCATCATCAAATCAATGGACGTGAGTTTGAGCAAGCTCTGGGAGTTGATGGACAGGGAAGCCTGGAGTGCTGCATTCCATGAGGTCACAAAGAGTTAGACACGTCTGAACAACTGAACTGAACAGGATCCCTCATATGAACATTTAAGGTGCTATCCATGACCAGTGTTTTTTTTTTTTTTTTTTTTTTGAGATGCTGATCTTTTTTTTTTCCCCTTAGAATATTCAATAAAACACTTTCCTTCCACTAAGACAACATCGTAATTTCTCATCAGTTGTTGTCTTAGGTTAAACGCCCCTAACAAGCTTAGCTATTTCGATGCATGGAGTTGGTAAACAAAGTTAAAGGAACAGGTTTGCTGAGCAGAGACCTCCTAGCACCACCCCCCGACACACACTGCCTCAGGTGACTACATAAACTGCACTGCCCTAGGGGTGCTGCCCTCAGGGCGGTGCTCCCCACTGTACAGCTCTCAGAGCTGTACAGCCCTCCCCATTGACTTGCGAATCTCTGTGGAGAAAATGAAGGCTGCCCCCAAGATGTAAAGGGCTGAAGGAAGGCCTCAGGCAACAGCCTCTATGGCTGCTCACATCTCACACACACACACACACACACACACACACACACTCTCTCTCTCTCTCTCTCTCTCTCTCTCTCTCTCTCACACACACAGAAATAAGAGAGCCCAAAAGTGGCAGAACAAACTGCATATGGATTTCACAAAGCCAGTAACATGTATCCTTCTGCTTCACACAGTCCCATTCCTACACTAAGTGATACTTGGAGAACAGCTATTTTAAATCAGATGCCTATTACTAAAGTCACACAGAGTCATGATTTTTAAATACAAGGGATAAAGGACTTACGGTAAAAGTAAGCATCTACCCCAAACTCACCATGACAAACGTTTTGTGCACCATTTCGGGGAGTACCTGTGTAACTACGTGTTGGTGGGACTAGAATAATCAATAGAGCAAGATGCCACAAAGCAAATGGAGAAGGAGAAAAACGAAGGCAGCCGCAGGCTCATCTCCCATCACATTCACTCCAGGGCATGTGAACAAACGGAAGGATGGGCAGATCAAGTGATCAGGGACCGACCGACCAATCGATCTACTCATACATACACACAAACACTTCCATGTACACACACATCACACACACCTACATTATTAATTTGATGAGAAGAAACAGTTGAATTTCTCTAAGTTACACATGTATTTTCTAAGACTGCTGAATACATTTTCTTCTTGTGCTTTGCTTATTAAATTTATCATATTCCAGTACCTTTTCATAATAGAAGTCAAATAGCCTGAGAGTTCTATGTTCCTCCAAAGTTTGAAATCTTTTGGAGGAAGAAGTGGGAGAAGACCTCTGTGATAACATTCTCTATTTCTTCTATATTGACTGATTTATTTTGAGTTTCTATCTTTTCTAAGGTCAGTTATGGACATTTGATTTTCCTAGAAAATCATGCCTTTCACAAAGGTTTTCCAACTTGTTTACAAAGTTTTACAAAGTACTCTTTGATGACTCTTTAAATTTCCTCAAATCTTGAGCTATTTCTCCTCAATAATCTAGGTTCTCTCCTTGATTTTTATTGAAATTTGGCTGAAATTTTTAAAAATCAAAACAAAACATAACTAAGAATCCATCAAGGAACCTACCCTACATTCAGATCTTTAAAGGAGAACCTTTCGGGACTTCTCTGGTGGTCCAGTGGATAAGACTCCACACTCCCAATGCAGCGGGCCAGGTTTGATCCCTAGTCAGGGAACTAGATCCCTCAGGCCACAACTAAGAGTTTGCAGGCCACAACTAAAAGATCTGGCATGACAGAACTAAGACCTGGCAAAGCCAAATAAAACACATTTTTTTAATAGAGAAAGAGAAACTTCCTTGATGACACTGACACAAGTCCTATATGACCCTCTTGGTTGGGCCATGTGCTCTACATCCTGTTCACAATATTATTCACAAAAGCCAAAAGGTGAATACAACCCAAATGTCCTTCAATAGATGAATAAACGAAATGTGGTCTAACTAACCAATGGAATTTAATTCGCCTACAAAAAGGACTGAGTTACTAATACATACAGCAACATGAACCACATGGATGAACCTTGAAAGCATCACACTAAGTGAAAGAAGTCAGACACATAAGGCCACATATTATATGATCCCATTTATAATTTTATGCTATGTGAATTTTATCTTAATTTTTAAAATAAATATCTACTGTATATCACAGTAACAAGTAACTCCTTGACATTTAAGAGGGGCTATTCAGAAGACTTTGTGAAGCCCCAACTCACATATATCACTGTGACATACAGTTTAACCCTGTAAAATGAAATCAAGATAACAGGAGTGGCCATTTCACTCTAATCCATTCTCATTTCGCCCATGATCAGCACTCTGTTGTTTGGCTGGAATATAATTTGACAACTCTTCTCAGTTACACATGGTAAGCATACGGTGGGCTCCCTGCCATCTCTAAATTTCACATTCCATTCTTTAAAGCACCACATCTTCTACTTTCTGACTTAGAACCAAGCACTTCCTCAGACATCTTTATTTCCATCCTCGCACATCCTCCAGAGCTGTTTACACAGGGTTCTGCATCCTGGGCCTCCAGGTTAACTCGGAAACAGCCTTACACATGAAATTTGTGAATGCCGAGCTGCGGTTTTAGTCCTCAAACTGACAGCATTTGGTCTTCATTTGTAATCTGTCACACACAGAGAGATAACTGTCTTGTTAAAAGGAACAAGAAGATGAGAGACGACGTCCGGGAGTAGCTTGTTAAGGACAGAGTTAAGGCCGTGTTTGTCTCTGAAAAGTCGATCCTTCAAGTAAGTCAGTTCATAGAGGAGAGTGGGGAAAGGAGTCAGCCAGGCAGGAGAGGGGACCTGGAGAGAGGGGGCGCCCCTGGGCGATGCACTTCACTCAAAGGGCCTCCACTCTCAAGGAAGGTAGGGATCTGCCCATAGCACTGTGGCGCCTCATTCCCCCATTAAGCTTACTTTCACATTTAGGTGACTGTATATACTCCACGGGGTTGCAAAGAGTTGGACATCAGTGAGCAATTTTCACTTTCACATTTAGGAATCTTAAAAGTTGAGTAGCAACTTCTTAAAGTGACATTTCTAGAAAGTAGCAAAGCCAAAATTCAACAAGCCCAGGTTCTCTGCCTGGTGACAAGGCCATGAACTCACCCCTCCCCAGAAACAGCCAGAGTTCTAGTCTCATGACAGGCAGTTCATCCTCCAGATGGCTGCAAAACGTTTCCTTCTTCTTTTATAATATTTGTTGTGTTTCTAGAAGAATGCCCAGGTCAGACCTGTGAAGGCTGGTGGAGGGATGGCCAGGCCCGTAAGCTGTCTTAGGAAAAGCAACGGGAGATGGAGTTGGTAGGGGGAGTTTGGAATATAATTTGACACCTCTTCTCAGTTACACATGGTGAGCATACGGTCGGCTTTGCAGAACCTACACTCCACATCCAGAGGCTGCTTCCACTCCCATGGCTTCTGGGAACAGGGAAAGACAGGAGGTATGTGGGCAGGGCTAAAGAGGACGCGTTTGGCTGATGAGCATAAACCAGAATTCACACTGAACACGGTACATGCAAAAGCTATCAGGTGAGCAGTGATTGAAAAGAGGGGTGAAGATGAAGTCTGGGAACACTGTCAAGGCCAAAGGAAAATATAAATAAAATGTTTGTCACAGGTACAAATCTTAATGTTCGGGGCAGAAAAGACTTGGGTTAACAGTGAAATTGTCAAAACACAACAGTTAACCCCAAGAACACCAGAAGTCTTTGTCTACACTGTCATGCAAATTTAATGAGTACTGGATGTAAAGTGCTTCACATCAGATACTGAATTATGTAAACTGTGAGCCACCCATCCTCAGTTCTGCCTTTGGCTGAGTCCTCCTTTGCAGTCTATCACAAAAACACAAACAAGGTGGATAAAGCCCAACCTTGGGACCCAAGAAAAGGAAAGGGCCAATGAAGGGAAGCAGAGGGAGACATGGCTGGCCTAGGGGACAGCAGAATGGGAGTGACAGTGTGATGCTGGCGTTTGGGCGGCCCTCAATCTGCCTTACGGGGCATTTCCACAGGCTGAACTGCAATGTCAATTTGGGACTCGCGTCATGACGTGACCCCAAGCAGAGTCACTACAAGAAATAACCCACCTTGGTCTATTCTACAGATCTCTTCAGAGCACCTCCCACGTGGGAAACACAGCCCAAACTTTCTTCTGTGAGTTTTTTTCATTGGCTCTGAAAAGCCCAAGAAAAGGCGGAACCCACTTACATGAGGTTTTCTACTGCATCCCAGTAGAGAACACATTCCACAGCACTGAAGGGGGCAGGTAAGGGCAGTTGTCTGTATTAACAATACCTGCTGCTCTGCCCCTGCTCTCACCCACAATGGGGCAGGCACCACAGCCTGTGGGCCACAAGCCCTGTGACCACCCCAGGAAGGAGGCCAGCAGGGGCAAGTCACCCAGCAGTACAGTGAGCTCCAAAGCCCGACCCAGCAAACTGAACTGAGAGCCCATTCCCTAACACTCACCAGTTCAACGGTCAATCCCCAAAATGCCTGGCAGCTGAATTCCTCCTCCCAGAGGAGGGCAGGCTGAGCTGTCAGGCTCATCTCCGGGAGCAGTCAGGAGCCTAACTCCAGCATCTTAACCACAACCCCACCAGGAAACACTGCTGCACAGTGTTAGGGTCTGCCAACAGCAGCTGCGCCTAAACCCCAAAGATAAGCCAACAAATGCCCAAAACGTGAAGACAGCTGTCCACTGGCCCTGTCATTCCCCTCTCCTCCAAACTCGCTCCTCCACCACAAGGTACAATCATGGCTGCGGTTCATTTGCACATGCTCTGAGAAGATGCAGGCAACTCTGTGACCAACACTGAAGGCAAGGGCAATGGTCACTTAAAACACAATTATCTCTGCTTTGATGACGGACCAGGTGGTGGAGGGTCACTTTGTTCCAGGCAGACGCCTACCCCTATACATACTCCGCCTGGTGGGAAACACTGAAAATGCGTCTTTCTAACAGCAAAACCAACTTTCCAACTTTCATCCCTTGACCACCTGATAGACTTGAGAGGCACAATGAACTGAAGGCAAGGCTGAAATTGAGCCTCTGCTACGTGCCATGCAGCAAATGTCCTGCATGTGGTACCTAAGAACAGTCCCCAGAGGACTAACTGAGGTTGTGGAGCACCTTGGCTTCCTGGAGCCCCCCCAACCACCGCACGAGTCCCCAAGGCTGGCTGGAGAAGGGTGCATCACAGCAAAGCACCACGGGGCACTCTTTATCCCCTTTCACAGGTACACACACAGGACATAATGGGCTAAGTAAGGGTCACTTCAGACACTTGCTGGCACTGGAAGTCTTGCTAAATGCCTTCACTTACCTTAGGAAGTTATGAATATTCCCACTACATTTGTTTTAAAGCCACCCAGGAAAACAGCCCAAGGAAAGGTGCTGTGGTCTTGATGGTGGTTTGGAAACTCTTTGGGGAAAGAACAGGAGAGCGACAGGACCCTTTGTTTGCCATCTTCCCCTGGCCCTAGTGCCTAAATCACTCCTTGTACTAAACTGCCAGAACCCCCAATTTGTTTGTAAGTCTTAAAAAGATAAATTCTTCACTGTAGACGCTCAGCTTTATAATCTCCTGATCCATCTCCCAATAAAACTTTCAGTTGAGACTTATGAACTGAGTGAGGTTTATTTAACTGCAGGATTTTCAGCTGAAACAACAGTTGGCATTTTTCCTTCAAGCTCCCGCAGAAACACAAATTTATGTACCTACAAGGTAATAAGGCAAAGTCTTAAATTTAATCAGAAGAAATATTTCACCTGTGGCAAACTGATAAATTATTTAGAAAAGGGGGGGCTCAATTGGCCTGGCAAGGAAATCTGGGCCAGATACTCTGGAAGCTTCAGACAAAAACATCATCAAGGTTTCTCTAAACTCCTTCTTCACCCCCAAAACACCTTTATCAAAATGTTTAATCTTGAACAATCAAAGCTAGAAAAGTAGAAGCTTTCTACTAGGAGGAAAAACTAGAAGGATTTTAACACCAGGAAGGAAATCAGCTCATCAAAGTACCACTCTGATGACGCTGACACGCTTCCAGTAGTTTATTCTCTGCACTCCCTGCAAGGGAGGGAGATGGCAGGATTCCCCAGCCTGCTCCCTTCCACGGCAATGTGGAGGCCTCTGAGGATTTCCACAAACACTAATGAAAATGACCTTATTTCCAGTGGCCCAACCTTTGTGAGTCTTGCAGTACAGGATACAGAGAGAGAGAGAGAAAACCAGATCTATGGGTATCAACATCAAAGGTCTAGAAATTTAATAACGTTCCCATTGTTTTATTGCAAATGCAATCAACCTCTCTTTATTACTGCAGAAAACTCGAGAGCCCTGTAGAGTGCAATGAAATGGTGTGTGTTTCGCTCTGCAATGTTTCAAAGGACCCTGATTTATAGTTAGAAAGCAGGCGCCCACACGTAAACATCGGAGCTTGGTGACTGCCTTTTGTTTGGCGCAAACTCTATGAGGCAGCGTGAGGCTGCCACCACACTCTGAGAACCACCCCATCAGATGCCAGGCTTCCTTCCCTCCTGTAAACCCACGTGAAGGTGTGCAGGGCAGAGAAGTGTGCACTTGCATCAGGACATGTACCATTACTGCCCAGTGCATGCGGCACAGCCCCATGACTGACACCAGTCAGTCAGTCAGGTATCTGGCTGCACCCTTACCTTAGGCTTGTCTCTGAAATACACAAGTCCCACTAACTGTTTGTAGCAGAAACACTGTAAACATTTTATAGTACTTAAAAATGAATGTAATGGTCTTGGCATTCAAAAAAGAAAACATTGAGTATTCATTGTTGTGGTTCTGCTTCCTGAATGCAGGCAAAAAGATACCATCCTGTTGCATGAACTGCTTCTTACTAGGCTACAGCTGATACTTGATTCCAACTCTACTTTATAAATCAACCCAGATGGAATCCCACCGCACTAGTATATTGGCACCTTTGCCAAGGCTTCCAATAATCTGGAAATATTCTCCCTCACCAGCCCTTTGAACCATCTCTCTTTCAAAAAGTTACTTTGGAGATCTTGAAATCCCATTAACCTTAACAAATTTTCTCAGACTAACAACCATCCTTCCAGAGGACTACACCCCTTTGTACCACTGCTGGCCACCTGTGTCCTGGGAAGGTAATTTCTCAGTCCTATGTGTGATTCCACACTGTCCTTTTGGGCTCTGCAATCATTTCTTTCTATATAAATGCTGCCTGCTTTACATGCTAATGCCTCTTCCAGATAGCATGGAAGAGCTTTGCTTACAGACAGTAATTTAGATTAAAAATAATAATGATCCTACTTTAGAAGATTCCATTTACTGTTAGCTAGCATGAACTTGCTGATACCTACCAAGCTAAACTAATAATAAAGCTAGTAGTAAATCAACTCTTAGCACACGAAAAAAAAAAAAAAAAAAACCCTGTAAATCACACCAAATGGATAAACATAAATTGCCTTGATATATTAAACATGCATTCTGAAAAACTGTATCTTCTATGTAGTAATTCTTTAAAAGGAAGAAGGAATTAAACCAGCAGAGACCCTTCCTATGAAGAATACAATCAGTAGATCTGAATTGATCGGGTAATGTTCTTTCTTAAATGTGTCTAGCAAAGAGAAAACAGAAAGTCAAACCCAGAAGAAGGTCAGAAGTAGCTAAGTCAGAAAGGCATTCTTTTACACTGTAGCAGTGCTGGTTCTCAGCCTTCCATCTGCCGGGAGCACCACATCTTCCAGTGTCACCTGTGCATGTTGTCCCACATGGACCGTAAGGCGTGTCTGAGCCTCTGAGAGCACTCACCCCTAAGTGCCTATCTAGCCTGGAGTACTTTCAAACTCCTCAAAGAAGCTCTTTTCTACTGATAACACCAGGCATCTCAACTATTTTTAAAGGACCACACCATCTAAATCTTACTGGTCCTCATCCAAGCCCCAAACACACTGCACTCTAAAGAAAAATGCTACTGAATTTTCGTATAAGCCATCAAGAGTAACAAATCTGAGGGAGGAAAAAGCAAAACCTTTAGACATAGATGAAACTCTCTACTAAGAATTCTAAGTTCTTGTTCTAAAGAACAAGAATCCAAGAGGTTTCCCTGGTGGCTCAGTGGTAAAGAATCCACCTGCCAATGCAGGAGACCCGGGTTCAATTCCTGATCTGAGAAGATCCCACATGCCACGGAGCAACTAAGCCCATGCACCACAACTACTGGGCCTGTGCTCTAGAGTCCTAGAGCTGCAACCACTGAGTCCAAAACTTCTGAAGCCTGCAAGCCTAGAGCCTGTGCTCCACAAGAGAAGCCACAGCAATGAGAGGCCCACACACCGTAACTAGAGACTAGCCCCTGCTCTCTGACACAAGAGAAAGCCTGCAGCAGAAATGAAGATCCAGCACAGCCAAAAATAAATTTAAAAAGAAAATGAATAAGACTCCATTATTACTGACTTGACAAGTTAGAGATGCAAAGCACAAGGATACACCTGAGGCATGGAGATGTTTCATGACATTAGTCACCTGACACCGTGAGCAAAAGCAGAAATTATCAAGGGCACCATCACAGGCAGGAATATATTCATTCCTGGCTATTCTCTTCTCTAGAAATGTAAATAATCCATGAGGAATTCCCGAATTCCAGATCACATGGATAAATGATCCACAAACAAAAATCCTAAACAGGCAAATGTTCGCCGGTTCTCTGAGATGTTGGCTCCCATTAGGCTCATGACCCTAAAAGCAGAAGCGAAGGCCCACAGGAGGCACGATGACAGTGCCACTCGCTCAAACCCCCACCCCCCCATCCCATTCCGTCCTGTAGAAAATTCCAGAACCAGCATCACACAAAGCTGTATGGAAAGGAATCTCCATAAACACCCCAGATTTCTAATTTTCTATTAGAATTATTAAATCTTCAAACTAGTTAATGAGAAAGACTAAAGAAAATAGGTCTTTGGGTGGTTTACAAATAAATTCAGATCTTAAAGGCAATTTGACACAGTTATATTCTATGCCACATTTCTTTCTTTAAAAAAAGTTTAAGATATAGGCAACAAAAGACCCAGTAATTGGTAACTGTCTCCTTAAAAAGAACCTTATCTTTTGATTCAAAGACAAAGCATATGATAGGTGTCATCGTTTGAATGTTGACTGCTTTTTTTCTCAACTATTTGAAAATTGAAGATGGCAGAAATAGCTATAACTAGTTGAGGTTACAGAGTATTACTGAAAATACTTTTTCTGAGCAAAATAAAAACCGCGATTTAAGAGTAATATGAAAAATACTTTTTTCCTAAACATTTCGTGGGAAAGCTGAGGCAAAATAAAAATTAGACCATCCAATCAAAGACACACTAAGGCATGTGCTTCCTTATCAATCTATGGAGCACATCAACAGACAGAAGAGGGAGGCAGGCCTGCCGTAGGGAGTGTCCCATCACTGGATTGTACGAGGAGAGAATCTGGATTCAAAGACTGTTTGAAAGCAAGAAACTAGATTTCTCCGTAAGAAAGAAAAAGAAGAGCAAATAAAGAGCTTACCCTTGGCTGCCAGTTCTCGTACTGCTTCTGTAGATTTGCACCAATGGTTTCCAGAGCTTTCTGAGGACCCATCGACAGAGGATCTGGGAAAGCAATGAGAAGGAGAAAGTTTTTTATTTGTTCATTTCCTCCTCGCTAAACCTCTCTTTCAGAGTTTCCTCTTAGACAATTCAAAGTCACCTTTGACTAAAGACAACACAACAGAGCCTGAGGTTTACCTCTGTTTAGCCTGACTTACAGAACTACTAAGCCTCCTTGGGAGGCGAAGAAACCACAACTCTCCATCTTTCTAGGGAAAACTGGTTTTATTACTGGTCCCGTGATTGTTTCCTTTCATCCACATTTGTCATTTTAGCACCTATGGTGCTCTTGATGAGAATGAAAGAGGAGCGTAAAAAAAGCCAGCTTAAAACTCAATATTCAAAAAACTAAGATCATGGTATCCAGTCCTATCACTTCATGGCAAATAGAAGGGGAAAAGGTAGAAGCAGTGACAGATTATTTTCTTGGGCTTCAAAATGACTGAGGACAGTGACTGCAGCCATGAAATTAAAAAATGCTTCCTCCTTGGAAGGAATGCAATGACAAACCTAGGCAGTGTATTAAAAAGCAGAGATATACTTGCCAACAAAGGTCCATCTAGTCAAAGCCACGGTTTTTCCACTAGTCACGTACAGATGTGAGAGTTGGACCATAAAGAAGGCTGAGAGCTGAAGAACTGATGCTTTCAAATTGTGGTGCTAGAAAAGACCTTGAGAGTCTCTTGGACTGCAAGAAGATCAAACCAGTCAGTCCTAAAGGAAATTAATCCTGAATATTCACTGGAAGGACTGATTCTGAAGCTCCAATACTTTGGCCACCTGATGCGAAGAGATGACTCACTGGAAAAGACCCTGGTGCTGGGAAAGCTTGAAGGACAAAGGAGGAGATGGCAGAGGATTAGATGGTTAGGTAATATCACTGACTCAATGGACAATCTAAGCAAACCCCAAGAGATAGTAAAGGACAGGGAGGCCTGGCGTGCTGCAGTCCATAGGGTCAACAAAGAGTTCAGACTTAGCAACTGAACAACAATAACAAAACTGTGTAACAATGCAAAAGGAAGCAGAAAACAGTTTCAACAAATAGAAGCCATCAAATAGCTGGTTATGTCCTGGGTGTGAAGACCAACAGAGTAACTGCCAGCTGGTCTGAAAGCCTCTAACTTCTGTACCCTCACTTCCACACAGTGACCTTGTGGTCAGCGCTCTGGCCACAGCTAATCTGTGGCTAAGAGAACAGAAATGGTTTCCTCTGTAAACAGATAAAGGCCTGTCCAGAAGTCACACTGATCAGGGGCAGCTCTTAGACACATCCTCTAAAGAACCACAACAAAGACAACCGGAGGGAGGGAGTTCCAAAGGCCCACGGTGGGGAGGTGAAACATATACCCTGTCCTCAGACTGCACCCTCTGGAAAGCCCGGCCCCACCTGCCCCTTCCTCCCTTGGCTGCTCCCGGGGTGGCATGTCAAAAGCGTGTGGGAACCGGAGAGAGCCGCACCGTGGTTCTCCATGCACCTCACCCACAGCCCTCATCAGCAGTGGCAGCCCCACAGCAGCACACACTGTTCTTCCCCCGGTCTTGGGTCAAAATACAGCCACCTGAGGGGAGAGCAGGGACAGCTACAGTAGTCCATCAGGCTACTATCAACAAAGTGAAGCTGTCACATCCAAACCACAGGAGTCGCTGTGGTCAATTAAGTTTTATGGTTTCCTCCCAATAATATGACAGGAAATGGGAGGGGAGAGGGGAAGAGAGGGAAAGGATGAGGACAACTGAAATGGTGCATTTAATGTGACATTTACTAAAATAAACAACTAAACAACTTAAGTGAACTAAAACAAAATCCCAGGTGGATACTGCTGACAATTTTGTCAATCTGACATGGGGTGAAGTAAATTTAAAATTGTAGTTCTATCTGAACAAAACACTTCTCTTCAAATGCCTTCACAGGTTTCTACTTAATGAATGAAGGATTAGTGAGTGAGTAGGCGGGTGGGTGGGTGGGTGGGTGGATAAATGGAAAGAAGGAAAAGTAGACGGTAATTGGCGTTTGTATAAAATTTTAGCTCTTCATAAATCTTGCCTGCAAGCTCTTCAGCATAACCCTCTGTATTTCATGATGCTTAGAACTTGACATTGACATGGACTTAGTCCAACATACCTCATAACAAAGAAGAGAAAGCTGAAGCTTAAAGTGGTCAGACGACTTGGTCCAAGGTCACAAAGGTTCTTGGTGGTGCTGGCATTCAGCCAATGTAAGAAGTGGAGTCTTTTTTTTAACCTCCCATCTTCTCCACATTTACACAACCAGACTACCACGTCCTACCCAATTTTCCTTCAAAAGAGCCTGCTCTCCATCACTACGCCTACACTGGTCATTACATGATGGTCACCACCACCATCAACTATGGTGGTGTTGGTCCCACCAGCAGCTTCTCATGTTGACACTACAGAGATTCCCTGCTCCCAGTCAGTTCCCAAAGATGCTACAGGGGACAGAGGGCAGAGGGCAGGGAGCGCAGTAGGGCTCACTGACCTGTCTCCTCTCAACCCACCTGGAGACCAACCAGCATAGTGAGTCCTTCTAAAATACTGCTTCTATGATGTCACTCCCCACAAAAGGCCTACGGTGCCTCCTGAATGCTCCCACTTAGATAATATGCAAAATCAGCAGAGCTAACAGACTCTGTCAAAACAGTGGAGGCTTGGGGCTGGGATGACTAGAAGGTGATAACAGACAAGATGGGCTTCTGAGCCACTGATAATACTGTTTCTTGATCTGGGTCTGCTCAGCTTGGGAAAAGTTATCAACTATACACTTGGATCAGTGTACCCTCCTATACACATGCTATGCACAGATGCTCAATCATGCCAACTCTTTGGGACCCAATGGACTGTAGCCCTCCAGGCTTCTCTGTCCCAGGGATTTCCCAGCAAGAATACTGAAGTAGGGTGCCATTCCCTTCTCCAGAGGATCTTCCTGACCAAGGGACTGAACCCGCATCTCTTACATTTCCTGCACTGGCAGGTGGATTTTTTTAACCAGTAGCACCACCTGGGAACCCCACATATGCTATACTTTAACACAAATTAAAAATTTAAAAACATGCAGAACTCACTGCTCAAGGAACATCTGTACTTCTCCATAGCTTGTATTTAGTGGACATTTCCTAAGTATTTCTTCGCTGAAATATGAACAAGGTTTAAACCAAAAGTCATAAGAGCAAGAGGCCTAGGTGCAGGCACAGGGTGCACCCAGCATCCAGCAGCAAGGCCCAGACAAGCCCAGCAAGCACTCCCAGGGCTGTGCCCACAGCCAGCTCCTTCTCCTCCCAGGGTTCATTCTCACCTCCCCGTGCAGACCCCAACTCCCCGTATGGCCTGTTTCAACTCCACCATGTCTGCTGAGTTCAAGGGGCCTGTCTCTCTCGTGCTGCTACTACTGCTGCTAAGTCGCTTCAGTCATGTCCGACTCTGTGCGACCCCATAGACGACAGCCCACCAGGCTCCCCCGTCCCTGGGATTCTCCAGGCAAGAACACTGGAGTGGGTTGCCATTTCCTTCTCCGGTGCATGGAAGTGAAAAGTCAAAGTGAAGTCACTCAGTCGTGTCCAACTCTTAGCGACCCCATGGACTGCAGCCCACCAGGCTCCTCCGTCCATGGGATTTTCCAGACAAGAGTACTGGAGTGGGGTGCCACTGCCTTCTCTCTTGTGCTGGTCTTTTCTAACACTAAATCCTAAGAAGCATGACTACATTCCTATAGATACCTCTGCAGTTAACAGGTAGGTCTCCACCTAACATCTGTTGACCAACTCAACTATCTGTCAAGTCCAAGTCTGATATAAGGATCAGACGACAGGCTGTGAAAATGTCTGTAAAACCAAGAGCTGCACGCAAAGGCTTTCTACCACTATTTTTAGCTCATCGACACAGGTCTCTTAATATCCACATGTGGAGGGAAGAAGAAAATGCTTTTCTCTAAGAAGAAAAACAAAGTGCCTTCCAAATATTTTCTTAGGATAAGAGAATTCCCAAGCATCCAGTGAACTCACAGCCATCTTACCTCTGAAACACAGCTAATAGATGCAAACGACATCAAGGCTAAATGACGCTCCCTCCCCTTCAGCACTCAGCTCATCTACACTCCGCTTTCAAACACTGATCTTCTCAGGTACAGAAGTGCTCCTCTTTAGTGGGATTGTTTTTAGTTTAATGTGGGGCCATAAAACAAAACAGCCTCTCCCCTGCTTCCCTGAGCGCTGCCTCCATGAAATAAAACAGCATCTTACTGTCTAGAGGGACAGAGGGGCGGCACCCATGTCCGCACACCCACTCCTGCTGGGCAAGCTGGGGCCCACGCGCCTTTCCGCCTCCCTCGCTGGAGCTGGAATCTGGGCCTTGGCTGTGCAGCAGCCCAGCAGGGAGGGCGGGCTGTCACTGCTGGGTAGCACAGTGCATCCTCTACTTACGTATCCTGGCACCACAGGAAAACCTAAAGGGCCACTTCAGGGACGCTCAGGTACATCCTCTGAGCCTCTGGAAGTAGGACTCTCCCCAACATGTGTGGAGACTGTAGGCACACAGGTACACAAAAAGGGACTAGAAAGTAAGAATTTGCCTATTTTTCAAATTTCCAGACCCCTTATCCCTACGATCAGGGCAGTTTCGACCAGCAGTCTCGCCATTTGATGTGTGTCTGCAGCCATAAAGCAATGAACTCGTAATCCCCACCCAGCCCCATGCACAGAAGCATGGTTTTTTCCCCTCTCTGTTCCTCTCACAGAAGGAACAGAGGCAGTACAGATGTGGGAACAGCTCACGTTCCTACCCAGCACCTTGGCCTGTTGGGTGGGGTGGGGAGGTGCGTGCAGGCTGATGGTGGCTGCTCCTGGCTGTGAACAGTCCCCAAGTTGAGCCCTGTTCATGTCCCAGTTAATCGCCCTCCAGCCAAGAAGTGGGTGCCATTATCAGCTTCATTTTGCAGAGGAAACCAAGGCCCCAAATGGTTAAGTGACTGCTTGAGTGAAATAGCTGGAATGAATAAGCTGAGGTCATGATGAGTGCAAAACCTTTTGATTTCTGGTAACAGAGCACAAAATGCTAAGACCAAGTATAAAACATCGATTGGCTGCCTTCTAAACGGGAGCATCTTTCTAGGTTATTAGAAGGTACCAAGCCCTGCAAGGGGTCTTCCTCAGGACTCCTTTCCCAGCCATGACATGCTCCAGGCATACCATCCTGAAAAAGGCAGAACCAATTTGTCATCAAGCCTGGATCTCCCTGCCTCACCAGCCAAGCCATGAGTTCAAGTCGAATAAACTGAAAGTCTGATGATGAAACATTAACACAGACAAAGCACCTCTTCCCCCAAAATGCTTATTAACTACAAAAGGGAAGAGGGGAATCTTACAGCTGAAGTTCAGGTATCAACTTAATTAAATGATAAGAGAGCTACATACCCAGCAATGAGATAAATTAAAGTCATGTGCCACCTGATAGGATCCACGGGGGAAGGTGGATCTCTTCCATGACACTCCTGCCAAAGAGGCATAAACAAAATGTAATCCCAAGGAACCACTGGGGACATTCTGCTAAACAGAGCGCCTATGACCTTCTAAGTGTCAAGGTCATAAAGGTTAAGGAAAGACTGAGGCCTGTTCCAGGCTGAATGAAACTAAATTAGGGACAATGTGTGAAGCAGGAAAGAGTCTTTGTGCCGTAAAGGACTTTATGGGGACACGTGGCAACCCTGAAAATGCAACCCAAGGCTTACCCGGTAGTGGCACATCCATGTTAATCCCCTGTCTGTGAGGACCAGGTTGTCATGAAAGAGAAAGTCTTGTACGTAGCAATCATACGTTAATAGATTTCGAAGTGACGGAGCATCATTTCAGCAGCTCACTTTCAAATGAATGAGGAAGAAAACTGCTTAGAGCGCCACATGCAACTTTTGAAAATGTTTTTTCAAAATAAAAATTAACACATAGGCTGCCAGACACCATTACAAATTTGCTGATTCAAATCTCTAAGACTTTCCCCCTCCCTTATCCCATATTGTTGAAATCACCATAAGGACTTGCTTTTTAATAAAAGCCAAATGAAAAATTTTCAACTCACTAAAGGCAATATGCCCTGCTAAATTCAAAATCTATTGAAATGATTACAAAGTAGATTGCATATCTAAACTTCAGAAAAATTTTAAGACTATAACATTAAAAAATCTATTCGTTTGCTGGATTTCACATCAAGAAGAAAGTAAGGGATTCTCTGCATTTTTATTAACACTGTCCCATAAATACGGATCAAAGAGACTATGTGAGATGTGAGGGAGGGTTCTTTGATTTCTCTTTGGGGGCAGGAGTGTAGAAAGCAAAGGATTCCTGGAGAATCTAATGAAAACCAAAGCCCCTCAGCCCGGAAGGTGCACTTCTCTACTCAGACACCACACCCACACAATCCCCAGGAGTGCACACTGGGATCTGGGCTGAGAAGTCTTATGCTAAAAACCTAACAGAAGAGTAGTAACAGAGGGAGGAAACAGAAAACAACTGATTAAACGCAGCTTTGACAAGGGGTAAATGAAGTGGAAACAGTCAGTGGTGGCTAATAAGAAGTCAATTTCAATCGGCACAGTCACCAAGGGATGGCAGAGGGCCAAGAAATCATCTAAGAAAACTGGCCACAGAAAACAGCTACTGTCACCGGGCTGGGAGGACAGGGGGCCTGTGCTGCAGCCAGGAGGCTATGAGATAAAGGCTGTCATCCTAAGATACCTTCAAATAGTGAAACAGGTAAGTAAAGTGGGGGAAAAAACCTATTTCCCAATTCAGATTATAACAATTTGTAATTTTTACTGTTTAAAGCAGATAAAGGGAATTTCTGCTTTTGTTTAGACTAGAGAAAGCTGCAGAGAGGTGGGGTATGGATTGCCCCAATCCTACCAACAAGAGAAAGCTGAAAATCCAATGATGGACACAAAGGAAACTCATACTGTGATGGCTTCACTGGTAAATTATACCAAAATTTACAGAAGAAATAATACCCAATTCAATACAAACTCTTCCTTGAAACAAGAAAGATGGGAATATCTCTCAACTTGTTTAATGAGACCAGCATTGTTTTGCTACCAAAACGAGACAAATATGTTGCAAGATGAGAAAACTATCGACCAACAACCCTCATAAGCAGAAATGCATGATTCCTTAATAGAATATTAGCAGTCAAATCCAGGAATATATGAAAAAGATAAAACAAGTGAAGCTTATGCCAGAAGGCTCAACAAGATCAATCTATATAATTCACCCCATCAACAGACTAAAAAAGAAAAGCCCGGTTATTATCTCATTAGATGTTGAGAAAACATTTGATAAGATTCAACATGGATTCCTAACAGAAACTATCAGCAAACTAAGAATAGAAGTGAACTTCTTAACTTAGAAAAGACATCAGAAAAAAACTTTGGCTAGTGTCCTGTCAGTGGTAGGAGCCTATAGCTTTCTCCCTAATGTTTTCTCTCCAGAAACAAGTGAGGGTTGTGCTGCACCATTTCTAGTCAACAATGTGCTAAGATGCTCTGGGAGGGCGACAACAAAGAACAACTCCGCCTCCTCCTGGAGAGAGGCAGGTGGAACTCGGCGTTGTGCAACTGAGGCACCTGCGCGCAGGTATCAGTGCTTCAGGGTTTTTTGGTTTGTTTGTTTGTTTAAGTGTATATAACTAGTACTAGGTACCAGATGCAGGGCAAATTTAAAGGAGAAAATTATATAATCCAATAGTCATCATTTAATCAATTTTTCCTGAGACACTCTCTCCATTGCAAATGGTAAGTAAATATATCTAAAATACCTTAAAGGTTATATAACTGCAAGATGAGATAAAATCTTCAGATTTACACAAACCAATCACAGGCCTGCAGTGGACCAAGATAGGCCCTGCCAAGCCAAGAACCCCATGCAGTGACCCCTGCGACAGGTGGTAAGGGAGGGACCTGCACTTACCAATCCAGCATTCCAAACGCGCACAAGGGGTGGTCTTGACCACATCTGGAGGGTCCACCCCGACGTTCAGGCACAAAACTAAGGCAACACTGACGGTCTTCATCTGGAAACACAACAGAAAGAACAAATATTTCAATACGAAATTCACTGATGAGTTTTCCAGTTGTTAAAATGTTCCCATACAGAGCCCTCTGCATTCCCAGCCAGTCTTCAGTCGTCTGTCACCTGTGCCCCTCTTCGGGTATTTCACAATTAAGACAGGGTTTGAGTCAAGCAGGCAGATGGAGACAGGTACATGGCAGGGGAAGCTAGCTTTTCTCAGGCTTCCTTAAGATATACTTCAGAAACAATTATTTGATCAAAAGATGTAAACATTTTAAGACACTTGATATACTGTGCCAAACTACTTCCCAAAAACTCTTGCACAAATTTACACTCTGACCAGTTTATTGCTATTCTTATTATTTAAAATTGTTAATTATTTAATGAGAGAAAAAAGTATCATACTGATTTAGTTTGCATTCTTTAGGATTAATAAGGCTGAATTTTTTTTCCAAATATTTGTATCCTTTATCTTCTGTGGATCTTCTACTCATGTTTACACTATCATTTTTGTCTACTAACGGTGATCTTTGCTGATTGATTTTCACAGACTCTTTACATGTTAAAGATGGTGTCCACATTGTTAGTTGTAAATATTTCCCTAGTCTAGTGTTTGCCATTGGATTCCTTCCTCTTTCTTGACATACTACAGCCCTGGGCCCATCAGCTGACACACCTTCCTCCACACCTGCTCCTGCTCAGGTCCAAGGTCTCCGTGTTAGGAAAGGTCAGCCCCATCTACCCAACTGCCCAAGCCAGAAATCTGGAACTCATCCTTCATTAGTTCACTTGTTCAACAACTTGTCCAACCCATCAGGTGCCAACTGTGGTTTTTAGAAACTGAGGACATATTAGTAAATCAAAGAAATAAAAATCCTGGGGCTTCCCTGGTGGTCCAGTGGTTAAGACTCCATGCTTCCACTGTAGTGGGCCTGGGTTCCATCCCTGGATAAGGAACAAAGATCCCATGTGCCACAGAGCATGGTCCAAAAAAAGGAAAAAAAAAAAAACCCTGCCAGGAGTGGGGAGGCTGTCATTTCAAATAGGGTGGCGGCAAGGAAGACCACTTGAACCTCTGCTCCCTCCACCTGGGTCCTGAGCACCAGCGCCCACTGTGACCATCCATCTAGCTCGTTCATCCTGCTCCTAAATGTCTCAGAGTCTGTCAACTTCACTATCCCAACCCCAAGTCACCTCCACGTCCAACCTGTGCTCCACCACTTTCCTAGGACCCCTCTCCTGTCTCCCCCAGTCCAGGCTTTCAAACACATCAGCGCACTGCCCTGTTTTCAGTCAGTCCCCCAAACCTTCAAGATTTACTATGAACTGCTCCACATGCTATTCAAGGCCTGTAAGCTTCAGCTCCTGCCAAACTCCCCACTAGTGTCAGGTCTCACCCTCAATCTCTGTCCTCAGTCCACCTGGCATGACCTCTGGGTCTTCAGACACATGGCCCTTCTGTCTGGAGGGCTCCTTGCCTGGTCTCACCAGCTTGGGCTCTCTCAGGTTCAAACTTCCATTCCTTGCAGAGGCCTTCCCAGATCTCGTCAGGGCAGACCCATCCACTCAATGCCACCCCAGCATCTGTGCCTTCCTCTTGGCAGAGCCAGGCTGGTCCACATTCCTCTGGGCACCTGCAGCTCCTCCAAGGTCAGAGCTGACACATGGGAGCAGACACCTGACCCAGTGACCATCTGCTGAGTGAGTGCCTACAGGGATTTTCCTCTGACATTTTCATTTGCTTCATATTTCACCCATTTAATCCAGCTGGATGTTATTTTGGTATATGGTACCAGGTGAGGATGAGATGGTTAGATAGTATCACCAACTGAAAGGACATGAATTTGAGCAAACTCTAGAAGATAGTGAAGGACAGAGGAGCCTGGCATGCTGCAGCCCATGGGGTCACAAAGAGTTGGAGAGAACTTAGCGACTGAACAACAATACAACCAGGTGAGGATTAATTTTTTCTCAAAGAACTACCCAATGATGCCAATTCCCCCTGTTAAATAACTTACTCAAACTCACAGGTTTGTAGTAAGCATATATTCCACATAGACTGAATTCTATTTCTGGGTCATACCTCACTGACTTAAATAATTTATCCTCACAACATTTCACAGTGTTGGGAAACCCAGTTTTCTTCCTCACAATTTTTTTTATACTTTTACTCAGCTCTATTTATATTCATCTATTTTTTTCCCAAATTAATTGCTATTCAATTTCTTAATCCCATGGAGATGTTGTTTAAAGTTGTTTAACCAAACTGCCCTATTGATAACACTAAGTTTTTTTAATTGTATTTTTTGATCGAACAATTTCACACATAAGGATCTGTCATAAGAAATACAAAATATAATGAGAGAATCTTCTACGTGTAATGATTTTCTTCACAGCATTTCTTATCATGGAAAACAAGTGGGAACGACCTAAATTTTAGGCAAATGAAGGAATCTTTAAGCACACCATTATATACTCTTAACAGAATGACACAAATTCTTAAAATGTTAAATGAATAAAAATGGATTCAAAATACAAAAACATTACATTTAACATATAAACCAAACTTGGCAAGACATAAAACATCCTTATGATATTCTATTTTTCCATACAGGAATACAGTTTATTCAGATTTCAAGCTTATTCAAATTTTCTTTTAATTTTTCTCAGTAATGTTTTTATAGCTTTCTTTGCCAAGTCTTGTTCTTTTTTTTTGCGGCGGTGGGGTGGGGGTGGGAGGAGGTGGGGTGGTGCACATGCTGTATGGCATGCGAGCTCTTAGTCCCCAGCCAGAGGCTGAACCCGTGCCTCTGCATTGGAAGTACGGAGTCAACCACTGGACCTCCTATTCATTTCTTTTTTTTTTTTAAACATAAATTTATTTTAATTAGAGGTTAATTACTTTACAATATTGTATTGGTTTTGCCATACATCAACATGAATCCACCACAGGTATACACGTGTTCCCCATCCTGAACCCCCCCTCCCTCTTCCCTCCCCGTACCATCCCTCTGGGTCATCCCAGTGCACCAGCCCCAAGCAACCAGTATCATGCATCAAACTTGGACTGGCGATTCGTTTCATATATGATATTATACATGTTTCAATTCCTGTTCATTTCTTTTAAGATTATTTCTGGATTGTTCACAACTATTTGGGAGCAACATGCTACAAACCATGTATTTTGCCCACAGTAGTTTCTTACTGATTGCTGAGTTGTCAGAATAATGTTTAAGTCACTTCACTAAATTCTTAAACATAACTGCTTTCAGGTGACTCTCTCCAAGTTTTGTTAGCATACAAATATACTGTCTGTGAATAAGGATGAGTCTAGCTCATTCTTTTTAATAGATTACTCTTTTTCTTTATTAGGTCTCACAGCATTACACAAATCTTCCAAAACCATATTACTAATAATTACAAAATGATGACAGTGGTGATCTTTGCACTTGGTTTTAATAAAATTGTCATAAATGTTTCATCATTAAGAATGATGATGGTTACTGATATAATCTTTATTACATCAAGAAAATATTTCTGTTGAAAACAGAATTTAAAGTTATATGAGGAAAAAAGGAAGTATTTTTGTCTTTCCTCTCCCAACACTTAAAAAAAGCATTTATTAATAATAATCTGTCTTTAAAGTAATTGCAACCCTGTGTCCAAAGACATATTGAATAGAGGAATAGTATTTTCTCAGAGACACAGACAAGAATCTTCTCATTATGAACCATAAGAAACAAATTTTGGCTCCTTGACCTAATGTTAAGGGAAAAGGTTGAAAAATAATCAGAGAATAACAAGAATTTTGTTAGTCATTTTCCAGTATTTAATCGATCAGTATCAACAATTCCATACAGACGATTGATTGTTTTATAGCAAACTTACTTTTGTGTACAAGTTGCTTAAAATGAGAAGCTTCTGGAAACATTTCTGTGCTCTTCCTATGGCCCTGGTGAATAAAACTACTAGCACCTGTCCTTTGCTACACTTAAATCAAGGGCGTGTTTCTGTGCTCTATAATGTGGAACTTTGAGGTCTCCACGGGGCGTTGGTTAAACCCTGGAGCAAGTTTTAAGTTGCTTCTTAAAACAAGTGTTGCTTTCCTTATAGTCATCTGAGGGTCCTCTGGGCGCAAGAGGAGCCTTCCATGGACAAAACATTCCACATGGATCAGGGTCTCTGCCTAGACTGTCTGCGCCACCGCAATTTTGTGTTTTGTCCTCAATCTGCAGAGAGAGCCCACTCAGATCCTTCACCTCTTACGAAGCCCAGGGGAAGGACACTACACTCAGGGGTCTGCTCTAAGGCCCACCCCACCCACTGTGCCTCGGCCAGTCCCTGCCTGTTACAGACCCATGAGAAAGGGGTCGAGCGGCCTTCTGGGCTGATGAGAGCTCAGGAACGCCCCACATTACCCGCTTCTCTTACCTCCAGGAGTTAACACCTAGGTCTCAGGCCCAGTCATTACTGACCATTTCTGAGCAAGAATGGCCTCCACATGCCAATGCTGACTCCCTATCTGGCAGATGCTATGCAGTCACCAAAAGCCCATGAAGGTGGTTGTGCCCCCACCTTAAGGAGGCATGGAGGGAGTAAGGAATTTGGAGAGAGGCACCAGGACTAAACCCTAGTCACTGGGATTTCAAAGCTCCATCGCTGGCATATGTGCTTCATCTCTCTGGGGTCAGGGAGGTGGTGCAGGGTGAGGCAGAGCATTTATGTAGCATTCCTGTGATCTCTGGTCATAATCCTATTTCTCCCACCTCATCTGACACTCTAGAAAAATTGCCTCCCCTCCACCCCTACAACTGTAGTTAATGAACTCAGTAAAATAAATAATTTCTAATTTCATTCTAAAAAGTACGACCTCTGAGGCTCTCAAAGTCCTTAGACAGAAATACTAATGGAAGCACAATCATCACTCTTTACTATCCTGCGAGGCAGCTTGTGGGCCCCACCTCAGCAGGCCTTCACCAAGTGCTGTGTTCATTACTAACCAAACGTTACTGACAGCAACAGTTTCTCCGTGATTGCTTTGAGGGTGAGCAACAGGAGAGCAGGGCCCTCAGAGAGAAAGTGTGAAATTAGCTCCACTCCATAAATGAAGACATGAAAGGAATTAATTTGATTCATCCTGGCTTATACAATACACACCTACCCTATATCCTACCTTTTAAGAAAACAAGGGGGAAAGTCTCAAGAATACATTGATACGTGAACTAGAAACATGTATTTGGCCTAACACTTAGCTACCAATTTAATTCCACAATTGGACCAAAGACATTACCAGCAACTGCCCTCGAGCCAATCAAATATGTCTGAGCTCCCCTGCAACTATAATGGCATTGGCTTGATTTCAAATGTGGTGGATTTTCAATCCTTAGCTATACCCAAAAGTGTCCTTTTCGTCTTTTATTTTCATTTCTATGGTAACCTCATTCCAAAAATTCTAGATTCATGTTTTTTAATAATACAGTTACAGCATTAAGAAAATGTAAGGGCTACCAAATTTAGCGTGCAAAAACTGCATAATAGTACATAAAATAATCATTTTGGACGACTTTAAAACAGTTCCTCCCCAATGCCATATAATTGAAGATGACAGAGTTATAGCTCTAGAGGTTAATTTTGCATTTGAAAAGATCATCATTCTGAGAAGCTCTAAAACATTGGGATCACTAAAAATGTGTGACCTTCGACATGCTGGTTTACTCCAATCTCTCCTGAACAACTCCCTCATCCTGAAATGATGCCAATGATCTCTTAGGCCCCAAGACTTCTCTGATCCTAAAATTCTGACTCCAGGATTGGCCTCTCCAGCCGTATGGGAAATATCCCTAAAGGCATGAAGCATGCTACCTTAGGATTCTAAATTCAACCCAGAGGTCTCAATACTATCTTGGAAGAGGCTTGGTACAAGGGGCGTCTGATGCTGTTGTAACAGCCTGGGCAGTTCCCTGTACAATCCTCTGGCATCAGAGTTTTGAAATTCACGACTTTTCTAATTTACAAAAGGATAATATGGTCTATATCCCATATGGCATATAACACACAGAGAAGGGTCTGGAGTAACATCCTATTCAAAACTATTAAAATTTCCACTGAAATGCACAAATATCTACTATCCAACAACCTTATACCAGCTCACAGCCCAGTTTTGCCCTCAAATGAGTTGTGAAAACATTTTCAATATTCAGAGCTTTTTGGATTTGAGAATTGGAGATAGGGGGTCTGTGGACCCAGATCACTGCCCCTACTGAAAGCCTCTGTATACTACTTGTCACCTTGCGAATTAAAAATGCATTAATGCATGTCACCAAAGAATTCAAAACAAAATCACAAAGAATTCCTTTATTCGTTTCTTTCTATTCAGTTATCTGATAAACCATATATTTTTTAAAAGACAGAGTGGATCAAACTTGAGTATAAATTCACAGGCTGCTGTGCACAATGACATCCAAGCTGTTATGCAGAATGAAGAAATCATGTAGGTTAAACTGGCCAATCACTGCTTTCTGCTCCCCAAACCAAGAGTCTGACTCACTCCTATTCCTTCCGACATAAACAACTGAGCGTCATGGAGAATAAACAGAAAGCAAGACTAGGGTTTGCCATATACGCCACAACATTCACTATTCCCCTGTTCGTCTGAGGCGAAGCCACCCAATTCCCAGCAGTACTCATTAAGATTCAGAGCATCAAGCAAAAACTTTGAGCAGAGCCGAAGCTATACAAATACATAATTTATAAAGAAAGTCAGAAACTAGAACATACAGCAAACAGAGTAGATGCACCACAGGAAGAGTGGGGGGAATCAAGCTACTGACGAAAAGGAAAAACTGGCTTGCCTCCTGATTCTCATCCCAAAGACTGCTAGAAAGAAATGAACAATAAACCTAGCAAGAAGCACATCAAACAGAATTTTTGCAACCAAGACCTGTAATACAAAACAAGATACTCATCGCCAGCAGCAACTGTATGAACTTGGGCAATCCTGTTTGTCTGTTCCTTTGTTCATTTCAATGGGAATTGGCAATGAGGGAGCGGTTCTTTAATGTATGAGCTCAGTTTGTTACCTTGAGCCACCGGCCTAATTTGGGTTTAAACACTCTTTTTTGAGGCCAAATTCTGTTTATAGTTCCCTGTCTAGATTTTCCACTAAATCCACCTTCACTCCTGTAAAATAGCCTAATAAAAAGGGAAGACATAAGAGGTAACTCTTCAACATGGAGAATCAGAAAGTCTCATCCAGAGATGTTGTCTCAGACGGGTGCAGAGCTCTCCCCTTCTCCCCCTCCCACTCCATCCGAATGCTGAGGACACGTGGAGCAAGAGTACTTCCAACATCGGAGACCCTTGGGAAATTTAGGTTTCTAAAAACCAAATTAAAGAACTGCATACAAAATAGGTTGATTACAGAGATCATAACTGCTTTAAACAAGCCAAAGAAATCCCTTCTCAAAGGAATACTACACTGATTCTTTTTGTGGTTCCTTCATGAAACAGATGGTCTCCCGTTGGCGCTACCTTTGCAAACCTGGGCATCTGTGATGGGGGTTCTACACGCCCCCCTGGTCTGAGGAGCCAGTCTACTTGCACTAATGAGCTGAGTGAGTGAGGAACCAAAAATGACGTCCTTGCCTTTTCTTGTAAACCCCTTTTGGGATGAAACTTAAGTGTGTACACACACATACACACACAATTAACTCTTCAGTCTGCTCCCTCATAAAGTGACAATAAAAATACTTGTCACAGAGGGATTAAAGAAGCTGTCTATACTGAAAAATTAACTTTAAATAAGTCGACAATATACAAACAATTCTGTTGAGGCCTCAGGGTCTGACTTGAGGGTACAGGTTAAAGAACACTCTGGGTCATGTGCTGGAGCATCTACAGGTTGCACAACTCTGTTGGAAGCTGGCAAACTTTGTAACATGGGCACTAGATATAGATCTCAATAAACTTGTTAGAAAAGACATCTTTTCAAAGAATGTTAAATAGCATGAGATATACCCAAACATAATCTAAGTGGAGAGAGGA
Source organism: Bos indicus (assembly GCF_029378745.1). NCBI lineage: Eukaryota > Metazoa > Chordata > Mammalia > Artiodactyla > Bovidae > Bos > Bos indicus. The sequence continues at coordinate 53,220,312 of NC_091778.1, forward strand.
GGTAAACAACCAGATCCATAATTCTTATTTCAAATATGCAAGTACACGTACGCTGAAGACACAAGAGTTAAAAAACAAGATGTCACAAGTAGTTCTGATCTCTGGGGAGTGGAAAGTGTAGATGATTCCTCTTTTTCTTTCTACCTGGCCCTGCTGTGTGTGTATTTTCAAACTTTCTACCATGAACATACGTCATTTCTATAAGCAAATGGAAAGGTTATAAAAATTATTTTATCACAATAGTCAAGGAGTTTTTGATGTGTGCATAGATGTATATATCATCTTTATTGTGTCCTGAAAATAAAGAGAGTAGCTTGTTCGGTTAGCTGAAGCTTGGACTAGTATCCAAGGTAACGAGTGGGCCAGGATCGTGTGAGGAAACGCAATGTGGGTGATCCCCAGGGAACCTACGGGGACAGCACTATGCTAACCAAACTGAGCATGGCCTCATAATCAACAACACACTGGTCTTGGCAATGCAGGGAAAGCAAATGGCTCCAGTCTATGTCTTCTCCACTCCTTCCCAGGTTAGGACACAAGATAAGGCCCACTGCTAAAATTGCTTTCATGGGAAAAACAAGATTTTCCAATTCAATAAATGGATTGATTTCAAGGCTGTTTGGAGGTTTGTGTCATTTGATAAAACACTGAACTGCTGCTTTACCACTCCTAATGTAAATTACAATTAGCAACAGCAGCATGGGACTGAGTCATTCATTCAGGACTAATTTTTCATCCCCTCTTCATTATCCAGCATATGTTACCCGCAGTACAGACTTCATAAAAACAATTTCAAGGCAAACCAAAGCACACAGAGGTCCCATGCTGGCTGAAAAAATATACCTGAGGTGGTTGGAACACCTTGGTAACAGGCATTTCACCACTGAAAGACAGGCTGCTATATGTGGCTGTTTTCTTCTAGCCCCATCCAGCCTCTTGGTTGGGCCACCATATGATATGAAGCCATTCTCAAAGGTCCCACAGCTCCAAGCAGAGGGCAGTGCAGATTCTGCTAATGGAGACCTTGAAGAGCATCAGCATCAGGAACTGGCAAGCGGGCCCCACTAAGCCATCAAGGCAGAAGCGTGGCTAAACGGATGTTTTTCAGGAAGACTAACTCATGACAACAGCTAACATTTACTTGGGAAGGAAGAGGTTGAAAGAAAGGAAATTAGCCAGGAAACTGCTACAGAGAAACAAGAAGACGTGTACTGGATACATGCAGGGAGAGTGGGAAAGAAAGAAACCTCTATTTCAAAGAGAATAGGGGACAGCATGTGCTGCTAAGTGGGTGCTGGAGATGAAAGGCACAAGGAAATCAAAGGTCCTGCATGGCTGCAACTCTGTTAATAAGCCGTCATTTAAAAGCACCCACGGGAAACCACACAGTAGACATCTGCCATCTGACTCCCCATAACCTTCTTAACACCTTCCATACGTCTTGATAACCTCCTATGTTGTGGGCCCCACCTTCCCAAAGTAGAAAGTAAAAACAATGGTCTCAGACTCTCTTGCAGCTAAGGGGCCAGCATGTGGCCTGGGCTCCTCCAGACAGATACACCTGCCTGAGAACCAAGTTCTGAATCCAGTAATGCCAAGTTATAGCTCCACAGGGAACTCTGTGGCTGAGGCACCTGGCTCTGGAGGGTGGCAGCCACACAGTTCTTGGGTTCATACCAATGTACCAGTGGTTCAGCAGCTACAGAAGCCCCCTTGGGGTCTTCATGGGGGTCTGGCCCTGGGTCCTCCCAGGGATCTTCAACACATTTCTTTTCTGCTTAACCTCACAGCATGCACTCCAATGCCTATAACTAAGAATCCGTAAGGCTCTTTAGGGGTGAAAACATTTGGAGAGTACAATCATCATTGGATTTAACTATATGGGCATCTTATATTAATCACTGCTAGAATCAAGATTGCCGGGAGAAGTATCAATAACCTCAGATATGCAGATGACACCACCCTTATGGCAGAAAGCAAAGAAGAACTAAAGAGCCTCCTGGTGAAAGTGAAAAAGGGGAGTGAAAAAGCTGGCTTAAAACTCAACATTCAGAAAACTAAGATCATGGCATCTGGTCCCATCACTACATGGCAAATAGATGGGGAAACAATGAAAACAGTGACAGACTTTATTTTGGGGGGCTCCAAAATCATGGCAGATGGTGACTGCAGCCATGAAATTAAAAGATGCCTGCTCCTGGGAAGAAAAGCTATGACCAACCTAGACAGCATATTAAAAAGTAGAGATGTTACTTTGCCAACAAAGGTCCATCTAGTCAAAGCTATGGTTTTTCCAGTAGTCATATATGGATGTGAGAGTTAGACTACAAAGAAAGCTGAGCACTGAAGAACTGATGCTTTTGAACTGTGGAATCCCTTGGACAGCAAGGAGATGCAACCAGTCCATCCTAAAGGAAATCAGTCCTGAATATTCATTGGAAGGACTGATGCTGAAGCTGAAACTCCAATACTTTGGCCACCTGATGCAAAGAACTGACTCATTGGAAAAGACCCCAATGTTGGGAAAGATTGAAGGCGGGAGGAGAAGGGGATGACAGAGAACGAGATGGTTGGATGGCATCACCAACTCAATGGATGTGAGTTTTAGTAAGCTCTGGGAGTTGGTGATGGACAGGGAAGCCTGGTATGCTGCAGTCCATGGGTCGCAAAGAGCTGGACACAACTGAGCAACTGAACTGAACTGAACTGAAACTAATTACCAACTCAGACATCATCAAACCAGGGAACTAAAGACACACAATTTTGCCAACGTACTATTATCCCAACAAGTGGCACTTTTGGCTCCAGTCTGACACAGACTAGCTGTGTCTAAGGAAGGGAAGAAGGAAATGAAAGGTAAGAGCTGAACCATCACCACCAAGAATCTTCCTGAGTCCTAAACACACTCAATCTGAAGGCACCAAAAGTTGTATCTTAACCTCACAGTAATTTAGGTCTAAAACGGGTTCTTGCAACTCCTTTCCCTTTGGTATAAAAATGGAGCCCACTAAGTTCTCAGCACAGCACTTCCTTGCCTGCCCGCCCTGTATCTCTTACAAGTGTCCTATCCTAATAAACTCTTCCCTTACCTCTCATCCTGCCTCTTGCTGAATTCTTTCTGCACCAAAACAGAAGAACCTCTGCTCTACTGAGCCCTGAAATGTGCTCTATGGTTTCAGGACCATGGCCAGGGACATGCACAGCAAAGAGGAGAGTGCACACCTGCCAGGAGATGAGCTTCAGCGTCATCTACAGGAACCGGGCCCACGGAGGGTCCCTGGCTCTGAGGAACTGTGGTGATGTTTATGTACTGTGAAATCTGAGTTGCTTTTTGGTCTTTTTATAAATAAACACACACACTTCTATATATTGGAAATAACTATTGGCTCTAAGTGGAAGACCCAAAGGTTTTCACCATACCCTTCTTTCAACTTTTCTACTTGTATGAAATTTTTCAGACTAAAAGCCCAGAGGCAATCTACATTGACAAAATAAAAACTGATCACAAGAATCCAAGCAAAAATGAAAGTAGTTTCCAGGTAATAGAAAGCATTTTTGTTTCCTTGAGAGGACAGTTCCGGAAACCATTCTCCCCAGCAGACTGCACACAGAGCTGCCCCACTCTAAAGGTCCACAGAAAAGGCAGGGGCCCACAACATCCACACAACTTTCTGCCGTTCAGCTTAGCTGACGGGGAGCGCGACAGTAGCCTGAGCCCAACACTAAGCCTGGAGATAAGAGAACTTTCCAGGTTTCCCTTCAGGAGTGAGTTCTAACTCATTGAGAACGGCAGTACTTCCTGTGGCCTTCTCTTTATCAGTAAGTCTAGACTCTCCCTCAGCTCCCGTCACGTGGGTCAAAGGACCACTCAGGAAGCTCTACCTCATGTGCCCGCCCTCTCACAGACCGAGCTGCACGAGAACCACAGACACATGGGTACAGCGTGAGAGCACCATCTCCTGCCCTTCCCCAGGCAGAGGTCCCACACGTGGCACCTCCCTACCAAACCAGCTCCCTCCCCGCACCAATACCACCAACAGGACACCCCAGCGTTCTGTAACTAAATAACTCACAACAGCAACCAAATACTTGCTCACTTTAATAAGCTAAGGAAACTGACAACAATGGAAACATTCCTCAGTACAAGAACAAAATTCAGTAATGCTTTCCATCTATATCATCATCGTGTGGTACAATCAAGCTTCTGCTGCACAAACCAATACTAGGAAACATTTCATATTTTGCTTAGTTGATTGTATAATGAAAACAGTAAAACTGAACAAACACATGGAGAAGAAGGGAGGAGGGAGAAGCGGGGAGAGAAGGAGGGGAGAGGCCAGTTCCTGCTGGGAAGTCTCTTCTCCTGCTGAGTGCCCTCATGCTCCTGTCCTCTGACCTCTCCTTGTCATCATCCCTACTTCCCACAGCCCCAAACCTGCTCCATTCGTGTTGCCTCCTATGTGAGTGAAATGTACTGATGATTACCCAGCTCTAAATCTGGACATTTCACCCCAATCTAATGTTCTCAAATTAATGTCCACACATCCCATCTCCATCCCCTGGTTCAAGCCTCAGCCTGTCTCTCCTCCATGACTCCAATGGCTCCCCTCCAATTCAAGCTCCTCTATTACATCTCCATTTTTAACACCATGGATGCCTTCCATACTGACAGCCTAACTATGCCATCCCATCACCCTGGACAGCAGTGCAAGGCCCAAAGGATCATTCCTTTACATTCATATATGCAGCCAATGAGCTTTCCTGGTGGCTCAGATGGTAAAGAACCCGCCTGTGATGTGGGAAATCTGGGTTGGGAAGATCCCCTGGAGGAGGGCATGGCAACCCACTATAGTACTCTTGCCTGGAGAATCCCATGGACAGAGGAGCCTGGCAGGCAGGGCCATAGTCCATGGGGTCACAAAGAGTTGGACACGACCGAGTGACCAAGCACAGCACACATGTAGTCAACAACTACCAAAATATACAACACTCTCTCACATTCTTTGCCTTTTTTCTGCCGGATCACCCTTTGCTTTATTACATGTGCACACGTGCATGTGTGCATGCACACACATGCTGCATGCAGATTTCGGAGAAATTTCCATCTCTACACCTGACTCAACTGTTAATATTGATTTGTTTTAAAAAATGAAAGAAAAAAAACAAGAAAAACAAATAGCAAAAACTAGGAAAAAGAACAAAAAAAAATACAGACAAGCCCTTTCTAAAAGAAAAAACTCAAAAGGCCAATATACATACCAAAATCTTTGCATCCTCACTATTTCTTAGAGAAATAGATGAGATACCATTTCATATCATAGGACTGGAAAACGCTTTCCAGTCTGACAATACGTATACTCGAAGGTTGTAGGTGAAGAGGAGCTCTGGACACTCCTGGTGGGAGCATGAAGGCACTAGTCCCTGGAGAGGATTCCGGCGACGTGATGGAGTGGAAGGGTGTACGTGTCCCACAGCTCTGTTCCATTATAGCAAATACCATAGACATATGCTCACACAAGTGCAAACACAGGCACGATAACGACGTTTGCTGGGCTGTCTCAAGAAGTGAGAAAGTTAGAAACAACCTAACTGTCTAACAAGAGGGACTGGATGCTTGTGCATAGAGCTCTTCTCCGCAGGGGACAAATGAAAGATTTGTACTGAGATACCAATGAGGCTATGAATATTACTACATTTTTTCAAATGAATGCAAGGATTGGAAAAGAGTTTATAAAAGCTATGAAGGTGAAGGGCAGCGCAGAGACTCCTCTGACTGTAGGAGAATGAGTAGCCCACCCATGAAATCACCATGGCGATGTGTCCAAAAGGGACAGACAGCAGACGGGAAAATCTGAATCAAGCACATTAGGAAAGTTTTACACTTTTCCGGGAAGAACCACTCCACCCCATTCAATGCTGATGAGAGGACAACTGGAAACAGAGACTGTACTGTATGCAATGTCTCCTCAGCTTCAATGTCTCTGGCTCAAGTCACAAGCTGCCTCACAAGTTTCTGCTTTGCTGTTTTGGGTGCCTTAGTCCCAAACTTGGATCCTAGAGTATGAACTATGTCATCACCTTCTTGCAAACTCCTTCCAGTGTCAAATGAAACACCATGTCAAACAAAAGTTAGCATAGGATACAGGCCTACTGGACAAACCGACTATTACACACTGCAGACATCTGAGCTGTTACCATGCTACCTGAGTGCCTCTCAAAAGCAGCCACAAAAGTCCCCTGGCTAGAAACAAGAACCTTCATGCTCTAGTAAGAGCATATTATGCTGTGCTTTGAGAATATCTAATGAACTTGTGACATGATGACCCGCTCCCCTGCTGAACCCCACCTTCCCAATTCCACCTCTGCGAGAGCCCATTCAAACAAGAAAAACATCATCAAAATTCAAATTGCATGGAGCTTCTCTCCAAAATGCCTCCTACAGAAGAGTTCCTAGATACCAGCACCATCAAGGATGAAAGGATAAAAGTTAAAAGCTACACAATCTAAGACATGAGTCAAATAAAATACAAACCTGGGTATCCTTCTCCTCATCACAGAGAAGCACCATAAATGGTCCCATAATTAGCCATAAACCCGAGGTGCCACACACCCCCCTCGATGACCACAAATGTACTAGCCTATAAGAGGACCCGCAACTGTTAAGACAAACATTTAAAACAAAAAGTTGGAAACTAACAGTGCCTGCTAGCCTTTGAGGAGAGGAAAAAGCGAAACTGAAGAAGAAAATTTTATAACAGATATAGCCAAAAAGATAAACGTGCTTCTATTTGACATTTTTTTTTTAACATTTGCAAAGTAATGATAGGTCAATCCTCTATTACTGATTCTAATCCCAACTTGAAAGATGTGAGAATGAGGACATGCCAGGGATAAGCAGATTTCCTGAAAATAAAATGTAAATATGAATAATATGAATGTAAACAAAACAGCTGCCCCACAGAAATTGCTTCCAGAGGACCCTGGTTTCCAATGTGCATTTCTTCACAACCTGAATCCACATTAATAAACCTTTTCCACCTAAGACAGCATGAACTAACATTCAAACTAATCTGCCCAGCCTTTAGTTTTAAATGGCAATACAATGAAAATGATAACAACCATAAATCTAATCAAAACTTAAATTTATAGTGGTCCCAAAAAAGTAAATATTATATTTTAGTAAACTTCCTGGCCAAACTCCCCAAAACAACAGGGCAGCTGGTTGATGGCCAGAACCCTCATAAGAAAATTTCAAGTAGCTTGGCAATATTACTGAAAATGTCATACCACATACCTTGTAAACAGAGGGAATGCACGACTCATAAAAACGCTTCTGCCAAGATGGTGCAGTCAACCTCACTCAGTAACTGAATACCCTACACAAGATCACAGCCATCTAACACACGGCAAGCCCTCTCCATGAGAATCACAGGTTTTACTGCAAGTTTCCAGACTTCCATGTGCTGCGCTTTTGCTTTCTCCCTATCCAATAAAACTAGATGTTTAAGAAGCAAGTGGGGGGTGGGTGTAAGGGTCGATTTCTTTTTATACAATCAGAAAATCCATCTGAATCCCGCTGTGACACTGCAATAGAACCCCAGAACAACCCACTTAATAATAAGTTGTAAAAGTTTAAAATCCTAGCATCCTTCCCCTAATCTGAGCAACTTCTAGGCTACAACAACTTCAAAGGCAGAAAAGCCAAGTCCAACTTATACCGTGTTTTATTTTAAAATAAATAGATACATATATAGATTATAAACAAGAGAACAAAGAATCATGATATTGACCCTTTGCCAATTCCAAACAAATAATTTTGAAGAAAAAGTCCATGCGCTCTCAAAGGTAGATTGTGTAGTGTTGAGTGCCTCTCTGTAACACTCAGTCGAACAATCAATTAATCCAGCTGGAAAACAAAGTGAACAGAAAGGATTACCATTGAATTCAGGTGCTAGTCGCATATTTTCTTCTTCTGACCCCCAGAAATCGATGGACACGAGTTTGCGCAATCTCCGGGAGTTGGTGATGGACAGGGAAGTCTGGCATGTTGCAGTCCATGGGGTCACAAAGAGTCTGACACAATGGAGCAACTGAACTGAAATGAGTTGCGTATTTTCTCTCTTTTTCTGACCCCCAGGCACACACACAGAGAGGCCATTTACAGAGCTCCTGATGAAGGTCCTCATAACCCCCTTGCTCTAACTTCTGAAATATACATTAGCTAAAATAAAAAAGGGATAGTTGTCACCAGAACAGATGTTGCAGGGTTTTATCTCTAAGCGCTTCATGGGAAGAAATCCCACTCACCAAATGGCAGTCACCACAGAACCAAGTGCACCACTGTTGATTAACGTTCACCATACTTGAGAAACAAAGGAGAGAAGAGCAACCCTGTGATGGATATTTTTAATTAAAACATTCAGTTTTCCGAAATAGCTAGTTCCCTCTGCTGATTTTTAAAGGCTTTTATTCTTGAGCTGTGCTCCAGCCCTTAGACAAGCTCTTCCACACACAGGGAGGGCACACACATTCCTGGTTTGGCGGGGGAAGGGAAATGCTGCAAGTGTTTCTAGTGTCACGTGGCTGAGATACATGTTTTGCCCAAATGCAAGCACTTCACGTAAAGCATTATATGGCAACAACAAGATGGCTGGAAATGCTGGTGTCAGGTTGAGAATGCTCCCACATTCAAAGAACTTAAAGGTCATTAAACACCATTTTTGTTTCTATAAACCAGCAGCTCTCAACCTTTTTGGTCTCAGGACCCCTTTACACTCCTAAAAATTACGGTAGATATCAAAGAACTTTTCTGCCAATTATAACAATATTTATCATGTGATAAGTTAAAACTGAGGATTTTTTCATTTTTATTAATTCATTTAAAATTAACAATTATAAGTCTATTATGTATTAATATAAATGATATACTTTATTTTTAAAAATTTATCTCACCAAAGAAACAAAAATTTAGTGAGAAGTGTGGCAATGTTTTTATTTTTGCAAATCATTTTGATGTCTGACTTAATAGAGAGCAACGGGATTCTCTATCTGCTTTTGTATTCAGTCTGTTGCTGTATATTCTTTTGAAGTATACAAAGAAAACCCAACCTCACCTGAGTAGGAAGCTGCGTATATATAGATAGTCTTCTCAAATAATTGTCAATATTTTTTGATACTACACCAAAACTCAACAAGAGGTAGTTTCTCAAAGGTTATTTGCAATGTAGACTCCGAAGCCACTTCAAGACCCTTATCCTATTCTGTTACACTAAATTCCAGCATTTTACCTTGTGCTCTAAGTGGCTCATTAACCCACATGTGATTTTGCAACATCATGAACTGGTCATCTAGAGAAGACTGGGTCACCAAGGGGTGTGGACCTTCCAAATACTGACACGATTCATCCCTCAACATCAAACCATCACGCTCAGTGCCATCACGATTGGCCTTGTCTGAAAAGGCTTTAGGCAGTGGGGAGCTGCCAAACACACAGTGGCAGACACAAGTTTCAACCATCTGATTTTCAGTCAGAGCTCGAATTTTATCATTGGCTCGGTTGTTTCCCTTGAAGCGACAGCTCACTTTTCATTTCAGAGAAAATTCTTACAGTTGTTCTTTCAAGGAAAAACAGTGATGGCGGGGGCGGGGAGGGGGGGACCAGTTCAGCTCACAACTTAACTCCACAAGTGCTGTTCATTGAGATAACCATCAATCTCAATATGCCGCAGAAGTGCTTTTGGCATATTCTAAGTGGTCTAAAGGGTCAAGATTTAACAGTCTCTTCCCGCTTCATCTTAATTAAAAGCGGCATTATTTTTTTACTGCAAGCATGAGACTAGGAAGAACACAATGTCCAGCCCAGGGTGGGGTGGCAGCCTGACTCACACTCAGACAGCAGCTTCACCTGCCACTCCTGTATCATCTGTGCACATGTCAACACAGGGAAAAGCCACCAATGTCTCAGTAACTGACCTTACAGAACCTGGAAGGATCATGGAGGCTCCCCAGGAGTCTGTGAACACACTTTGAGTACTATAGTACTGAGTTTGTAGAAATATGAAAACATACTGCACTGAATCTTCTTTATTTATCACAAGACTTGCAAGAATACTTAAAGTGAATGTTCCTAGAGAGCTGTTTGCCCCAATAAATCAGGAGATTTAGTGTTCTGTCAAGTACACTAAATAATCATGGAGGAAAATGGAAAGTTACCAAGCTACAGCTTACTAAGATCTATTGGGTCAGAGATGCCAATAAATGATCTGTCCAATAAAGGTTATTTTACAAACAACTTGCTCACTTGTGTGATACTGTCCCATCACCTCTCCCACAGTGCACATCCCAAATCTCCTCTTGCCATCTTGCCACTACCACCTCGGGGCAAGCCACCAGCAACTCTTACCCACAGACCAGAGCAGCCTGAGTCTCTCCTACCTGCCCCTACAATCCATTCTCCAGTCTCTTAAATAGAAACCAAATGACACCACTCCTCTGATAAAACCCAGAAATGGATCCCTAACACACATAAAACAAAGTCAAACTCCTTACCAGCATCCAAATGCCCCGGCATGACAGTCCAAGCCAACTGCTCTTTAGCCTCACCAGCTAACAACAGCGAGTCTAGCCTTCTTTCTATTCCTCTCGTGGGCCACACTCACTCCAGCCTCAGGGCCTTTGAATGGGAAGTAGATGAACAGATCACAGCTTGGGGGGACAGGGTAAAGCTGCACTGGTCGGGGGAAGGCATAG